>NC_141027.1:51970000-52295000 GCF_052040795.2 Danio rerio
ATCACTGCTTGTCCCAACACTAGTTAGGGTGCAGAATGGGGGGTTAGCCGTGAGAACAAACATACCCAATATCTGTGGATGACCTGCCATATATTTTATGGTGGCCTCTTTATGACACACTATGATTATAACTTTCTTTTGGTTTACAGTAATAGTTTAGATGAATGTACACATCAAGTTTTTTGTGTTACATTATGTTATTTAGTTCAAGATTATTGCAAAACCTGACAAGGTGTTTATATGCACGCATGTCAGGATACAGTTTAAAATTTCACGTCATTTCAGTTTTACTATCTTTTTTAGAGCTAATACAGCTTATTTTACAGTAAAAATACGATTTTGGTTGTTCAAGTAGTAGATTAAAATATGTAAATTTGTGTAACCACATTTTTAATGGTATTTTAATCGACAAAATTTTAATAATAAAAAACTGTGATTCTATGGATTAAATGTTAAAGATTCAAGACACCCTGGAGTACGTTTTTGAGATTTTAAAAAATCGGTATGTGAATTGGAGAATGGCAGACTTTGTCTTTTATCAGTTCAGTTTAATACCATTCAGGCACATCGCCTATATCCATGCTGCTGTTCACCTATGTTTAAAATCTTCAGATTACTGGCAGGGCTAATGGTTAAAATAGATAGGGCAAGAGACCTGCTGCACTGCTATGCACTGTGTCTGCATTCAGACCCAGGGATTGAGGAACAGAGAAGACCTCCTCATTTACAGTGTTTACATGATTATCTTTATAATGATATAACAAATTGTGGTTATGTGTATATGAAATTACGGATAACATATGTAGCAGGACACTAAATTACTGTTTTTTTAAAACCATGCTTCTCCTCACGGTTTGTGTCTCATTTTGTGAGCCGACTGACTAATGTTCACTCCCCCTTTTTTGCCCCCCTGCTCTGCTGGCTACGCCCACTCCTCCCTCGGCTCACAGTGCTCCACGCCCATCCCGGAGCATTTTATTCCACCAATTCCACCTGATTTCTTAACTTTTCTGGAAATATATATATATATATATAGTGTGAAGTGTTTATTACCTTTTTCATTTTTACTATTTAAAACTGCACACAATGTCTCTGGTGCTATAATTTCAATGTTTAGCAAAAGATACAAATGACATACCGTTATACTAAAAGAGACACAAATAGGTGCTATACTAGCTGTCTTCTTTTTACTTTCTATGTCACCTTTTCCCTCTCATTCCTGCCCTTTAGTCTTAGCTGCCCCGCCGGGCAGTTAGGATGGAGAGATAAAGCAAAGGAATGAGAGAGTAAGGTTTGCATACAGCTGTGCGATGCTGGGCAACAGCTGCATAGATTGCGGCAATGGTCACAACTGAAAAGAATTCCTGAATAGATTTTTTAAGAGGAAAGTGGAGAGGTTGAAGGTCACTGTTACTCAGTGGAAGAACCTCAGTGCTGTCATTGCAAGTCGTTAGTCAAAAGCCTGACTTTTAAAACTGTCAATAACATTTACACCACTTTATCCTATTCCCATGACCTGCACCTGGCCTTAACACTTCATAATCTGTTTCTTTTTATGTTTTTGCTTACAAAATAATTGTTTTTACAACCAATACCCACTTCTACACTTTGCTAATCCACTAATATCTCAAAGAAAAGATAAGCATAACAACATGGAGCAGTGTTTTGCAAATTGCATTCAGCCCAACATGCTTTGAACTGAGTTTAAAGAATAAGACACTGATATGATCTATCTGATAAGGGGTGATTAAAGTGAGGTGGGCAGATGGGTAGTTTGATAGCAGTTGGTAAGAGGTGTTAAAATACATTAGCTAGGTATATTTACCCTGCAGGTGTTTGATTCACTAAATAATAGGTTCAATTAGATGGCCGGCCTGGAGGGAAGATTGACTGCATGCCTCAGAGAGAGGGAGAGAGAGAGAGATCTGCAGGGATGAAAAATCCCTTGTCTCAGTGGAGAAGATTAAAGGTCCACAATGGTCTCTAGTAATATGTCTACGATGACAAGACAGAAGAACAAAGACGGAAGCGACAAAAACATAAGATAGAGAGACGAGAAAGACTTTGCTCTGAAATTCCACAAGCTCTTCATACACAGACAGCTTTGTGCGAGACAGACGCTGAGGTGGAAAACACCATGGGAATTCCAGACGCTTAAGCTGGAAAGCATGGTCAAGAAGACCCGGTCCCCTTCAAGGTCACAGTGACATTACTTTGATGTTTCCTTAATATCCAATAGCAGGACAAATTTTGACATTTTGAGCAGCGCTGATGGTGGGCTCCCACTACTCCTTTACAAATACTTACAAAAGGGAGTTTAGAAGTCAACCAATTGGAATGGTGTAAAAAAATAATATCAATAGCATCCAATGAGGCTTCACGGTGGCACAGTGGGTAGCACTGTAGCCTCACAACAAGAAGTTCCATGGTTCGAGCCTCAGCTGGATCAATTGGCAATTCTGTGTGGAGTTTGCATGTTCTCCCTTTGTTGGCGTGGGTTTCCTCCCTGTGCAGTATAGGTGAAGTGAGTAAGCTAAATTGTCCTAAATTGTATATGTGTGAATGAGAGTGCATGGGTGTTTCCCATTGTTGGGTTACAGCTGGAAGGGCATCTGCTGCGTAAAACATATGCTGGATAAGTTGATCAATAAAGAGACTAAGCCGAAAAGAAAATGAATGAACAAACATCCAATGATTCACAATGATTTTAAGATAACATATGAGAATTTTACGTAGCTAGCATTGATTATTTCAATGATTGATAACTTTTGAAAACTCTGTGTCTTTTTAAATCAGATAATAAATAAAATGAGAATCTATTGACATTTTCGTCAACAAATTAAAACAAGATAAAAATCTGGACAGGATGAGATCCAATCAGATCTCCATTAGAACTGTAACATAATACTCTACTCTGCAAGAGATAAGTTAGCCAGCACTTGCTGCATGTCTCATAAAATATTTTTTTAAATATCTGAAATATATACAGTTGCAATTAGAATTATTAGCCCCCCTTTTTATTTATTTCTATTTAATGGAGAGAAGATTATTTTAACAGATTTCTAAACATAATAGTTTTAATAACTCATCTCTAAAAACTGATTTATTTTGTCTTTGCCATGATGACAGTAAATAATATTTGACTAGTTATTTTTTAAGGAACTTCTGTACAGCTTAGTGACATTAAAATGCTTAACTAGGTTAATTAGGTTAACTAGGCAGGTTAGGGTAATTAGACAAGTTATTGTATAATGATGGTTTGTTCTGTAGACTATCGAAAAAAATATAGCTTAAAGAGGCTAATAATTTTGACCTTAATTTATTTTTTTTATTAAAAACTGCTTTTATTCTAGCCAAAATAAAACAAATAAGACTTTCTTCAGAAGAGAAAATATTGTACAAAATTTCCTTGCTCTGTTAAACATCATTTGAGACATATTTTAAAAATAAATAAAAATCAAAGAGGTTTTAATAATTCTGATTTCAACTGTATATAAAGATCTGAAGTGCAGATAAATTTGACATTGTGTGATAATGCATAAGCTAATAAACTTTGTTAAGGGGTTCTTTACTCACACAGCATGTTTCACAGTAAGTATACCTCCACTATAAGCAACTAATATCAGATGTGTAACAGATTATAACCATGGATGATGTCTTAAAGCGACAGCAAACTAATCTGCTGATGTCTAACATTAGTCAATAAAACAATAACGAAAAAATAGAATTGCTATTAGCCAAATCACTTTAGTAGCTGTTATAAATACTTCTTTAATTTTTACAAATAAGGATGTCTGCTTGAAATAACACAGAATGCTGCATACTGTAAGAAGATGAGCTTAAACTATGATGGAAACGAAAAGTTATGTGATTTTGTAAAAAGAGACCATGTGATGAGGAAAATGTGTGTGAATGGGCAAACCAGCAGGCTGAGCACACTGTAAAACATCTGAAATGTTGTTTTGGTCATTCTAAAACTCCTGAACATTTTCAGTATTAGTATTATTACATTATTAATGACCTCCAGAGCTGTCAAAAGCATCTGTGCTCTGCGTCTCATGGCTTCAAACGACACCAGGCATTCATTACGTGTCAGCATCGACTTTTTAGATGCACGTCATTTATTAAAACGAAGAAAAGATTCATGCAGCTTCTCCTACCTAAGCAAATAACCCTTTTTACTGTTGATTTTTGGCGCCAGTTAATCAGGAAGTGACAATTTTGTTCTCTTTGACTTATTGGATGGAAATGCTGCTTTATTCGCACATATTTTATGTGATATTCCAGTTTCGCTCATGAATTTAATTAGCATTTTTGGATGGAAACATAGTTAATGGAAGTAAATGGTCACCAAAACACTGACATTGATCTAAATTAAGTCTATTGTGTTTTGGAGAGCCCATTCAGGTTTTGGGTTTATCCCTTTAATATGATTTAAAATGACTTTAACCATGATCCTGCCACCCACCAGTATAGTGCCTATTTAATATGAGACTAAACACTCCCATCTACAAACACAGACATAGACAGAAATGTACAACCCCCACCTGTCAAGAAAAGGAGATAAACATGGAGCCAGAAACAAAGTAGAGGGAGAGAATGCAGGAGCTTTAAATAAGGGCCCCTTTTTAGCGATGAAGGTTCTCCGGGACGCAGAGCTCGTAAAAACCCCAGTGATTTGTGAATGGCTTTATTTGGTTCCTCTCCTGGCAGATATTCAATTATTGTTGAGACTTTCTCCTTTGTCGAAAAGGTCACGACACATCAGAGCTCTTTATATGAGTGTAAATCAAGGGACATCTTTCTTTACTCCAGTGTAAACAACAGATGAGACAGATCTGAGAGCACCACGAGCAGAGGGAGAGGAAAGTAGAAAATGTTGAAGTCCGGTCCAGGACAGTGAAAAGGGGATGATTTTGTTGATGGTCCCACAGCAGGAGCCTAGTGGAGCTCATGAGACAAAGTAAGACCTCCCACACCCTTTCTGTGGGTCTATTACAATGATAATTGGAGACCTTCCTTGGCCATAGAAAAAACATTACAGTTCTCCCTGCCGCAGCAAAGCCCACCCAGGGGAGCGAGATAGAGAACTACTACATACAGCCTGCTGTGATTTTATCCTACATCCTGGACAGATACGTATGAAGGAGACGAGAAACAGCCATTTCTGCACCACCTGCTGCTCCGCACACCCACTCCATTTCAACATGTAAGGCAGGAGGCCTTTTGAAGCACATTAGCAGGTCTATTGTTACATTAGATCTGCTGAAACAGCAAAATCTTCCTACAATAATGCATTTTTATTTTAAAAAAAATGAAAAGATAGAAACTCATGCAAAAACAAATCTGTTAAATAACAATTGTCTGCAGTTCATGATTCATGGGTGTTTTCTAGTTCATTTAGATTGTCAATTTGCATTATTGCTCATAGATCTCCGCTTCTACAACTTGTGTTTTAACCACAGTTTCAAACAACTTTCCAATATTGTTTTAATGTCAAAAAAGCAACCATTTGAATTATTTAATTATGATTGTATTGGCATTTTCTAATGCATGTTCATCATTTGTTTCTTATTATAAAGAGATTGACTCAAGACAGACTTGCATCTTGCTTTAATTTAATGAGTGCATCCTGTTTCTGTGAATGAAGGCCCCAAATTACATTAAGGGAAACTAAAAAACAAATTGTTCTAATGTCGTTTCAAAGAAAATTGGGCCACAATTAGGTCCATTTGGAGTTCGCTTCAGGAGTTCAAAACAGCTTGGCAAAAAGTTACATTTCTGGAAAACGTCAATCCTGAACTGTTATTGGTCCATGGTGATGACATAATAAGTAAAGGTGGGCTATGTGGCTCCTCCTTCACTTGGTATATTCTCAGTGTGTTCCAGTCCACTTTTGGACACGCACTCACAAACTTTCCTTTACTTGTTCTCTTGGGAGAACGCCAAGTCTGTTTCACTTCATTAAGATACTCTCCATCTTTCGATTGTCCCAGTTTGCAATGTGATTATGATTTATAAACAGAGTAGTTCCCAAGAAGGTGTGTTGAAGCAGGGTTGGATTTAAACTGTTCAATCCTGCAGCCCTCCAGGAACTGATTTTGACCCTCCTGGTTAAAAAGCATTTCATTTAAACTCATTCAGATGTTCTGCTAGAAGTGGACTATTGTATAACGTAATCAATGACGTACATCTGAGGGAACAAGACGGAGGGAAGATAGGAAGAGAAGGGCGTAAAAATTGGACTGGAATGCAGCATCAGTACTTTATACGATATTTTAATATATATATCATTTGTATCATACACATTTATATTTTATATCTAAATATAAATAAATATTTTCTCAAATGTATATTTTGATTTAAAAAGTGAGGTAAGTACAGTTGAAGAATTATTAGCCCCCCTTTGAATTCTTTTTTCTTTTTCAAATATTTCCCAAATGATGTTTAACAGAGCATGGAATTTTTCACAGTATGTCTTATGCTATTTTTTCTTCTGGAGAAAGTCTTATTTGTTTTATTGTGGCTAGATTAAAAGCAGTTTTTAATTTTTTAAAAACATTTTAAGGGCAAAATTATTAGGCCCTTTAAGCTATATTTTTAATAGTCTACAGGACACACCATCATTATACAATAACTTGCCTAATTACCCTAACCTGCCTAGTTAACCTAATTAGACTAGTTAAGCCTTTAAATGTCACTTTAAGCTGTATAGAAGTGACTTGTATATCTACTAGATATAAGAATATCTAGTCAAATATTATTTACTGTCGTCATGGCAAAGATAAATTAAATCAGTTTTTATAGATGAGTTATTAAAACTATTATGTTTAGAAATGTGTTGAAAAAATCTTCTCCGTTAAACAGAAATTGGCGAAAAAAATAAACAGGGGGGCTAATAATTCTAACTTCAACTGTACATTGTGCTTTTAACATTAACTTTAAAATTGAACAAATAATTTAAGGCAACTGAGTTGAAGCCTGAAACTAATATCCTGAATTATATAAGAATTTAGTCAGTAGTTGGAACACATTTACCTATGTATATGATCATTTATACTATGAAAGTAATCTGGTTGAATGTGTGTCAACTACACTTCTGGACAAG
Organism: Danio rerio; assembly: GCF_052040795.2. NCBI lineage: Eukaryota > Metazoa > Chordata > Actinopteri > Cypriniformes > Danionidae > Danio > Danio rerio. The sequence goes on from NC_141027.1 coordinate 51,977,109, forward strand.
GTTGAAAACAGACAAGTTCAGAATGTTTTAAAACCTATATTAGAGAAATAATTGTGAATTTCCCATATTCCTCAACCTCAACATGGAAAGTTAGTTTTAGGAATACGCCTGAGCTCGTTCCAGGAAAGCTATTTATCATTTGTGTTTTTACACAGTTAAATGACATGAGGACATATCTGACTGGATAGATTTCAGTTTTGGCATGCTAAACAAAATCAGTCAGAAATTATGAGTTGTGCAGAGGTTATGAACGTGATGTTACCTCTGTGCTTCTCAAGAAGTCTTTAACATGATGTACCTCTGTACAAAAAAAAAAAAAAAAAAAAAAAAAACTACCAGATACCAGTGTCATAGTAGGTGCTGTGGTGAAAATAGTTGCTAAATAAATACTGCAAACTGAAGCACACGTCCATTACTTTCAGTGACAAAACAAACAGTAACTACATGGTGTGTACATAAAGCACATTTTACGAAATGTTAGACATTTAAACTCTTTAAAATGTTGCTTTTTTCTGTTGTTCCAAGATTCATTTGGTTAAATTTCTATTAAATGCTCACATGCAGTTTTACTGCTATCATAGCTACCTCTTGACTCTTTCTGCAATCATTCAGCTGTGGGAGCTTACTTCATCTTTTTAAATGGAAAGGTGCAAAATGGCCACACATATAGTACACCCAGCCATAAACCTTACATTTAATCCTTAGGTGGTCTTAAAATTTTGTACATTCCATTTGGCTTAAGAGTAAAACAATGACCTGAATATACTAAACCTCAAGCAGCTGAATTTAATTTTAATTCCCATATCTATTTAGCATGAAGAAACACTCTTGTCATTCATCATAAACTCTAGATTAGAATGTCTAGATTTGTCTAGAATGTCTACATTTTTCCTCATCAGAGTGCAGTGTTTCATCAATATTTAATCAGTGGACACTGACATTTTTTAATTTTTTTTTCTAATGGTGGGGTCATCTTACAAAGCCATCGTGTTTCAAGATTTATTTTTTATCCTTGATAAAAAGGCCCAAGATCCCTTTTGACTCCAACAAAAACACCAATCCAACGCAGAACAGGTGTAAACAGGTCCTACCTGCCCTAAGGTGACAAACAATATGTTAAAAGTATAAATGAATTTATTTAATGCAGTGTTTCTCAACCACGTTCCTTCAGCATCACCAGTTCTGCACATTTACCGCGTCTCCTTCATCCAAGCACACCTGATTTAGATCATCAGCTTATTAGCAGAGACTGAAAGACCTGTAATGGGTGTGACAATATGTCCAAAACATGCAGTGCAGGTAGTTTTCCAGGAATGTGGTTGAGAATCACTGATTAAAAAAATTCCCTAGGAACCTAACCCAGTATGTTTAAATGTTTAATTTACAGGAAGACAATAATGACCTATCAGATGATCATTCTATTATCCTTTAAGTACGACAGTACTTTAGTTAAACCTTCAAAATGCCTTGCAATCTCAGCAGAGATTGTGAAGCAGGAGCAGCCGGGTCATGCTCCACTGATTATCATCAAATGTAGGTCCAGAGTTCCCATGGGCTGCGGAGGTTAACGGCAGGCCATGAGATGCACAAACCCTCTGGGTTTGATGATGCATCCCTAAAATGCTGTATAGGTCATGAATGCACAGGTCTGACCAGGGTGAAGAGTGTGAAAGAGCTTACTTTCCCCTTTCTATTTGGCTGCGCGTACATTGGATTTGGAGAGGCCTGTTAAATCCAGAAGCTTACAGGATTAGCTTTAAAAGTGCTAAAGGTTCTGCGTGTGAACAGAAAGCACAGCCATTTCTGAAATATCTAGGTTACAGATGAATACTCTATATTTTCTGTCTATAAACCTGCTCTGAAATGTGAATAAAGACGAATTGCAGCTTTCCTTTGTTACCTGGAAACCTTCTTTTCGTGCATTCTCGGAGCTGCTGATTGATGACAGCGCTGAACCTCAACTGAGCTGGTCTGAACTCGACGGATAGAGTCGTTCTTGGCTCACAGCGTTTCCAAGAGATTCGCTTGGTTCACAGTCGCCAGTCACTCGTCTTATTTATCATTGTTGAGAAATCACATCAATTGGCATGAATTCTTTAAGGTGGTGCATAAAAATGTGACTCTTAATCAAGAGAGAGAGAGAGATTAAGGCCGAATAGGTGAGGTCAGGCCACAATGTGAGGTATTATGTCTAAGATTTACACTAATGCCAGGAAACATTCCACCGGATAGAGCAGGACTAAATCAACAAGAACAGAGCACTTTTCAACACCTCACAGCCAGTTTTCATTAAATGCGGCTAAACAACTTGACTATGTAGCTCTCTGGTAACACAAAACGAAACAAAATAGTTGTCCATTTGTCCACTGGTGGCCATGTTTCTTGAAATGGTTTGACCTCTCCTGACCTTTTACAGACTATGGAAACAACATTGGTCAATTTTACACAACAAGCGAAGGGTGTGTCATGGAAAAAACAGTTTGAGGCTCAAAAAGGTTTATTGCAGTTCTGTAGCTCGTTAAAAACCTGAGAACAAGAGTCTACATGTATAAACAGTCTATAGCCGGATTTCCACCCTAGCATAAAACAAATCACTTTAAAGTTTTCAAAAAAAGGAAAAATCTTAAATGTGAATTGTGTTCATTTCCATCAAGTTGTTAGAGCAGCTGACTGTAGTATTGGTAACCTAGCAACCAACAGCAAACAAGGCAAGTATAATCAAAGACTATGGCTGCGTACAAATCCCCAACTACTCAGTAGGTACTGCATTTGAATTTGAATTTACTACTCAACCGTTAGAAAAGTGTGTCCTATAAAGTGAGTAGTATGGATGGAACTTGGGAGGTACTACATCTGCCTACTGTACATCCACTGACTTCATTCCCTTCGAGTGTGCATGTGCAGTAGTTCGGGCAACCTGAAAAAAATGCAGATTTAGTTTGATTTGAACCTTCAGAAAAGAAACTTATATGGGATCAATTTCCCGCCTAAAATATCAAGGTTGCAGATAGAAAAATAATTAAATCTAAATATTGACATTATATTGACGTTTCTTTCTGCATTTAGTTTCCGCTTTTGCACATTATAGTTTTGCATGTGATGTCAATATTTTGATTTAAGCTAATTTTTTTTCTATCCCATACACTTAACAGGCCTTTGTTGTTTAATTTATTGGTGATTCCGAATGTGTAATGTAATCATGAGCTTGGCAGAGAGTTTTGGAGAATTTGTTTTCCCATTCAGACAGAATGCGAGGGCATATACTGCCTGAGAGGCATTTCAAAGATGGCCACCGAGTGAAATTACTAGCCTTAAAGGGACTTTGTCATAATGGAAGCAGCTGATTAGTCACATGGGTGTCATTTTTGTTACATCACAGTTTATTCGTCAAAATCTATTCCATGTCCTATTATTCGCATTAACCCTTTTTCGCACAAGACAAAAACCATCAAATTTAGCACTTTTTATTCATCATGGTGGCGCAGTGCGTAACATGATGGCCCACAACTAGAAGGTTGCTGATTCGAGCCTTGGCTGGGTCAGTTGGCATTTCTGTGTGGAGTTTGCATGTTCTCCCTGTTTTCATGTGTGTTTCATCCGGGTGCTCCAGTTTCCCCCACAAGTCAAAAGAACGCTCGTTTTCCGCCATACTTTAAAATTCGAATTAACACAGCGAAGTAACACATGCAAATTAACACAGCGTTAACCCGTTAACCCTAAGGACTGGGAATGGAGGACTGGCCGGTGGAGCGCAGAGATGGGGTGAGTGAATGGATTGGATCTGGCCCCTCTTAACGAAGAGGTGGGAAAGCCTGTTGAAATATGGCCGCCTACTGTGATACCCTGTTGCTTGCTGGCTGCCAGTACAGTGCCCATGACAACACAGAAAGCACGTGTAATTGCAGATGGATAGTAAGTATGGCTAGTGTTTCACTCAAATTGCTCCTGTCATCAAGTCTGTGCAGGCCTACGATAATACTGCTTTGGAATTAAAACAGCTCAGTAGTAATAAGGTGAAGAAGAGAAACGTATTATTAAGCATCAACATTTTTTTGCGAATCCACACTCAAACAACATTTTCCACAAATTACCTTCTTGGATGCACGCACCCATAATGACATGATCAAAAAACACAGTAGTAATTTCATTATAGTTACTGTCATTTCAAAATTCATGTATTTCACAACCATGCATATTTCTCCCTGTCACTCTCTATTCAAATCCTTTCCTTCTTTTTCTCAGTTGAGAGCTATGTAGACAAAACGTGACATGTTTCTGCAAGGGTAAGATTGAGTGTATCCCACCAATATACAATCTCACCCCTCTTTGGGCTCTAATTATGAGATAGAATTAGTGGAAATCTGCAAAGCTGCTTAGCTGAATTAAGGTGTGAAATAATTTCATCATCAAATTGATAAACCATGTAGTATTTATTGAAGATTCATTTTCTCAATTCACCCACTCTTGCCAGTTGTTTTGTTACAGTTATCCAAATGTGTTGTTGTTGTTGTTTTTTTTGCATTTTTTGGCGTTATTGTGTGGAGTATGCATGTTCTCCTTGAGTTCGTATGGGTTTCCCCTTGTGCTCCTGTTTCCCCCACAAGTCAAAAGACATGTGATATAGGTGAATTGGGTAGGCTAAATTGTCCATAGTGTATGCGTGTGAATGAGTGTGTGTGGATGTTTCCCAGTGATGGGTTGTGGTTGGAAGGGCATTCGCTGCATAAAACATATGCTGGATAAATTGGCGGTTCGTTCTGCTGTGGCGACCCCAGATTAATAAATAAAATGTATGAATGAATAAATGAATTTAAAAGCTGAAATTGATTTAAAAAATAATTATTTATTATTTTGCATTAACTTGTGTATTGCTGTACATCCTGTGTGCTTTAAGCAATGTGTAAGTGTTAAAGGCGCACAACTAACGCGCTCTGCACTGTACTTTAGACCTGCTTTCAGCTGGTCAATTTTGCGGTCTATTTTAGTTCCTTAGTATAGCAACGCGCCTACAATGCGCCTTAACACACCTCTTTTCTAGACAGGAACACCCATGAGTCCACAATGTGGTGCAAATGGATTTGCTATTTAAACAACGTGGCAGAAAACAGGAAGATTAGGGTTGCGCTAGCCTGAAAATAGCAACACGTTGTGGCAAACACGTCTTGCACCTTTTTGCATCGGGTGTATGATAGGGCCCATAGTTGTAAAGAGTGGAAATGTCAAACGCCACTATGAAACAAACGTTTAGGCAGCTGCTGGAATACAGACAGTGCCATTTCTCACATTAGACTGCTCTGTATTTTGCACCATATAATTTTTGACCTGCCTCGGTTTGTGTTTTTTTTTTTTTAATTGCTGACACTTAACTGAAATGTCACTTGTGCACTTTTTTGCCACTTTTTTACTTATTAATGTATTTTTTAATTAAAAAACGGCTTAATTTGAATGTTTTTATGGTTATTAAAGACAAGTTTTGTTTCGTACCCTTTTTCTCCGTCCCTTTGATATTGATGAAAATTCTGATTTGACCCTTTGAATTGAGACTTTAAGAAGCCCTATTCTAGATTAACCTTTGTAGATACACATGCTGCGTGAACTGGTCCAAACTGTATAGGAGGTACATAGGCAGATTTAAACACACAAGGTGCTTCTATATTGGGCTGGTTTGAACGCTGACATGAAGGTGTAAGCAAGTATTAGAGGTGATCGGCTCCCCTTCAGATTGAAGGTGTAGAATGATGTGCTGTTGTGAAAGGTATGTTGAGTTTTACTCTTGGTTTTCAATACTGAGGGGGCCTTTCTTTGCCCGGTTGACTTTCTGGCATTCGAGGTTAATGACAGTGCGATGAGGCCCCTTCTAAAGCCCCAGAGCCCCCCGTCACATAACTAATCATCAGTCATCAACAGATAAACCTGTGTTAACGTGCAGACACATGTACATGTGTTTATATGTGCTTATGTTCCTTCATTTCACAGAGGACAGAGAAAAATAAATGTGTGCTCTCCTTGCTGCCTTTTGTGTAGGTTCATCAGTCCAGGCTTTGGTTTGACGTTTTAAGAAAAGCTGCTTATCTTCATGATTATCTGAATTTTGACAAATGATTGTCACTGGCCATGACAGGAGAGACCCTTTCAGGCATTCCAAGCTATGCAAACACGTTCACACGCAAGCATGCAATTTTTTTTCCAATTAAATTTTTTAACAAGAACTGTAATGTTTTACTGCATGTTGGTCAGATATAAACAAAATACACAGTTTGGTTTCCAATGCCATGGATGTTGCAGCAGGTCATGTGATCTTAATTTCTCAAAGTCAGCCGCTCCATGTATACTTTTATCAAATTAGCTGATGTCTTGATTACATATACAGTTGACATCAAAATGTTTAGCCGTGAGGTGAAATTTGTATTATTTTTTAAACATTTCCTAAGATATGTTTACCAGATAGAGGAATTTTTCACAGTTTTTCCTACAATAATTCTTCTGGAGAAAGTCTGAAATATGAGCAGATTTGACATTTTAAAAAAAGTCATTAGCACCCTTAAAAATGTTTTCCATTGGTTACAGAACAAACCACTGTTGATAAAAAAATGTTCCTTATTAATCTAACTTTAACCTAATAACCTAGTTAAGTTTTTTAAATTGCACTTTAAGCGGATTACTAGGATCTTAAACAATATTAAGCAATGTCACCATAGCAAAAACAAATTAAATTAGTTATCAAAAATTAGTTAGGGAAGCACAGGGTTCTGTGGTTAGCACTGTCACCTCACACGGCAAGAAGGTCGCTGGGCCACTTGGGATTTCTGTGTGGAGTTTGCATGTTCTCCCCATGTGCTCCTAAAAATTTTACAGAAGGGCTAATCATTTTGACTTCAACTGTATATCTTTTAAACTTATTTAAGGCATTCATACAGATTGCACAAACATATAGTGCTCTACTAACAAAGTAGTAAATGATTTATTAATAGCAGTGATGGGCTGTCCATATTTATTCCAGGAATCTAAAATAATCAGCTCCTTTTTTAAAGACTAGTGCTATTGAATTCAGACCTTGACCCGTAACACAAGAATAACTACAATTACCGTATAGCAAGTTCAGGTTATCAAAGGCATATTCCGCTAACTGACCTCTAAAAGATAACCATCAGTATGAGATAAAGCATTAGCCGGCCCACACAGAAATCTGCACTCATGGAATGCAGGCACTAACTTCTTCTGATTTCCACAAAATCTTATGCCTGTTGCTTGTCAGAAGCATTGGTTTGATGGCAATTTAATGACGCATTCAACTTATTTAGGCAAGACTGTTGAGATGTGTCCCATTTACCACAGAAGTACCGCAAAAAATGTAGACAAAATCTGGAAATGCCTGCAGATTCATCCAATTTAACTCATCTTTTTTTCTAAAAAGCTTTTACAATGAAATTTGTGTCAAAACAGCGAAACAGAAGTTTTGGTAAATTTAATCTGTCAGTCTAGTTTTCAGAGTTCAGTTTAGTTTAGTTCAGTGTGGTTTAATGTTCATTGCTGGAAGTCCAAACACTGGAGAACAAATTCATTGATGCGCAGCTCCACAAGTCCCAAACCAAGCAAGCCAGTGGTAATCTATTTCTGAACTATGTCGTCTATATTTGATCTTCAGAATGTAATGAAGCTTGACTCCTATTGTTCGTGGAAATTTTAGTCAGTGAGTAAGCAAATGTATAAGTTTGGTAACCAAAGATTTATTTTTTATTTTTTCATCATTTCCAACCATAAAAATAATTGCACTGACAAAGGTAAAGCAGGTTTGATGGACAGAGAAACTACATAAGAGCATGCTCTAGCACCCAGCACATGATCTAAAACGACTGTCCTTATGCTCTGAATTAGTTATGGATGTGTTTTGGCCATATAATGTGCAATAAATCCTTCAGAGTCTCTAACTTATATTACAAGCAAGTTGTGTTTGCACCATGATGCATTTAATATTTACATTCCGAACATTGTAAGCAGATAAACAGGACACTTCAATAGGGAGGAAACAGATCTGCTCATGTGTGAGGTAAAAAGCGCATGTGCAGACCATCTATAAAATGATAGATTCCACCAAAGCCCTCTGAGATGGTTTTATTCATTCATTCATTTTCTTTTCAGCCTAGTCCCTTTATTAATCAGGGGTCGCCACAGCGTAATGAACCGTCAACCTATCCAGCATATGTTTAAACGTTGCGGATGCCCTTCCAGCTCCAATCCAGTAATGGAAAATGAGGTGGTAATGTTTTTTATATTTATGTAGACAATAATAATCATTTACATTTTAGTCCTTTAATTTCTTAAATTTAAATAAATTTTTGTGCTGTTTGCCATGTGTGTGTAATAAGAAATTTGTACATGCACTTTGGATCCACCTATCACTGACTCAATTTTTAAAAAAACAACAACAAACAACTGTGCCATTGACTTTAGACCAGCACTTGGTGATTGGTGCAGCCTATTTTAGTTGCCTCAAAATAGCAATGTGCCAACAATGTGCCTTAACACACCTCCTTTTTAGACCAGCATGCCTATGGGTACACAAATAGGCGCAAATAAATTTCTTATTTAAAGTAATTTAAATTTAAATATGGTGCAACAAGAAAATGATAGCTGTGCTGTGCTGAATCTAGCAAAAAAAAAAAAATCCAAAATCCACAGAGAATTTCAGAGGGAATGGAAAGCATGTTTGATGAATGAGAAAATGTGAGTGAGAGCAAAGGTCAAACAAAGTAAAGAGGTACGTGAAACAGTAGCTCGGAATGTCTATGGCTCAATCCACTTCATCTATTTCAGGAAAGTTTTTAACATGACAACAGAAGTTGAAGCGCTCTAAATGGAGAACAGGAGGTGAAGCAGTTCAAAAAATATACATCTAGATCTAAAAATACCATTGTGTGTGTGTATTCTCTGCACCCTAATGGGTTAATAAAATAACACCATGTATTACAAATTAGTTGAGAAAATAGAATCTACATGTGTGTTCAGTTTAAGAAAGATATTTACAATCAGTCCTGTGCCATTTAATTATGTTTTCACAGGTGTCGAGCAGTTATCTGGCTTTCCATTACATCTATTATGATTGAGATCTGTTTAGAGGGAAAATTCCAAACATATAACAGCTTGTTGTGTCATGAAAGCTGATTCCCCCATTGGCTTTTAGGTACACTTCAATGTCAATATTTACAGTCAATAAGGCTTTAGAGAAAGACGACTCTTAATGGATATTAATACTATGGAATGAAGCTCGGAAGTTTAGAGTTCCAGGCAAGTCCTTTCCTTTAGGGAAAACGCAATGTAAAGAGATGGACAGCTACAAAGGAATGTGGAGTGGGTTATTGAAGAAAACATTCGGACATTGAAACTTCTGTTAACAAGTCTTAGCATGAGCCTTCAATCAAGTAAAGATCACCTAGCCTGACAAACACAAACGTGCTCTGTTTTTTATCTTCATTCTTGTTTCAGGACCCTACAGATGTCAATGATCAGATCCATCACACTCCCCTTCTGATTTCTAGCCATTTCAAATCTATTGATGTCATTCCACTCTTGCTCCTCCGGGCACCTCAGGCTGTGTGCTGCTCAAACCTCCCTGTGGCCTGCGTGCTATTGAGATGATTGGGGTCTGCAACTAAGTAAATCCTTTGCCCATGGCAACCTCTGGTTTCAGCAGAGCTTATTTTCAACCAACAGACTGTGAAGCCCAAAGCAACACAAGCACAGACATGAGGTCCCATCAACAGGGTGATGAGATAATTAATGCTATTTATAAAGAATTTTTTGTTAATGGAAACATACTTTTGTGAAATACTTTGTGGACTATTTAAAAAACAAAACTCAACATCTATCCATCTATCAGTCAATCTGTAATCTATTTATGAGTTTATCTATTGGTCTATCCTTCTATTGGTTGACAATCCATCCAAACGTTGTCTCTTCAACCCTGTTTACACTCGATTTTAAAAAGTGTTGTTGTTGACATAAGGACGCCAGTAAATACAGGTTAAGAAAGTAGTGAGTCTGAAACTTTTAAGCTTCTTTACATTCAAGAACTTCTAGAGGAAGTCGAAAACACATACCTACGCTCTAAGAAATGATGGATTTGTTTAAACCTGACATTGGTTTAAATGTGGACGAAGCAACTTTGCAATTACATTTTGGCCTTTTGGGCTTCTTTATTTGACCCAACATTGGATTAAACAACCCCAAATTTTTTAAGACTGTAGTCTCTCATGTGGTCAGATATGTTTAAACAGCCACATGAGACCACCTACACTATACCTAGTGACCTAATTCTCAGGGGAGGCATTGTTCAAACGTATTAGCCTGACAGGATTTAAACTTCGGCATCTGATCTGAGTTTGGAGCTGAACAAATGTCAAAAGGTGAATATTTTCTTACCAGTCTTGATAGTAACACAAAGCCAGAGCTTATAGATCCTATAAGAGCAGGAACAAAGGATACTGCTCTCCGCATCAATCCCCATTGTTTAACTTAACTTCACAGGGAAATTGTGTGACCTTATTTTACAATATTAGAATGAAAGATAAGAAAAGGGCATGCATAGACCCTCCCATAGACAATTAGGACAATTCGAAGAAAACTGGCCACATAGGTGGCCAAGCAGAAGCCCAAACTTTTATTTAAGTTGATTTTGGTATTTAAATAGCCTCTTTGCACATTAGGATGTAAGCTATAATGTAAGAATCCCCCTGTGCCAAGAGGGTATGCCCTTAAGATATTCACGGGATTCAGAAATGTGGCACTTCACAGATCAGTTCTGAATAGGGATGTGATGAGATCTTGGGCTGTGGGATCTTGCAATACTAAGGGCCTACTCACAGTGTTCACAGTGGCCTTGAACCGGGCCAAAGCACTTAAGATTGGAGGAAGGATTGGACTAGAACCGCACACGTGCTTTGCACACACCTGAAAGGCTGACCTCGAAGTTGCACGTCACTTGTTTGGGGCAGGTGAGTTTGACGTAAACGATTTTTTATTTACCGGAGTTCAAGGGTTGGCGCGTCCACATGCATTAACCGCGGCTCATAACATACGATGGAATAGCACTTTAGATATGCTTAAAGCCATAATTATCGTAAACACTTATAATAATAAAAGGCGTTAAGACATATGGAGTGTTCCTATTTCAGTCGGTGCAGTGCAGACTTGAAAACGATGAAATCAAACTATTACCGTTGTGTAGGACTTTTAGGTGCATTTTGCGACAAGCCATATACACTCATCTGTTTGACACTTCTCTGCACACATCGAGTCAGTAAAAAACCACAGACGGACATCTCTGAATGCACACACACACACACACACACACACACACACACAGTGAACTCCTGGAGACACATACACCCTTAGCCATCATTATCATCATCACCGAACACATGGTTATGCTGTCCGAAAAAAATACAAAAAAGCTATGGCTGAAAGAAAGTGAAACTGCAGAAAAATTAAAAACACAAAATGAAATGATTACATACTTTTTTTTTAAAGTTCAGTTTGTGGAAAGGAGTTCAATGTGAAACTGTACAGGGAAAAAAACAGTCACTGGAGTTTATAGCTAAATATTTAGCAGTGTTCGCATGTCCTTCGCATGTGGCACAATTCATTTAAATATAAGTCAAATAATATTCATAATAAGTTGATTTAAAAAAGCACCAAATAGTTGTGCAATTTATGATTGTTTTCAGTTGAATTAAATATTTTCCGTTCATGTATTTCATCATTAAAGATTTCTATAAATACTGTAAGTATCTTGTCTCCTTCTCGTGAACCTAGGCTCGTGTCTTGTCTCATCTTATGGAGTAAGCATCTCGTCCCAACCCTAGATCTGAACTTCCGACATCATTCTGGTAGAATGCAATATTTAAACAGTGGCATAACCAAAATCAGAAAACCAAAAGTAAAACGCACAAAAAAAGGAGATTCAGTTTCTCCCACCTCCCAAAAAGTGATTTTTGTAATAGTAATTAGTAAAATATGTGTTATTACCTGTCTTGTGTTATGATTCAGTTTTTTTAAAGTCTAGAAATGTTGTCAGTTACTCGTCATAATGTGACTTATGAAATAGGGTTTATATGACAAAGGAAAGTGTTTCAGTGATCTCTATATATTAGATGAACAGTAAATTTGTGTTATTTGTGGCCAAATTCTTTAGAATGGGTTCATGCTTGGTTTTCATGCTACTGTTTAATATGAATTAATTATTAAGTAATCAAATGGCTTTAATGGGCTCTTAATAACTTGTATTGTTTACAGTATATAATGGTTTGTATATTTATAAATGTATAATTTCAGTTAATAAACTGTTCAAATGTAGTTCTTTATTCCTTCTCATTGAAAATGCTGTCAATCATTCTAATTATTGCTATATGTAGAATGTTGTGCAACATGTGGCAAGAAAATCTGATATTTGGGAGATTATCTTGGGATCTGGAGCACAAATTAGCCAAGGAGCCTAGAAAACCTAGTCTCTACTTCATCCATTTTGATCTGATATGGCAAAACTCTTAAATAAATAAATAAATAAACGTAATTCTTTTTGTAGACAGAGCGTTGCAGTTTTGAATAGTTAAATGGTGAAAGCTTTCCTTCAGAATTTAAATTGGAGGTTTAGAGCAACATCTATTCTCCATATGCTTTTTCTTTCGGACAAAAGTATGTGTAGGAAAACTTTGCTGGCTGGTGTGAAACAGCACTTGAAAGCTGGAGTAATATCACAATCCCATGTCAAGGAAAAGATGAGTTGGGGAAGGGGACCATGGTCCATTGGTGTTTGCTGTGCTCTAAAAGCTGTTAGTTTAGCAAACTCTGTTAGGAGCTGTCCATACTGTAACCAAGCTGTCACCCTTTGGAATATAAGAAGAGATTGTGCTTTTGAGCATTCACACTCATGAACTCATATTGCTTCTGTTAGAAAAAATGAAAAGTGCACAAAATTCCCAACCCAACCCTGTGAAGGGAGAATCTCTCCAGGTGGGTATTACAGATGGGCATAACATGCGTAATTGTTCCAAGCGGGGACATTATATCTGTAGCAAACATTACAGCATTTACAGCATGGAGTATACATACACGTTATGGCAACCTCTAGGGTTTAATTTTAAATGTTAATCTTTTGTGATGGAAGACACATGTGGAGCTTGTAAAAACATCTTGGCATGCCCTAGCCCATTCGGGTCCAGTCAACATGGAAAAGAATTTATAAACAGCATGTAAATAAAAGCCATGTAAAATGAGGTATAGCTTTTCCAGTGTTTGTCTAACTGTCCAAACATGTGAGACTGTAAATGTACTGTGTATGCATGACACATGTACAGACATACAGCATTTACAATATGCTTCTAAAGAAAATACCTGGTCGCTGAATGCAGAGAAAAGAACTTTTCAGAAGATTTGAATCTTCCTTTAAAAAAAGACGTATAATAATAAAATAGATGTGGTAGATTACTGGATTTTAACTGGATTGATTGTGCTTTTCTTTTCACAAAACATTTAACATATTTATTAGTTCACAAAAAGGCAGTCAACACAAAGCCCATATGTAAGAAATAATCAAAGAAAAGCTAAATATAACTTCTTTTTACACTTTTGAATTACGCATTGCAATGTGTTGTTGTTTTGTAAGATTTAAGTGAAGGTCCATGAACTTAACAGCTAACTTCCAAGCTAAAAATTATCATTAACTTTTGTTTTTAATTGCTAATTTATTCATTTTGTATTATTAAAACTGACAGATTACGGTAAAATATAAATTTGATATGGAGTAATAATACGATTTATATGGAGACATTTTGTCTTATGAATGAATCTTTTAAACATTGGTTATTGTTCAGTGGTGCGTTTCCAGAAAAAAAAAAAAAAACACATCATTAGCTAGCTAAGGTTGCAAGTTCCATCTTCCAAACAGTTTATTGATTTGGAGTTTCCCAAATCCATTGTTTCAACGAACATTCGCAAACTGCATCACAAACTTGTACGCATACAACTACACCTCTAGAGCTGTGGTTAGAAGCATAGTTCCTGGTTGTGTTCTAATCCCAGTTATCCCCCTATTCCCTATTTCTTTTGATTGTTCCAAAATTTAATTTTGAAAACATTAATTTAAATCAGGGGTGGCCAAACCTTTTCCTATAAAGTGTCAAAAAAGCATTTTAATATATACCACAGTATATATTAAATTTGTCAGAGTAATTTTCTGATTTATTTGGTAATATTTAAAAATGACTAGATAACGTTGCTTTAAATCATATTACCAATTCAGTATTATTTTTAACATTTTATAATGAACTTATTACAGTATAACATAAACAATCATATTCACAATGCTGAATACACTAGTCAAGCTTACTTTGATTTGAAACAAAAGGGTTACGTTAAATTTGAAATGACAATCATGGTCAAAGGCATTCGCCCCGAGCACCTCTCCTCATTCCCCTCAAGTTTTCAGATGGGATAGTGGGCCAAATCAATGGTTACCATGAGCCAACATTGACCCGCGGGCCCTACTTTAAACATCTTTGATTTAAATGATTGAATAATTTTTAAAAAAGCATTAAATTAATCTCTCTTATGTGTAACTTGCTTTCATTTAAAAAGTATTTTTACAGTTCAGTTTTAGCAATCATCATATTGACAATTGTGTTCCTTTCGCAGTGCACTTTGGAAACATCTATGCCCATTTGAACGCAGCCGTGGCTCATGACGAAAGCTATAGGAGACCTATTATTTAAAAGCGGAATTTAAGTTACGTCTCTAAAGCTTGTAAAAAGCAAAAAACATAGCATACGTTAATGCTTTTAATTTAGTAGGTTATTATTAAGTATTTTTTAAGTATATTACATACAAGTTAATAAGTATCTGTACATGACATGGGCCTGCTAGTTACAACATTTCTGCAGTGGTTTGAATGTGTCAAATTATCAAAGTAGACTATAAAAAAATAAATAAACAAATAAAAAATGAATAAACAATATCCTAAATAATAATTAATATTATTAAGTAGATTTTTTTCGTAATATACTGTAAATTACAACCATTAACAATTTATATGATTTATATTTGAGATTAAAACTCGTGTTAGCTAAGTGGTTTTATGTTTTAGAAAAGAATTTGTGCCATTTACATATATTTCAATGAATATGGAATGAGTGCATGTTTTTAACAAAACTAATATTGGATTTATTTATGTGTTTGCATGTAAAACAATATAATTTGCACAAAATAGATGTGGGTTTTCTCCGTTACTCCGCCTCGTTTAGAGCATCATTATAGTTGTTTTACAGTATAACTAATGCAGTTCAAATGATGGATTTGCAACAGAGAAGCTACGGCTTTGGGAAATACTCGTCACTACATCATTCCCAAATAATGCATTGTACTATAGTTCAGCCATGTCGTTGTTTGGCAAACATACCACAGAATGGTTATTCCATACAGGAAAATAGCGTTGCAATTAGGTATGCCATTTTCCCCTATATATGTAAGGCATTTACTGAGCATTGTGGACTTAAATTTGCTGTACCATATATACTTAAATCAACTTTTATTTTACTCTTTTGCCAGTTCAATTCCTTAAACATACCTCTTTCCCTTTTTATTTCTAAAGTGAAAGGGGACCAATTTGACTCTAAAAATTACTTGAATTTCAAACCACTGATAAAGTTTCACACTTGCACTTAATTTATTCAATGTTCTCAAACAGGCAAGAAAACTCTTGTTGTCTTGTTCAATGACTGAAAGACTGAGCATCAATGCCACACTGTGCAGACCACCTGCTATGAACACTACAGGAAACAACCACTCAGCAGTAGGTCAGAGTCTGAGGCTTTGAAGCCACACCAGGGAACCATTAAAACCATCAGTTTGGGTTAGAGAAGAGGGCAGCGGCTGGCCTTATGGAAGTTCCAAGAGTGCAAGGTGTTAAGAGAAGGAGGCACTTTTCCATCACCGCCACAGAAAAATCAACACTAGGTTTAGGCGGCAGTCAATATCCCCCCGAGAAGCCAATTTATAGCCCAACAAAGTGGTGAGGCTAATGGTTTACACCACACACGCCTAGTGTGGCTGAAGTCACATTTGTTTTGAAGACTGTGGTCCAGATGTAATGACTTCAGGATGGTAACAAATCTCTAAATCAGCTGAATGGATTGTTAACGCTGTTAATCAGCAATGAAAGTTTGTTGTTCTTAATTCCCCATTAACTAAAGGTAAGGCCCACCCACATTGGTTCAAAAGAAAGTTCTTAATAAGCAAGCCAATGAGAAGAGATTGGTGTTAAAGTTGGCTGCTCCTATACTTCAAACAATATACTAAGCTTTGTTCCAAACTCATCTTGAGCCGTTTGTGTCCTGCTGAAATCTGCAGCGTCTCTGACCACAGTTTGGTGTAATCCATACTACAAAGCTGGATGTTAATGAATGAATAGATCAGAAACAGATTGTATACACTTCCTCCCAGACTGCCGATGTCCTGAGGCAAACAGAGGGATAATTTACAACACTGCAGGATGTGTGCAAACTTGTGCTTGGTGGTCATCATTAATAAGGGATAAATATATAGACATATATGTACACATGTACATGCATGATGCTGCTACATGTCTGCTTTGACTGATAGAACAGTGAAGGCCGACTCAAAATATTTGTAAATGTGTAAAAGAGTCACAAATGATCCCTCTGTTTCTCTTAGGTTAGGGATTCCTCGGTTAACCAAAACACTGTTGACCTATAATGTTAACTTGAAGAATGCTGTGCAAATTTAACAACACATCCACGAGTACACAGTACTTTGATGTGGGTTAATGTCCACATTACTTGTATGTTAATAAATAAAGTATTTAATCTTTTCTTAATTTGTTTCTTTGTAGTTAAAATTCAGTTAGTTAATATGTCACTATTAGATTATGTTTTTGTTAATTTCACATCATTTATACTCACATTGGACATAATTAAGTCTCAAATACCAACATTAAAATTTCTTGTCAATATAAATCAAATTGGGTGCAGCACGATGGCGCAGTGAGTAGCACAATCGCCTCACAGCAAGAAGGTTGCTGGTTCAAGCCCCAGTTGGGTCAGTTGGCATTTCTGTGTGGAGTTTGCATGTTCTCTCCGTGTTGGCGTGGGTTTCCTCCGGGTGCTTTTGTTTGCCCCACAGTCCAAACACATGCTGTATAGGTGAATTAAATAAACTAAATTGACCATGGTGTATCTGTGTGAATGCAGGAGTGTATGGGTGGTTCCCAGTGATGAGTTGCAGCTGTAAGGGCATCTTCTGCGTAAAACATATGCTGGATAAGTTGGCAGTTCATTCCGCTGTGGTGACCCCTGATTAATAAAGAGACTAAGCCGAAAATAAAATAAATGAATGAATGAATTTATCAAACTGTCTTTCTTTCTAAGAAAGTTCTTAAAATTTCTGAGCCATAATTGTCACCAGAGAGTCTGTTGCACAAAAGACTATTGAACACATTTTGGGTTACAGACTAAGTATCGGGTTAAAAAAAAACAAATCCAAGCAGGGTAAGATCAGGTTAGGTAATTTCACAATGGTCGATATAAATTTTGAGTTTGTCATTCACTCTGGACTGTTTACACTTTAAAAGCAGCGAACACAAATCACACAAAACACTTGAGGGTCTGTTTGACTAATTTCTTGCGAGATAGAAATTCACTTCTCTGTTGATGATGAAAAGATAACATTATCAAAAATGAATTTAAATACATTTACTTATCAGCAGGGCTTGACATTAACTTTTTTTGCTCACCAGCCACAGTGGCTAGTAGTTTTTCAACGTTACTAGCCACTCTGCAATTTCACTAGCCACAATTTTGTTGTTGGGAAAATATTTTCTAATGCATAAATTTGACTTTGACATGCTAAAATTACTTGATTTAGATTTTGTGTTTTGTTCACATGCCTTCTCATTCATTTCATGTTTTGTGTGTCATTTATGAGCCAATAAAACATGGTTTCATAGTGTTTACTGCAATTAGTTTTTATTTCACATGACTTTTCAGAACTTAAAAATAAGGATTTACCAAATTTATCTCTGACCACTTCAAACAATAATTATTTCTTAGCCACAAATTTTAAATGTGTCAAAACAAGCTAAATATAGCTGTATACTATACTTTTTATTTAGCAAAACATTACTTTAAAAAAAAACAAAGAAAAACAATTAACTTTAAAAAATAATTATTGTAAAAATGTGCACAGTAATCTGTCCTCGCTAAAGGTCTCTCAGATCACCAGTTAACTACACGTAAATGGAGAGTTCATCTCATGTTTAAGCAATGTTGTTGTAAAAAATGATAATTAAAGCATATAAACAAAAATAATCATACGCAAAAGAAAGCAGGTGAAAAACATACTGTGATAATGGAAAGATGATCACAAGGTTAAGGCCAATTAATAATCTGTTCAAAGCGAAAGCAACCGGTGCTGCTTACAAAAATACATTTTATTGACATATATTGCATTAGCATAACTTTTTTGTCTGACAATTTGAAAAAGAACCGATCAGAGTTGCATTCCAGGCACGGTTCCTTCAAGCAAGGAAACAGGACCGCGCACGCGCTTTAAACAGTTGCGCGCATCACATCAGCTGTTAATTTGAGGGATCATCCTCTCATTCAGTAATTATCTGCTTTCTTCTGCTTGCGCGAAAGCAATTAATTTTTGTTAGCTGTGCTGTTTCTCAATTCTAAGATCACATTTGCATGCATATTGGGTCATTCTTATAGTCGAACCTTGCTTTTAAGAAAACCACAATTTAAAATTTATTTTAAACCAGCCAAAGTGGCTAGTGAGAGTGACTGTCTAACCCGCCAAAGCTGAAATCTACCCGCATTTGTCGGGTGTTAATGTTAAGCCCTGTTGTCATAAATAAACACTATTAATGCAGGAAATGTTTATGAAGGAAACAAACTTTTTTTCTTTTATTTAATAATGTAGATTCATTTCATTCATAAAAGCTTTATTAAGGCAAATTAATAATTAAAATTTAATTAAATTTAAATGAAAATTTTAATTAAATATATTATTAAAGTTAATAGACAATTTAAAACAATAGGAATATATAATAAATATATATTTGAAAAAATCTTTCCAAAACCTTTTTATTCTATGTTCCTTACTGATGGAATGAACTTCCTTCTCCCACACAGACTCTGGATTCACAACTATCATTCAAACAAAAAATTAAAAACCTCTCTTTCGGGATTACCTAAACCCCTAAAATAACCAAAACCCAACCTCACCACACAACAACCCCATATGGAATGTGCCTCACGCCGGTGAGTTGGCTTGACAAACCACCTGTAGAAAATACTCTTTCACACCTTAACTGACATTTGCACCAGTTTTGCACCAGACATGTTCTTACAATCCCTAAATTTATATTAAAATGTACATCTATGAAGTGTGCTCCACACAGATGATCTGTAGAAACACTCTTCAAAATAAAAAACAAAAACACTCACCCTTCCTAACTTAATTCTCTAATCACAAACAGTTCCTTTGTATAAAGAGCGTTTCTTTTGTGTATTGCCTCTTCTTGTTAAATAGCTGAATGTACCTTTCATTTTAAGTCACTTTGGACAAAAGTGCCTGCAAATAGACTACATGTAAATGTAAATAATTCATTAAAAAATACAATTTTAGTGTAAGACGCTTTCATTTGGAGCAAAAAGGTCCTCTGGCAATGGGACTTGTGTTATTCCATCAAATATATAGTGGTCCCTAGTTTATCGTGGGCGTTACTCTCTAAAAATAGCCCGCAATAGGTGAAATCCGTAAAGTAGTCAGCTTTCTTTTTCTCAGACAGGCATTAACATGTTAACACTTTTCTCTCTTGTTTAAACACTCTCAAAGTTCAAACCTTCATAGAAAAATAAGTCAACTATTATAAAACGAAACCAAAGATCAAAACCTGTTGTCAGACACAAACATTCATCGCTGTCAGCATAAGGTTCATAAAGCTTTTAGCTTTTGTGTGGATAATGTTGGCATGATCCAGTGTAATGTTCTTTATCCTGCAGTCACTGATCCACAAAAGATCAGGTACGCCACGCACATGACAGTTGGAAGAAACACACACCCGAGGAGCACATTTGCATGTTACTTAAAATGAAATTAATTCAGATGGCGCTCTGTGGTGCAGCAAAAATGTCTTGAGTTGTAGCTGGGCACCGCAGACAGCCACCGACTTGTGGCACCGCTGTGTACCTTGATATAAACCTACGTTTACAATTCTAAAATGCATGGCGTTGTGTTGCACGGCGCATCCAGTTTGTGACCGCCTTTATGGACAATTAAAGCCCTTTTTGCATCCTTGTTGAAACTCACACTGCTAGCAATTGAAGATTTCTGTTAATTTGGCATGGAGAAGATTAACTTACAATGGTCTACAGCCAATCAGGAAGCAGAACACAATGTGCTGTAAAAAAAAAAAGCATGTCAAATTGCACAAAAAATCTGCGAAACTGCAAAGATGAACCGCACTATAGTGAGGTATTACTGTATACTGTATGTTACTTTTATCCCAAATGATGGGTCCACTTTGGTTTTGCGATCTATAACCCAGAATATAGGTTAGCCATGTAGACTGGGTTACCATGGCAACAAAACCCAATCAAAACCAACTTACCTTCTTGAGTATAAAAACTTTTTTGAGTTTACTCAAAATAAATATAATAGCTTAAAGCTTTGTGCAACATACCTATGAGCAATGTAGTTTACCTGTAGGAAATCTACAGAAGTCCAAATTAAGTAAAAGCCTATACATAATAATATGTCTAAGTGAATAACTACACTGTAAAACCCAATAGGTTAAGGTAACTCAAAGTGTTTGAGAAAACCGATTGTAACAAACTATTTACCCTTCAGGCACAGGACATCAACATGATATTGATGTTGCACTCACGTTGGGTTTTGTTTCGAAATGAAAATTGTCAATCGGCCGATGTGGATGTCCAATGTAAAACCTAAAATCAACCAAATATCAATGTCCAATCATGTTACACCATGACGTTTTGTGGATGTTATCACAAAGACATCTACAGTATCAGACGTTGGATTTTGGTCACTTTCCAACACAACCTAAAATCAACCAAATATCAACATCATTTGACGTTGTTATTGGACATCAAAATAATGTTGTCCTGAGACACTGGCTAAACACTAAATTTTGGTCACCTAACGTCATGACCTAAATCTAACCTGATTTTAACGTCTTATGATGTTGTGTGCCTGCTGGGTAAGTTCAAAAACTAATGCTAATGAGCACTGTGAACTTAATCCATTTGAGTACATGAAGCAATTTGAGCACAGTAAATGAAGAGAACTCAATCCAACTGAGAACTGTAAAACCCAAAAAGTTAAGGTAACTCAAACCGTTTGAGGAAACCGATTGCTACAAACCATTTAAGTTAAAGTTCAAACTCCTTTTAAATGAGTAGAATTAACTTTCAGTCAATTTTGAGTTAACTACACTCATGTCATTTGATAAAGTTGACTGTTGGGTTTTACAGTGTAAAATGTTTTTATTAAAGTCTACCACTTTAAAAAAAAACTCGTAATGGTATCCTCCATGGAGAGAGTTAATGTGGTCCAGATTACATTAGTTAGTGCATATCACCAAAACTTCCTGTGTGTGACCTGGAGCTGAACCATAGTAGAGTTTTTCAGACCTCGACCATTAACAAAAACCACAAACCACATTTGGTAGTTAAACATGGTGAAGCATAATGACTTGGCTGGAGGACACAATTAATAAGCCAACAAACTTAATGCCTCACCACCCCATCCCCCAACCAACGCCAATCATTAAAAACACTTATTTTTTTTACATAAATCTCCACCATTTTTGTTCTTCATTCTCTTCAATCTCTCCAGTTTCTGCCCCTTTAATATATAGTAAACTAATGGGACTCTAACTCTGTTACAAGCAAAAAAAGCCTTATATCTACCCAGAAGCAGCAATAGGTGGCAATAGGCAGGTGAGACAGGTAAAGTGGTCAAAGAGAGAGTGATGAAGTGCAGTCGTGTTTTATGACGCGACAGAGGGGCGACATGAGGGGAGAAAAGAAGTGAGTAAATGGCGGTTTCAGGAAACATATGATGTTCTGGGATTAGGCAGGAGGGTAAATGTTTGAGAAGCAGAAAGAAGAAAGCACCAGAGCTGAGGGTAGTATTATGGAGGATCAGAAGAGGTGGGCCGGGATGTGCAGGTGAGGGGGTTCAGATGCTTATAGCTAACGGTTGGAGACTAAGCTGAGGCCTGCCCCTGTCACGGATTTGGGAATGCCATCATGGGAATGTCTAGCTCTGAGGCTTTAGGACTGGAGGGGAGCTGACGTCTGCCATTTTTCATTCCATCTTAACATCCGCAAGCCATGAAGTGCACTGAACCTCCTAATGATTCCAGCTATATCTCCAGCTTAAATTATATCTTATTTAACAATAACGTGACACACATACTTTCGATGCTCTACACATGATAGTACTTGTGCTGAGCTAAACCATGCCACAGTAGATTATGCTGTAATACTATAAATTCACACAGTGGTCTTTGAGCTTTATAGTGGATTTCACTGATGTGAGCATCACAAGAACCGCATTTTCTGGAATATAGTCTCTTTTTTAATCGTGTGAAACATGCAGTGACTTACATTCCAAAGAGACTTATATACAGGACTTAACATCAATTACGATAAATGTTCTTCATATGTGCTTTTTGAAGTTTGGCTCTTAAGCAATCAGACGACATACAAAAGTTCTCTTTTGTTCTTTGTTTAGTGGCTAAAGAAAGTTTTAAAATAACAAAGTACTATGTAACTCTATGTGGCCCAAATCCTATTTTTTGCTTGCATGTGATTTACATGTGTTTTTTTTTTCATATGACATGAACAGAACAAACCAAAATTAATCTTTTCCATTGCGATTTGGGACACTTTAATATGTCTTATAAAAACGGTTATAGGTCAGATGGTCTGAAACACAGTTAAGATAAAAAATGAAATCCATATATTGTAACTTTGGCGATTCTGAGCTCATTGAAATCTTTTCAGAGATTTCACATATACCTAAAGTTATCAAGACTGCACCCTATACATACACTTGCTGTGCTTTTGTATGACACTTAAGGACTTTAATGTTTGCAGACTGTTAGCTATGTGTCTCTTCTGTTAAACTTATCAACTTATCCAGCACGTTTTACGCAGCGGATGCCCTGCGGCTGCAACCTATCTCTGAGAAACATCCATACACACTCATACATTATGGACAATTTAGCCTACCCAATTCACCTGTACCGCATGTCTTTGGACTGTGGGGGAAACTGGAGCACCCGGAGGAAACCCATGCAAACGCAGGGAGAACATGCAAACTCTACACAGAAACGCCAACTGACCCAGCCGAGGCTCGAACAAGCGACCCTCTTGCTGTAAATTGACAGCACTACCTACTGCACTACTGCGTCGCCGGGGATGGTTGTATATTTGTTTTTCGGTTGTTCTTGACATGAAAAAGTTATTAAGACAGCTGTAAAAAACAGTCAGCTGATAGACAGTTCTTTTACATTACAGTTATATTTCACTGTAACAAAGTGGTTAGTTGACTTTACTTAAAGAAAATTGAGTAAAACCACTGCTTTTAAATTGATCATTTGACTTGACCAAAAAAAAAATTTGAAAAAACCTTTTGCCTTAAAATTTGTAGCTACAGTTGAAGTCAGAATTATTAACCCCCTTTGAATCTTTTTTCCCCCTTTTTTAAATATTTCCCAAATGATGTTTAATAACAAAGCAAGGAAATTTTCATAGTACACCATTTTAAGGTAAAAATTATTAGCCCCTTTAAGCTACATATTTTTTCGATATTCTACAGAACAAACCATTACTATATAATAACTTGCCTAATTACCCCAACCAGCATAGTTAACCAAATTAACATAGTTAAGCCTTTAATGTCACTTTAAGCTGTATAGAAGTGTCTTGAAGAATATCTAGTAAAATATTATTTACTGTCATCATAGCAAAGATAAAATAAATCAGTTATTAGAGATGAGTTATAAAAACTATTACGTTTAGAAATGTGTTGACAAAAACTTATCTCTGTTAAAAAGATAACTCACAGTCCAAACACAAGCGCTACAGGTGATTTGAATAAACTAAGTTGAACTAAATTGCATACTGTAAAACATATACCAGACAAGCTGGGGTTTCATTCTGCTGTGGCAACCTCTTAAATAGATACTAAGCTGAAGAAAAATGAATTAATGTACTTAACAGTTTTAAGTTACAAAGGGTTTACTCACTTTTTTGAAGTAAATAAATGTATTATTATGTTTCTGTCAGTCCGTGGAATGCAATATAATACGCATGAGTCTTTTAGTATAAAAAAAAAAAACACACACACACACACACACAAGATCACTGTAGACCACTGTATATTTAAGAGTGCATGTCCAGCTTTTTAGTGATAGTGAATCATACCTAAATCTGAGAGATTCCTGCTTGTGCAATACATGAATGAGCTTTTATATAAAAGAAATGTAGAGAAGAGTGGGGACGAAAGTAAAGTGGGATGGAAGTAACAAAGCAATTTCATCAAAGCCCTAACACCATTTGCTTTCCAGGCTATAACAGCACATTCAGCATGCAACCCTTGATGGAGCTGCAAAATATCATGTGATTTTCAGACTTTGTCCAGCTCCAAATTTCTGTTTTTCAGTGCATAAAGTAAATTATTAGTGTAATGGTTCTTTTTTCCTTATTACAAGTTGTGTTTCTCTTTTCATGTGTCACACTATGACCAGTCTATTAGTTATTTAGAGCAATAACACATCCTTAAGTTTAAAATGTCAGAGTTTTCAGTTTCAAAGTAAATAGGATTTAAATGGCAAGAGTTCCTGTGGGCACAAATGTAACACTGTAATTTATGTCACTCTGCTAATAGACAAACCTTATTTTTCACTTCCACATTAGAGTTTTAAGTGTTTGGATTTAGATGTTTAATAAGAATGAATGCATATTGCCAATTATAATCATAAAAAAATTCAAACATTTTGCATAGTTGGATTGCTTTTGAAACATCTGATGGAGAAGATTTAAAATTGGAAATTTAAAATGAAAATGCTGTTTATATATATATATATATATATATATATATATATATATATATATATATATATATATATATATATATATATATATATATAATTTTATTTATTTATTTATTTATTTTTTGCACAAATAAAGGACAAAATATGTTTGCAGAACATCATAGTTAGATATATTTAAAATGAACAAGATTAAGCCAGTAAATCTAGCAAATATTGTTGTGTTACTTTTAACCCACCAGTTAATCGTCCCTACTGACAGGTTCAAAAGTAACAGTGTGCAACTTTTGTTTCAAGTGAAGTTATTTTGGAGTTGTTGTACAATGATGCAAAATAACACCTGATTTTGACAGACCACTGTTGTGAGTTAGTAACCACAGGAAAAAAAAAATGTTTCTGCTAAAAACATTACCTTTTAAAATTTGATTTTAATAAAAAATGCAGCCTGATCTCACAAGAAAACGTTAGTATTTTACACTTTGTCAGTTTAGTGGCTAATTTGTATGAATTCCTGCGAGTTCAGTCATATGAAAATGTAAAATTTTAAAAAGGAGGCATCATTGAGTGATAAGCAAATTGTACTAAATTGTACGAATAAAAACATACAAATTAGCCACTAAATCAAAAAGTTGCGAATTGCTGTGAGATTGCATTGGAAAAATGTTACTTTTATTCCCGCTCTCTCCCACTCTTGGATTTTGCCAATAAAATAACGTCGTAGAGACTGCCTTGAATGAAGTGTAAAAAAGAGAAGAAATTCCAAAAGTGACATTCAACTGTTAAACCTATGAGTATTGATATCTATACCTAAAATAATGCCTGACACTTCATGTTGTTTTAAATTTTTAGTGGCACTACAAAACAATCCCAGATGGCTTGTGCACAAACAAAACTTAAATATAGAGTTACATTTGAGCTCTTGGCAACTAACTGAAAACTGTTTATAATTCACAGGTGGACACATCATAGGTAAAGAATGAGGGAGGAATTAAGGAGATCCAGTACAACAGATATGTGGAAAAAACAACAAAGACAAGAAGGGATGATGTAGTCTTGTAGAGAAGGAGGGAAGGCCAAACAGATGAATAAACAGTCATTCCAATAACAGGCTTTCTTGCAGCTCAAGATGGAGTAACTGCAGGATGAATTCGTTACGCAGATGCTCTACAAGTGTGATATTTACCTTCTTACAGTTGCTGACAATACTCATAATCACTGCAAGTACAAATTATTAGTTTGCTTCTATTATTATGTATATCTCAGGCTATAAACATGTTCTTGGGGGTTTTGCCCTAAGGGTGTCAATTCACTGTGAAGGTTATACGGATGACAGAGAAGGGCGGGGTGCATACAGGAATTGAAAGAATGAGTGAAAGCAAGCCAACCAACAACAAATGAAAGAAAAACACGGAGAAAAGAGTAAAAATCCATTTCAAAGCGGACAGTAAATCCAGCCCAAGGCTACAGTGACATGAATATGGCGTGTACAATGAACTAAAACAACATCCACATAAACTGACGGATATGTTATGATAAAAAGGCCCCCTCTTGAAGCATAAACTCTTCTTAACCGTGAGGAGAATTTGTGTTCTTTTCCATTAATCTTTCATCTGTCTTTTCTACATATGTTTTGAATGTCAGAAGTGCATTTGCTCATCAGCCCAAAACATGGATTCTTCATGCGTGTTTTCTTGAAAAGAATGTAAATAACCTTAATGCTGCTTCTATTGGAAAAATATCTACTCCCACGCAACTGTCTGCTGTGCTGGGGATATGAATGAGATCTTAAGTGATGCATCTTTTTGAAGACAGGTGATCAGATTAATGAGGTCTGGCTGACAATAATGTGAGGGAAAAAATCCCCTAGATTTATTTTGTGTCAGTACCGAAAACCTTGCGGTGTATTAACCTAGATCTCTGAGTTTCAATTAACGAATTTGTTAGTGAGGGGTAGGTTTTGGGGGCACACCTTCTTTAAAAAAAAAGCTTAGAAATTGTATGAATTTGTACAAATTAGCCACTTTCTGACAATACATGAATGAGTTGCATTTCCTTGTTCCTTCTGCCATGGGATAAGGCTGGTCCAACCATCCTCATTTCCAGTTAAGTACTTTTAAATCTGAGATGTGTGGTTGCACTAAAACAGTATGTATGTATGTATGTATGTATGTATGTATGTATGTATGTATGTATGTATGTATGTATGTATGTATGTATCTATCTATCTATCTATCTATCTATCTATCTATCTATCTATCTATCTATCTATCTATCTATCTATCTATCTATCTATCTATCTATCTATCTATCTATCTATAGTTCATTAATTAATTAATTTAATTATTCATGTAAAATTTAATTGTCAATTTAAAAACAGAGACCTCATGTCGATAGTAACAAAACACAAAGCTTACAGCAATCTACTGAAAGGCATTTATGCTGCAAATAATGATTAGTGAAGTTTTGTCATGCATCAATAGCAATAAAGGTTCTAGAAATTTAAGAAAATACGATCAAACTTACAACCAAGCCCTAACAGCAAAGCTTAGAAGTCAAACAGAATTGCCAGCAGTAGAGGCATGTACTCAACCCAATCAGTAAAAAATCCCTAGCACTGTGACAGCAAATAGGGCTAGTTGTGATACTGGGAAAATATGCTATACTGTTGTTAAGTATTGCAATTGCAATATTATTTCTTGCAATATAGCGTTTCCCTACATAGAAATGCAACTTTTACTATTTTTTAAATAATTTATTTATGTAATGATCATACTAAATAGTTTTTCGGATCTAATTAAATCTAATTCAGGCCTTTAAAAAAAAATGTCAAGATGCAAACATCTAGACTTTATGAATGACTGAAAACTTCAGCAGATATTCTGATTGTTATTCGCTGTTGTCATTTTCCTCATTTGTCTATCTACTCCAACAATTATTTATTATCAGTTTTGTTCTGAGGCACTAACAATCTTTTAGCTACATGTATGAAAACATAGGCAAAATAAATAAAAAAAAGCTTAGTATTACTGCATGTTCTCAAGTTTATGTCCATTCTTCTCTTGTTTTCTTATAAAATGTATCAGAATCCTCTGAGTGAAGGAAAGAATGTTAAGATGGCCTCTCCACACACTCTCACTCTGTATTGTAGCGTGACCTTTGACCCTTTGTTTGCACTGAACGTGACTGAACATGGATCTTCATGAGCTATATGATAAGCTAGAATGGGCTGACATGTCACTAGCATGCCTTCAGTGCTGTCACTTTCTTCAATCGGCTGTGGAGGTGTAATCTGTCAACACCACTGACACTTTAATCTCCCAAAGTTATTGGAAGTTTTTTTTACTGACAATTGGGCATAGTGCTATTTGCTGCACTCAGTAGCAGGTACATTAGTGTACTGAAAACAATATTTAAAGAAAAAAAAAACAAAAAACAAAAAAAAAAAACAAGCCCATGTAAAACTATGTGAGAGACATAAGACATTCTGCAAGATTTGTTTTAACTAAAATAATTTTTTTGCAGAAAAATGTGTAATATAAGGGCGCTGTGATTTACACTCATGTTTTATTGAGTAACTGCAGGACTTCACAAAACAGTTTGGCTGGAGATGTGACTGGATGAAGCTGTAAAAACAGGCCCACACACAAACATACATACAGCCTACTATCAATCCTTGTGAAAGATGAAAAAGCAGTAAAACTGTCTTCTTTTTGGCACTGTGAACAACCAGATATAAGAGCACAACCACAAGGATCTGAACAATTAAAAAAGACCATCTAGGGATTCAACTTTATTTACTCTCTATACTCATTCATTCATTTCTTTTTGGCTTAGACACTTTTTTAATCTGGAGTCGCCACAGCGGAATAAACCACCAACTTTTTCAGCATATGTTTGACGCACCGGATGCCCTTTCAGCTGCAACCCATCTCTGGGAAACATCCATACACACTCAAACACACTCATACACCGAAAATAAAATGAATGAATAAATGAATGAACAATGCATTTTTTTAAAAGGCACCTTCCTTGACACTCAAGGTCACCGTACAAGAAAGCACGGACAGTCAGTTGAAATAAAAGCACAAAATAAAAGTCAATAGAATACAGTACAGTACAATTTTAAAAAGCGCAGTTGAGTTAAAGAGAGTAGTTAAAAAAAACTGATGTGTTTTGAGTTTTGAGTTTATACCAATTTATAAAGTGTTTTATTTGGGAGGTCAAACACAAACGAATTACATTAGCCTAAATTGGATGTGATTAAACTATGAACTAGAGTGGCAGTTGAATGAGGTGTGAGGGATGGACGTAAACAATATATATGTCGAAGGTGGAAATAAGCGGACCATGTAACACTATTAACATGTGAAGTCAACGAAAGAGTGATGTCGAAGATGACCCCTAGGCTCTTAACCTGAAGGGAGGGGGTAATGACAGATTCATCTGTGGAATAGAAAAGTTATTTGATTTGTTTAAAGTGGATTGTGTAACTATGAGGAGAAGTTTTATTATAACTTAATTTCAGGAAGTTTGAGGTGAACCAGGATTTGATGTCTAAGAAGCAGTTGGTAAGAGAAGATAGTGGGAGTTTGAGATTAGGTTTGGTTGATAGGTAGAGCTAGGTGTCATCTCCGTAGCAATGAAAATTGATTTGCTGTTGGCAGAAAATATAACCTAGTTGAAAAAGATATGTGATAAATAGCAGGGGACCTAATTGAACCCTAAAGGGAATTTCAAGCGAAATCAAAGAGCAAACCACTGTGACCTCTTTTTCAGCAAAAGCATGTCAAAGAATTCAGGTGTTTGACGCAGCTTTCCAATTGACTTTGCAGAAAATCACCAATATAGAAAGTTATTCAAGGCTACCCTACTGTTTCATTGAACAGTTTTAATTCAATCAATTAATCAATCAGTGCTGTTGCTTTTTAAATGTTCATATGGATTTTTTCACATTATAACCTTAAATAAATAAAATAATAAATATTTAAATAAATAAAATACTGCAGGTTTAACATTAACATAGCAGTCTTTTTCTTCCATTAATGCCCTCAATTTTGTATACCTCACAACTCACCTATCACTTGACCTAATATCAATAGAGCACCATAAACCTTACCTCCTGGTGTAGACAGAGGGGACATTTCAAATTTGTGGCCCAGAGAAGGTTCAAACACTAACAAATCACAAAGCAATCACAAAGTGTCTCGGTTTGACCTGGAGGGATGTTTAAGAAAGCGACACCTGCAGCTAGGAAAAGTGAATACACAACACGCTGTACCAGGCAATCCAGGAATTTTTTCAAGGGGGAGGAATCAAATGGTGTCCTCTGGGATTAAACTATGTTCAGACAAAACAGCACAAACAGTACAAAATTACAAGCTTCCCAGAGATTTTCCTGTGGGAAAGCATTAAAAAAGATAATAAAGATTGGCAATGGATGTTTCTTTTGTAATATAACGCAAACTTTCTGAAGCAGCTATTTTACATAATCAACTTCACAATATTTTAAATTAAGTGTAAACTATTTTGTGTATAAGTTTTAGGAAATCTAAAAGCAAAGGGTGTCCTACATTATGCACACCTTCTTACTGGAATCCATTGCCTTTGGCAGAGTTAAAATACCAAAACTTGCACCTATTTGCACAAAACCTCTCAGCTAAAGCTATCTAACACAGATGTGTGTTTTCTAGACCACATAAACCTTTATCTCTCTCACTCCTTCTCTCTCTCTCTCTCTCTCTCTCTCTCTGCTGATATGGTGTATGAGAGGTAGTAGTTATCACCCAAATATTTCCGCTGTGGTTTCTTTCAAGCTGTACTACAAAACACATCAAAAAGACGTTGCACCTCTTCCATTACTATAGGACAGGATACTATCAAATCAGTCTATTTCAGATGTAGATTGTTTTATTTTTTTAAAAGTGAATAAGAGTCAAAGAGTTATTGCAAGAAAGAACATCATAACATAAGAGCGACAAGACGGCTTATCTACGTGCATACATTATACTGTATATGAAAATAAGAGATAAAGACTGAACATTCCATACAGCTGTATATAAATATTTAATCAGCCTGTTCAGTTTGTGATAAGGTATAATATTTTATTGTTAAAGCATTATCAAATATAAACTCAAGCACGTTTTAAAATTGCTTTTGCTGGTGAGCAATTTTAAAAGGGGGGCTTTAATTTAATTTTCTTACCTCTGATCTAGTAGAACAGTTATAATGGCACTTACTTAGAAATAACTTTAAAAGAATAATTTACATAAAACGAAAAAATTGTCAAAACTTCCCATCTTCGACTTGTTAAAAACTCCTGTGTGAGTTTATGTTTTATAACTATGCCCCACACGAGAAGAAATGATTGATGTCTATTTGTTGTTTACAAATCTCTATGACAAAATACATCAAGAAAATTGTGCCAAAATAGTGTGATCTGACCAGACTTAAGACTAATATTCAGTAATATTTCACCAGTTTACTAATGCCTAGCTTCTAGTAATGCTTTGCCCCTCATAATCCAGTTGAAGAATTTGGTCCAATTAAATATCACTGCAATAAAGATTTATTGTACTTGCCTGACAGGAAAAAAATGAATGGTAAAAGTATTCACCTAAGACCCTGACCTCTGTCTTGACCCCAAAAAGACTCTTAAAAACTCCTCTCCTCATTCTTGATGACCTTATCGGAATGATGTTGGAGGTCTGACCCTCTGCAAGCTCCATCTTCCTTCAAAAAAACTGAGATGAAGTGATGTCTTAAAGTAATTTGTTTAAAGAAAATGTGGGTCAAGGTCCATTACATTAAACTTTTACTTACTAGATGCTCCTTAACCATCTATGTAACAGTAATTAAACTACATTTTGCAATTATTTTTGAATGGGTTCATGGTGTTCCTTCAAAAGGTCTGAACTGTTTTCTGCATGTGGCTTCTAATCTGACTTTGGAAAAAAGATTAAGTTAAATCTGACCTTCTCTCTTATGTTGCCCCCAGCATTGGTGTCCCACAGGGATCACTGCTTGGCCCCTTATTGTTCTCTAGCACACCAATTCACTCAACAGTGTTGTCTAAATGCAGAGATTCTTATATGAATAATGACAACAATTACTTCAATCACTGAGATTATCAGGGCTCACCTCTGTGTCCTTATGTACAATGAATAATAACAAGCATTTTAAATGAATCTCCTACAATCCCATGTTTTTTTTTTTTTACTAAAAATCACAGGGATGTACAATTTAGGACTATTATACAGTGGCAAAGAGAGCTTAATATGCTGCAGTTTCAGAAAACACATGCAATTACAAAAACACCAGCAAATTGAGAAAAGATCTTTATCATGTGCTGCAAATCCTCACAATGCATACACATTATGGCTGTGCGATTAGTCGCAATTGAATCGCAATCTGAAATGTTGTGATTAGCTAATTGCAAGAGGCTGCGATATGAAATGCATATGTATTAATTTCTCCTAGCCAGAGCAAATGCGTGACTGCCGTCTGTGTGACAGTCTTACTAGTCAAATAAGTAAGGGCACTCTCATTCTGTTCAATCTGAATTGCACAACCGAACTATGCAAATCGCCCACAATAAAATAGGAAACAAACAGGACAAGCTCAAACAAGTGGGATAATAGAATCTGCTGCTTCAAAAGCATTAATAGACAAATAATTATCAAAGAATAACAGCTTGTCGGTAATATGAGAATATTTTAATTTTAAAGTTACAGACACCGAACAAAAAAGGTCATTTTTAAGAGTGGTCGCAGAATTGTTGCCACTGCTTACAGATTATTGAGTCACAGCACATATTTATCGATACAGTACATCACCAAATATGTCGTTCCAGTTCTGTTAAAATGTGCACACGCTTTTCCTGTACACACTAGCGGAGGCGAGGGGGATAACGGGACTGATCATGACGCAAAGATGACGATCACTAATAGATATTCGGCTGCGGGCAGGGCCTGAGCAAACTGAACTGGCACTCTAGGCAAAAGATGATAATGCCTCCCTCAAACCGAAAGTGAAAACAAGAGACGGGTGTGTGATTGCGCGTACGACATACAACAGGGAGAGGGAGACGGTCGCCTCTATGGATGCACCGGTCCTGGCTGCGGTGAATAAAGGGTTAAAGTTCATTTTCACAACAATACCTAAGTATAGCCAACCTAGTGCTGTGTTTGTTCCTGTAATTTTTCTGATTAATGATACAATAACCTATTCTGCAACACTGGATTCATTGGGCGTTTGCTATTGAAGGAGCAGCAGAGACTATTCGATTTTGTCAGACTTGACAGGGACTTTGTCAGTAACTGTTACAGTTCATTTGGACCAGTTTCTTCTTCCTCCGAATCAGAACATGTAAGTGTCATTAAAATTGTTGCCACGTTTTGTGTAGTTTGTAAAATATGCGTTTAATTGTGTGTTGTAACTTGTAATCGCCCTGCACGGCTTGTAAACACTCATCTATTATTGATCAGTGCTTGTACTGTATCTCTCAGGTTAAATCTGTATGAGGTTATTCATATATCACATCCAAAACCACATTAAAAACGTGACACGTGCTTGCTTCTTCCTGCCATTTGTCATTGCTATGGCCACCATTAGCTGTTCCAACACAGCCGCGGTGCGGCCAATTTTCAAAATAATTCAACTTTTGCCACTGTGTGGATTACTGAATGTGTGTCGTTGTTATTATTGTTGGGGTTAGGTTTAAGAGTAGAGTAATATGCTGGTCTTTAAAGGGCCATGAAACCCCCTCGTTTCAGCAGGGTGTTTTCACACCTCTACTTTGGAAAAAGTCAGAAAAGTGGGCGTGTCCAGCTCTGTTTAGGGGGGAGTGTCTGAGGAACTAAAGTGGGAGGGTGTGGGAGTGTCTATTTGGGCATGCGCGAGTTTCAGTCAAAATACACACACACATGAGAAAGTGATGGTGTTTAACCTACATGGACATCTGTAGTCGAATTATTTGCCAAATTATTAAATGTTGGACTTTAACTGCAGTTTGGCTCTTTCATTCAGAAAATTCATTCATGCCCCTCGCGACAAACGAGATATTTGATTCGAGGATCTGCTCTAAGAGTGTATTTTTCATGCAATGTTTGATACCGCACGGCGAATGAAAGAAAAAAAAACTCCGCATTTTCCGGAAACTTAGATGCACACGGCAGGTAGCGTCAGAAAGCCGCGTGTGTTATTCCAGTCACAAAATGCGGTGCTAACATGTTTGCACTCAGTGCAATAGTTAACTTAATTCGATACGAATAAACTGAATAAACAAAGAGCACTGGTCACTCACTTACCAAATCTGTAGAGACAGAACAATCACCAGCAACTAGAGCCGCGTCTTTATGAAGAGAATACTACAAGCGAATCCGGATCTCAGCGTTTGCAGATGAGAACAGCTCTCAGGTAAACAATAATCCTCCTTAGACAGGTAAGTTATTGTTGTCGAGCGTTGCGTACACTGTTAATCCACACGTGATCCAGATGAGCTCTCACAGAGAGAAAATGAAAACGAAACTTAATGGCAGCAAACTATAAAAGCAACACTTCACGCTTGTTTTGCCAACACAACGTGGCGTCTCTGTGGTGTAAACACGGTGACACTAATGAATATTAATGAAGTTGCACAATAGAGCGCGCTGATTGGTTTGAACCAAGCCTTACTCATGCATTAATGCATCACACTGTAAGACGTAATAAGACACACTCTGGCACAGATGCCCAGTCTGCACACTGGAATACACGCTATTATGTCATGGCCGTGACGCAGCTTCAAAAATTTGTTTCAAACAGGAAGTACGAATTTGCTTGAAATAATGCAAAAACAACCAATTTACACTTTTTAGTGAAATATAGGTGTCCTAATAGTGTTTTTAGCAGTGTGGGACACATATACGACTGTCAACAGCTCAAAAAATGTGTTTTGGTGTTTCGTGACCCTTTAACTGCATTAATTTATTGCAATGCTAAATCCTTTTTAATGCAAATTACGGGCTCTCTCTCTCTCTCTCTCTATATATATATATATATATATATTTATATTTTTTGTAATTTCTACAAATATTGGCATTTTCAATTGTGTTTACATTTTGGTAGACACAACTAAAAGCTATTGAAGACTTTTAAATTGAAGACTGTCAAATTGTTTTAACAATAAATACATAGTGAAGTGTATAAGTGTAATTCAGCTTTACTGTTTGCAATACATCTCAAAGTGTCCTGTCAATTGTAATTTTTAAATATTTGTAATTTATTTAGTATAATCAATGACTTTTTAATGTTGTTGTTTTTTTTTACTATTTTATTTGACACTACAATAGGCATCTCATCTTTGACCCAAGTTTTAAACATAAGATTTAAAACATCAATATTTGAAGTTTGTAGTTAGATGTAATACAGCGTAAATCCCAACAGTCAACTTTATCAAATGAAATGAGTGTAGTTAACTCAGTGTGTACTGAAAGTTAATTCTACTCATTTGAAAAGAGTGTTGAACTCAGTGTTGAAGGAAATGAGTTAATTAAATGCCTCATTACTTAAGCTTAAATGAAGTTCACAGTACTCATATAGGTTAGTTTTTTAACTCAAATGGTTTGTTGCAATCGGTGTCCACTAACGGTTTGAGCTGCCTTAACTCATTGGGTTTTACAGTGCTTAAATTGTTTCATTTACTCAAATGAATTTAGTACAGTACTCATTAGCATTAGTTTTTTAACTTAAATTGTTTGATGCAATCAGTTTCCTCAAATGGTTTGAGTTACCTTAACTTTTTGGGTTTTACAGTGTATTAAACTGGAATAACAAAAAACGTCTTTAATCCCCCCTCATCAACACAATAATATTTTTATCCCAATTTTAATGCACAGCATATTTGCCCCCTAGTTGACCCACTCACCCTTGTTTATCACATTTAAGCAACTATCTTTTTGCTTCAGGCTACACAAAGAAAATGAGGAAAATCCAGCCCTCCATTAATAACTACCCTCTATAGCCGTTTGTTAGTGTAGGCTCTAATTATTTCATGCCTAGACCATATCACTACTATTCATGATCCCACCTGCATCAGCCTCATGTCTGCTTGAGCAAATTCAAAATGCTGACATTCAACTGGTGTTTAACCATTACATATTCTCTACCTGCATGTTTCTTAGGTATGGATAATTTCGGAACTATTGACCAACTGACTGTTCACAGTTAACACAGCCAAATCACAACCTGCTTTCAAATAAAGCCTCAGGACACACCATTTTATAATGCCCCTCTACAAGGACCGACATGATCTTATATCAAACTATTAAATATGAATCCCCTTCAAATTTCCCCAACAGTTATAATTTGTTGAACCAGCTCATCATAAAAGAGTTGTCTGTAGCTACTTAAGGGGAAGAAAAAATGTCACCAATTTCCTCAACACAGGCCAAGATCATAAAAGTGTAATAATTATGCATACTGAAAATTTTGGATAATTTATGCATGAAAAAACAAAACAGAAGGAAAACCTACACTGTTTTATTTATATATATATATATATATATATATATATATATATATATATATATATATATATATATATATATATATATATATATATGAACAATTAGTCATGACAGCATATGTTTAGTTCATTGTAACTTATTAAACTAGGTTAATTATGTTCTAACTTAATTTTATAAGTTATGCAATCAGTTTTAAGTCAGTTTCACATAATAGAAGTTCAATGGACTTATAAGATTAATTTGATTCAGCTTAAAATTTTAAGGCAACCAGGATTTTTTTTACAGTGTAAGCTTACAGGTTGTTTACAGTAAAAAGCTGAGAGTCAATAGTAAGAGCTGTAATGTGATAAATGGGCGTGACAAAGAGTGTTTTGCATATTAATTAGAAGGAGGAGTGTTTGTCAGCTGGGTGATGAGAGAACTGAGATTGCACATATCAAACAATATATAACATGGACATAATTTAAAGCTAAATATTAGCTTCTCAACGAAAACTTGTAAAATGTTGACAAAATATTTTGCCACAAATAGTCAACAGAACTTCACAGTTTGTAAATTAGACAGGTGTCTGATAAATTACACCCAAACGTGTTTTAAGAAATGAACACAAACATGATGCGCCAGGTGTAACCTGTGTTACTAAGAGTTGCGATTAAATAACCAACAAATTATCATATACAATGTAAAAGTAAACAGGCAAAAGTTATAATCGGCAAGTGTTTAGTATTTTAAATATTAGATAGATTACTTACCCCCTGTGCAGACACCGCATACAAGACAAAGGGTAACACAAAACTCCTAAGGAGAGATAAACAAATTTCTCACATGTGCTGATTGAAAATACAGCACTTCGTGTGACTCGGCTAACTAAAATGACAGTTGATTGTTTAACGCTCATGTGTATGAACTCCCAACAACTTCTAATAGCTAAAAATGACATCTGAAGATATGATAAACTTACCAAAGTCTCATTTTGCAAAGCTTTGAGGAAACAGCAGGTAAAGTAGGCTATCCTCCTCGTCTTCACAGTGAGCCTCGGTTAATGGCTTCAGACCTATTCATTTGAGAATCCGGTGAGCGGTTCGACCACTTCGGAGAACAAGAAGTGAGATAAGGATAAACATAAACAATCAAATCAGAGAGCTAAATACACATAAATGCACATTCTACACTTTTTCTATGCAGTTTTGGCTGCAGTTTGTCCTCTGAGAATAAGAGAAGCTGACTCACAAGAAACTTCTGTGCTGAAAACGCTCTCCTCGCGGCAGAATAGATTCACGCACCGCTGCAGCACCAGTGCGCGCTGTGCTCTGAGAGGAGAAGAGAGGGCGGGGCTTCAGCCGTCAATCACCCACACTCACGCGTTGCCTTCAAACAAACAGATAACCACAATCTCATCAGTAAACAGCGTGCTACTAGTGTAAACTAAAATAGCATTAATGTAGTGCATCCGTCATAATTACACACCCATGTGCATAATAAACATTACGAATTTTTTTATTAAACTTAGTGACTTATAGCTAGTGTTTCATTAATATCAGTTATTAGCAATAAATAAACAATTTTAGCGTTTAAAATTAATAGCAGACCATATAAAACAGGTACATGTGTTCTTGTGTAACCATATTGGATTTAGTAGCCTAAATGAGGCTGCAAAATAATTAAGAACTAGGCTATTAACCATTCAAAAGTGAACTTCAAAGTAAGCCGATACATATGTGATATGTTTACACACACACCACTATGCTTTATAAGTATATATGCTTATATTGAGCGCAAAAGTGCATTTTAATATTTGTGTGTAAGCAAATCGTCCTCCGCCACTACATCCCTCTGCAAACCCCCTTAATAAATGTAATGTAAACCAAAAGCTTGTTAAATAGCTTGTATTTAATTTCTAACTGACTCAATAAAGCACCTGGGACATTTAAACATACATTTTTATCCTCTCGTGACTTCACATTCTAAAGTTTGTGTGGGACTACAGTAGGCGGAGGGATATGAAGTAGTGCCACCTCAGGTTAACTGAGATTCAGTAAAGTGAAGCTTACATTATTTCGTGCGCTGCCCGCACTGGACAGCTTTGAGGCTTTACAAGAATCCCTCTCTAAACTTTGGGGGAACAAAAACTTGCTGGTTTTGCAGTTAGCTTAACAGAGGAACATGATAAGTTCAGTAAGTGTTCATAGGTGTAAATGTCAATGTTAAGAGGGCAGATTCTTTTAAAATCAGAATGAACTTAAAAAGTCTCGGCGCGGTGTTGCTGCTTGTGCTCACTCTGAGTGCGGGAGTAGAGAAATCCGAGAGTGCGGTAAGTACTTATCTGCTTCTTTTTAATGCATTTAATGCATTTCTGAGTGAATTTTATTACGATTGCATTGTATCAGCCACCTTACAGTTAGACCTTTTAATATAAGAGGTTACTTTATTTTTATTGAGGTAACAACTATAGTAGCCTATATGAATAGAAACATATTCATTTATTTGCCTCTCACGAGTGTTAAAGAACAGAGATATGCACATCACATTGTAAAAATCTGAAGGTAGAAACATGCACTATATCTGTTAAAAATGCAATATCAACGTCTAAACAAAACTTTTAAAGTTTAAAAGTTATGTCTATAAAAGCTGTCAATAATATAGGCTACTTGTTTATTATTGTTGTTGTTGTTGTGTTTACTTGTTTATTAAGTTAGGTGTATTATCTGTATTATAAAATTATAAGTGCCTGTACTATAACATTACTGTTATCTTTTTATTGGTGTTATTGTATTATTTGTATTGTATAAATACTCATTAAGTCTTTCTCATTATATTGCAAACTGCATAACCTCATAGTTATGTTAAATATCTTCTCTCAGTAGTGGTTTCTAATGTGGATCAACAATTTGTTGCTTAAATTTCACTGGCATAATTTAATAGCAACTCCAATTATCTGCATGTGACAAATTAAATTACATTTTTGTTTGTTTGTTTGTTTGTTTTTACCTTTTATGACAAAATCAAAATTAATTAAATGTGATGAGGAATAATTCTTGAACAATAATTCTTGTACACTCCTTTGCACAATTTCCATGTGATTTCATTCATATAGGACAATATTTCTGTGGCAGAATCCTGGTCAGGCATACAGCATTTTGCATGTCTACACTGTATAGTTGAACATGATGAATGCATACCATGCCCCAAATATGAAGATATGCCATCTTTATGTGGCCGCTGTCAGAGTAGTCAGTAACAGGAGACAGGTGAGGACATGTTTAGGGAGGGACCAGTCCTAGAGGTACAGATGCATGCTTAACAGGGACAGGGGAGCACATTTGGTGACCTTACAACAAAACACACCATGTTCCTACTTTTCCCAATGGGCATTGATGCGAACCAGTCCCAAGAGGGAGATTATATGTGGTTTGCACTTCCCTTTCCATTGATTGGCTGTTGGATTCTTCTGTCTCTCAATACAGATTCTGCATCTCTTTTATATCACTCCTAGGGTTCCGCCCAATTCTTGTTTCTTCCTTTTTTAAGGTGAAAGGTGGCATCTGTCATTCATAGAGGGAGGAGTTAGCTAGTCATCAGCAGAGCTGATGTAGACATATAGCGCCGCCCATCCCCCAATAGCAAGATTGCACGACCCTTAGGTCTATTCAATAAGTGATTCTAACCACAGGCCATTGTTCACACAACCTTTTAACCTCATTGAATCTTTTTAAAAATCCCATGCAGACATTATTGTGTGCATAATTATTTTAAGCAATTCCACATTTGGATTGTTTGTTTATAATGTGACACGCAACAGGAGTTCCTTGTTTAGCCATGTGCTCATTGATGCCTTAAAGATGCAGATAGTGAGTATGCTTGCTTATGACAGGTCTCAAAGCTGATTAGTTCAGAAGCACAAGGGATACCAGAGCTGGCACTATAGAGTCTTTTTTTCTAAGATCTGATCAGAAGTGGGATATTACAGTAAAATAATACACTGTAAAACCCAAAAAGTTGAGGGAACTCAAACCGAGGAAACTGATTGCAACAAAGCATTTTAGTTAATAAACTGTTCCTAATGGGTACTTTGAACTTACTATATTTGAGTAAATGAAGCAATTTCAGCACAGTAAAACCCGATAAATAAAGAGAACTCAAACCAACTGAGCACTGTAAAACCAATAAGTCAAGACAACTCAAACTGTTTGAGGAAACCGATTGTAATAAACCAGTTGAGTTAAAAAACTAATCTATGAGTACTGTGAACTTACTCCATTTAAGTTGAAGTAATGAGGTATTTTATCAGCGCATTACCTTCAAAACTGAGTTCAAAACTCTTTTTTTCAAATGAGTAGAAATAACTTTCAGCCAATTTTGAGTTAACTACACTAATTTCATTAGATAAAGTTGACTGTGTTTTACTGTGTACCGATAAATGAAGACTTGAAGTCAAAGTTGAAGTCAAAAATATTAGTCCTTTTTTTAGTCTTTTATAATATTTTTTCTTTAATATTTTTGTTCTATTATGTTTTATGTATAATATTTTTTTCTTACAAATTTTATTTTGACTATAATTAAACAGTTTTTAAGTTTTTATAAAATCAATATTATTAGCCCCTTCAAGCAATATTTTTTGATAGTCTACAGAACAATCCACTGTTATACAATGACTTACCCAAATTTTAACCTAATTAACCTCGTTAAGCCTTTAAACACTTTAAGCTGAATACTAGTATCTTGAAGAATATCTGGTCAAATATTGTTTACTGTCATCATAGAAAAGATAAAAGAAAGAAGTTATTAGAAATTAGTTATTAAAACTATTATTTTTAAATATGTGTTGCAAAAACTTCTCTTCGTTAAACAGAAATTGGACGAAAAATAAACAAGGGTGCTTATAATTCTGACTGTATATTTGTTTAATGGTTACTTGTCTTTTACCAAAAGTTCTGACAGTTCTTGAAGTGTCCATTATTGTGTAAATTAAACAGCAAATTAAAAAAGTAGCATTTTTTAATTCAAATGTCATGTTAATGCCTCTCAGTTTGACTTATTCAGACAGTTTGCTCATGCACTGAAACATTTGAATATAAAAGAGAGCAGT
This sequence comes from Danio rerio, assembly GCF_052040795.2. Classification (NCBI taxonomy): domain Eukaryota; kingdom Metazoa; phylum Chordata; class Actinopteri; order Cypriniformes; family Danionidae; genus Danio; species Danio rerio. The sequence continues at coordinate 52,018,855 of NC_141027.1, forward strand.
GGATGTTACAAAAACTTAATATTCTGCCATTTGTCAATGATGGAGCAGTTTTATATTAAGCATGCAGCTTGTGAATGACACTGTGCTGTGGTTCTTATTCAAATCAGGGTCCAAAAACAGTACCAAAATATGAGAAACTTCTTTTATTGGGATAGCCATATAGTGTCCCATTCTGATGAAAGGCAAAGAAACAATGCTCCTGGTGGATACCACTCCTCCATTTAACTAGGAGTTGTCCTTTTGAGGAGCCATTGCAGTGTGAAAGACCAGATTTTCTCCTATTTTTTAAAATGTCAAAGCCTTTTAACTCAAAGCAGAATGGAATTCCACAAATCCCATTTTCAATGGTGTCCTCCTAGTGGTAAGGTCCAGTATTATGTGAACTCTATTTTCATGGTAGGTGAAGTAAAAAATGTCATTCATCAGTATTTAATTCTTCTTTATTTGGTTTATGCATGTTCAAAGTGTAATGTTTGAGGATTTTGTTCTCATGGACATGCCAGAACTTGGCATCATCAGGTCAGGGAGTTTGCCGGTAACTTGAACCATAGGGGGGCTGCTTTGAACATTTCATACTTGAAGGAGTCTATACACTGCCCAGGTCAAGGTGTATGAACATGTATGCATGTGTGTGGCATCTGTATGTGTTCTCCTTCAGATAAGTGTGTGTGTGTGTGTGTGTGTGTGTGTGTGTGTGTGTGTGTGTGTGTGTGTATACAGGTTAATGTGGTTTACAGGGACACAATGTTGTATAATGACATGGATATGACTTTGTTGTACTATATTAAGGTGGTTTAATTCGAAACCCTTAAAAATCATACCAGAGTCTCCTATCATTTGGATTTTACCTCAGGTTTCCTGTGACCATATAGATCATTTCAATGTGATCATGTCACTGGCCCATAAACATTTCCTGCTTGCTATTAAACTATTTTATGACTGTAACAAGAGGCAATTCAATCATAACTTCATGTTAAAACCGCTATCATAACATTATTTATCAATATGTGTCTCTTTTTGGATTCTCGGAAGCTATAGAAATTAAAAATGTAAATCAGGAAATACATTGGGAACATTTTTTTTTTTGTTTACATCCTTCAAAATGGTCTATAATAAGCTTTTTTTTTACAGTATAAAATACCTTATGCCTATTAAGTGTCCTTGTAAACCATGTATACAAGTATGTTTGTTTGTGTGTGTGTGTGTGTGTGTGTGTGTGTGTGAGAGAGAGAGCTCTTTTTGTATATATCTGTATATATCAGCTTGTATACACATACATACTGTATATAGAGCTATACACATGTGCCTTTACACATGTCTGTGTTTGTGTGTGTGTAATCAAATCCAGCAAAACCCCTAGAGTCACAATCGATGAAGCACCTGAGCTCTAAAAAAAAAAGCTGAATTTAACAAACAAACACACCCATGACTTCAGCCCAAACATCAGCAATCTGTGTTCACAGCCATAACATCCATTCAGCACAGAGATATCCACCCATGTGCCCGGTTTTTGCTGCTGTCTCATGCCAGGATATGGGGATCGAGGTGGGGGTTGGCAGCTCGTGATAGTTCTTTCTCTCCTGGAGGACAAGCAAATTCCAGTCTTATCTCACCTGCAGGAAAGAGAGAGAGAGAAAGAGAGAGTCACGAGATGCACTCTAGCAGCCATGCACGAATCCTATTTCAAAACAGGCTCTCTAGGACATGCAGTTGATAAGTATATGAATGCATGGAAAAAGGAAACATCCTTTAAGATTTATGTGGTGCATGTTTATGTTGAACTACTGTACATACTCATTATATGCTTGTCATATTCTGTTCATATCATTTACTGTCTTATTTTAATATAGGAGGCTAAAATCTCTGTTTCCTACGTTAAGCTCTTGCTTTCTTTTAGCTGCATGCAGCTCATCTAAAACTGCACCCTGTTTTGGAGTAGTTCAATTTTTACATTTTCCAATTTTAATATAGTTGGAAATAAAAGCATACAACTGAAATTATTCACATGACCTATCATTGCCATTCCTAAATGCTTTCCCTTGACTTTATAGTATAAGTGTCCAGTTATTCCATTTCAAAATATCACCAGCAAAATGCACTCCTGCATTATGTTGTCCTGCATTTATTTATTTTTGTTAATAATAAACGCTAATCTTCTGCACAATATGTGACAATACAGTTAGTTAACCATTTGAATTTCATTTGAAACAAAAGAGACAGAAAGTATACGGATAGCCTATGAATAGAGTAGTTTAGGGTAATTTGGATTAAAATGTGGCGGCAGCTAGTTCTCTGCAACACTCACATGGTCGCCCACTGAAGCTAAGCAGGGCTGTGCCTGGTCAATACCTGGATGTGAGACCACATAGGAAAGCTAGGTTAATATGGCAGCTGTCGTGTCATCCAGATGGATCCTGCATACTGGTGGTGGTGGACACCACACACCAGCTATTGGTGGAGTGGAGAGACAGTGATACAGCCAATTGTGTCGGTGGATGATTTGGAGGTCATGATGGGTACGGGTGGATGAAGGGAATTTGGCCAGGACACCGGGGTAACACCCCTACTTTTTACAAGAAGTGCCATGGGATTTTTAATAACCACATAGAGTCAGGACTTGGGTTTAACACCTGCCAACATTTGTCTCCGATAATCCGGGAGGGATGGGGGTTCGGAGATGAGTTCTTTGAATAATAATGTTGAGAACCAAGACAGGATGCAGCGGGTTTTGTGCAGCGGCTGCGATTAAGTACTGTACCAAAGTTGGCGACTTTACAGACTGTACCCCAAGAGGGGTTGGGGGGTGAAATTTGATTACATTAAATAACAGAGGTGTCACTTTAAAAATGCACCCATCTAACATTATAATGAAAGCATTCGATTGCTTTCCCAACTTTTTATGCTCATTTAGGACAAAATTAGTTATGTTTGAAGAAACTTCCACCAAGATCGACATCTTTAGATGTTACTACTATTAATTATGTGTAAATGTCAATTCAAACACATACCCAAAACCCAGACTTTCGCTCTGCTTCACATCGCGTGTACAGTATGCGTTGGGGAAACAGCGTCTATTTATCACTATGGAGTGCGTCAGCTGACAGTCACGCACCGCATAAGTGGGGCAACAGCACCTGTAATGAAAAGGAAAGGGAATCCTGCCGTTTTTATATTTATGTAGTGTTGACATGCCTAAATAAAGCAAAAGCACAGAACAGGTGGTTTGGCTGTATGGGTTGCGAATAGGGAGGCTTAGCTCTTTAATGATTACTGCCACCCTTCAGAAAAAGACTGAAAATACGGGAGAAATATGGGAAAATACCCTCACGGATGATAGCGGGATAGACCTGTAAAATACAGGAGAATCCCGGGAAAATTGGAAGGGTTGACAGATATGCACATGAAAGACGGTGCTCACTGACAGTATGGTGTCCCCTTCACTTTACTGGGCCATTAGGACTCACACAGACTGCAGATTGAGCACCCCCTGCTGGCTTCACTAACACCATTTCCAACCCAGTTTTTCCAAGTGGTCTCCCATCTAGGTACTGACCAGGCTCAGCCTGCTTAGCTTCAGTGAGTAACCGGTCTTGGGCTGACCAGCATCATAATATCAATTTCATTTAAATGCCATGGGGTTGTTTGTTTGATTGCTTCATCTTAGTTTACATTCATTCATTCATTAATTCATTCATTCATTCATTCAGTTTTGGTCCCCCTTTATATTAATTGGCCTTAACCAATATTGAAATTAATAATTTGTGAAAATATACTTATGGTGTAAAAATACATGCCTTTACATTGTATTTACAATTGATTAAATGCATGTAATTACATTTGTTGTTCATTTTTCTAATTACATCTTTAATTAATTGCTGACCATCCAATTAATTTTTCTCACTTAAAATTGTTAACCCTCAGTTATAAACCCTGAATAAACATATTCCTGATTTATCTGTAATCATGTTTTACTGTTTATGGTATACCTGGGTTTAACTGTTCATCAACAGTTTCACACTATACATTCAAAAACCTCATGTTAATGTTCTATTTTGCATATTTGTGGTGTCACTGTCACTGATTGGATGAACAGCATCCAAACTGCTTTTCGCATCTTGCCAGTTATAAAAGAAAATGTCACCGTTTAGCTGATTAAAACGTCATAAAACGCACAAAGGCAAGCCATTAAAGACTAAAGTACAAATAAATTAAAACATGGAGCAAACTATGACATTTTACCATCTCCTGATTAATGTATACACAATTTCTATCTTGAAATTAGTCTTACTGTTCTCTCACTGGCTACTGTTTAGGTGTCCTGTTACTGACGTGACACCAGGCTTGCTCCTTAATTTCTGGTTGGCTGTCTGTTGAATAGTCCTGCTGTAACAAGCAAACACTGCTCCGTTTTACAAACTTAGCACCGCAATGCAGGGTTAACTCCACAAATTGTCCAGGGTTTCATAGCTCTGGGAAAAAACGGTTTATCACCACTTTCAATAAAACATTTCTTTACCCAGGGTTAAAAGCAGTGTTAAGAATGAGGATAACCCAGGATTAAGAACAGTGTGAAAATGCTTTTTGTTCATTCTAACTTATAGCCTACTATTGGCTTCAGAAAAGCAGTGAATTTAAACAAAATCTCATTTTGTTCCCCGTAAATCCCCCCTATCGTTTAAAAGATGGTCATACCTAGCTACTGTATACTAACTACTATTGTGTGTGTACTGGTTTTGGTCATTTTTATAGTTGTGTGTGTGTGTAATGACATGGGAATGACATAGTTGTACTCTATTATGGTTTATAAGGACATGACTGGTGTCCTTGTAATTCAAACAATTCAAAATCATACTTAAGAGGGTCTTTTGACATTCAAATTTTGCCACAGGTTTCCTGTGAGGGTTTGGTTTAGGGGTAGGGGTGGAGCAGGGCCAAATAATAAGCAGTGTGTGTGTGTGCTGTTGAGGTTTATACTTACAATGTGGTGCGAAAGAGATGCAAATACCATTTAGGATTAGCTGGTCAGTGATCCTCCTCTCACACTCAATCTCTATTTCCCCACCGCCTCACCCCCACAGAGGGTAAACCCTAGATAAACTGACAAATAGGGTATGTTCCAGTGGGTGGTTCATTTACACCACTCATGCAAACAAATGCACACACGTTTTGTGTGGTGAACAGATGGAGAGGTCATGAAACTGTGAAAATGAGAAGTTAACCTTTCTTTAAACTGTCTTTATGCAGAGTTTCTCTGTTATAGATACAGTATCTGTTCATCTCAGTCTCAAACTGAGGCATGTTCTGTTGCATCAGAGAATATGAATGGGACTGAGTGAACGTCGAATGTTGTATCAGACATGATCTACTGTACATCAGTGCAGTTTGATAGGCAGACATGTGGGGTTTTGGGTTGGTACATCTAGAAAACCACTGCAGTGGATAGTTTGCTAGAGAGCCTACAGTTCAGAACAGTTCAAGAGCTTTTTTATAGTTTGAGGTGTTTTTATGATTTCAAGGTGAAATCAAAATTTGCAATGTTTATTTAGTTAGCGCTAGTGGTGTAACGGATCACATTATGATTTTTTGTCACAGTTTTTTTCGGATCAGCTAAAAGGGGAGGAAACAAATGTAATTTGCTTTGCATTTATTACAGAAGCAGCAGTGCAAGACACTTTTGCTTTTAACAAACAGAACTTAGAAGCTGTAATTTTATTAAAAATAAAATCAAGAAATAATCAGCTGAATAAAAATAAATAGTAGAATATTCAGTGCTATTGAAAATGCACTGTTACTACAGGTGCTGATAACGTTAAATGTAGTAATCTTACATAATAATTTGTACAACCCATATTTTTTTTAGACTTATTTTCAATAAATGATTCAGTTATTCACTCATAAATTGTATGTTTCGTTGCTAGATGATCATTTTTGAGGAGTTGTTGAGTTATTCAGTGGTGTATTTTTGATGGCTGGTTGTCGCAAATTATTGGTTAAATAATGTAGTTGCTGCCTGCAGCTTTCATGTTCATATGAGCGTTATTAAATGCACATGAGAGTGATTTTAATCTTTACCATAAACATCATTGGTTATATCTAATTTATAAACTGTTATCCCTGTGCTTCTGTGTTATTTGACTATTTGTGACTTCATAACTTACCCAAAAGACTAAAGACTGAATCTCTTGGAATTAATAAAAATATGCAAATCACCATCATTTATAATTTATGTTGCGTGGGTGTTGAGATGCGATCTTATAATGATTAATCATGCAGCTTACACTGAATGTGATGCAGGATAAACAAGTAGTGACAGAAAACACCTTTAATAACCTAAGAAACCCTAAACTTTCTGAATAACCCACCACAACTTCTTCCGTCATCATTATATCACAGGAAAACCTAAATGCCTTCATACATGTAATTTGATTGATGTGAGATCTGATCTCTCTGTGATAGTAACAAATTTAGGATTAATTTACAAGGAATAAAAAAGGTATCAAAATGTGGGTTGTGTTCCGCACTAATCATGGATCAACTATGATCCGTTACACCCCTAGTTAGCACACTTTATATTTTTAGGTGAACAGTTCATTGATAATTTTTAATTGTTTGGAGTGGCTCTCCTTGACATGAATTTGATGGCTTCAGCCACAATATTCTTAATCACTCATATGTAACATAAAAGTAACATATGTTAGCAAAAGATTTTTTTATAATCTTTTATTTTGATATATTTTTAATTATTGCACTTTCATTCAAGCTGAAAAAAACTAAACTAAAAAACCTGTACCAAACTTTTTTGGTTCAAATAAGTTTAGTTTTATACCCTAAATATAATATATTGGACCTCAAATCCAGTCCGACTTTAAATGTCTTTTTATTGAGCTTTAAAAAATATCTAAAATCTCTCAATTGTTCGATTACTCTGTTAATATAGGACAATATTTGACTGAAATACATCTATTTAAAAACATTTTGAATCTGAGGGTTCAAAGAATCTATTTCTTAAGAAAATATATCTTTTTAATATATTTACAGAAGGAAAGGTACAAAATATCTTAATGAAGCATGGTCTTTACCTAATATTTTAATGGTTTCTTCGCAAAATAAATCACTATTAGTAGTTTTGACTGATCTGGAGCAAAAACCCACATGAACACTGGGAGAACATGCAAACTCCACAGAGAAATGCCAACTGACCCAGCCAAGGCTCGAATCAGCGACCTTCTTGCTGTGAGGGGAACGTGCTACCCACTGCGTCACCTCATCGTTTATAATATAATATAATATAATATAATATAATATAATATAATATAATATAATATAATATAATTTAACATAAAATGTTAACATTCTTAAAACTATATTTTGTGTTCATGGAAGTGAATAAGTAATGACAGAATTTGAGTAAATGTGATTTTTTTATTTCAATTGCTGTTGTAAAAATAAAATAGGAAGAAAACCAGCAGAGGAATATCTGAGCAGATTTCAGTACATAATGTTTTATTTACTTTCATATTTTATTTACTGTTGAATGCCAGATGTATAACAGACCCCATCAGAGTGACGTCAGCCATGTCTGAAGTATAGAAGCAGCTCAAGTCCATACCTGTGGTTTGCACCTTCTGAACATGTGCCAACTCCCAGTGCCCAAAACCCAGGCCACTAGACCGCATTCCTCCTTTAGCAGGATAACAACCACATTTATTTCATTCTTTCAGTAAAAACGTGAAGGTATGCATGTGATTGTGTTTTATTTTACATTTTTCCAAGATTAATTCTTTTTACAAAAGTGCTATGTTTGCAAATGTGGATTCTCTGGAAGTGTTTGAGGCATGTCTGCTCTGGTTCATCTGGGCATGTAGTGTAAATGAAAGTGATATAAAATCAAAGACATTAAAAAAAAAACATAAGGGATGTCTGTTTTAGTGTTCAAAGTCTAGCAGTGCCGTAGTGGAAACACAGAGCAGACAGGAGAGGTGGTGCAGTACATTCCTGATAGATTTGATAGCAGCGTTGCCGCCTGCTTGTGTAAAATACAAATACCTGTTGGTAGAACAATACAGTACAAAATGAGGTGATTGCTTAGGTTGGCATTGGGCATAGACTGTCAAGAAGTGATGTAAAATACAATTCATTCATTTATTAATTTATTCATTTAATAAGGAATAGTGTAATTTTATTAAATGTAATCATGTGCATAAATGTTATATGGATTTTATACTGAAGTTCTACAAACAAGAATTTATATCAAGTCAGTTACATTGTAGAGACCATTTTGTCTGTCTGTTTGTTGGTTTCTTTCATTCATTCATTTTCACACTGCTTACTCTCTTATTTATCAGGGGTCGCCACAGAGGAATGAACTGACATCTATTCCGCTGCACCGACCCCTGATAAATAAGAGACTAAGAAGGAAAATAAATAAATGAATGAAAGAAAACAACAATAAACACTCAGAGAAAACCCACATGAGCATGGGGAGAACATGCAAACTCCACACAGATACACCAACTGGCCTGGCCGGACTCAAACCAGCAACTTTTTTGCTGTAAGGCGATAGTGCTAACCACTGAGCTTATGAAAATATATCCAGACAAAGTCAAAGCAAAACATTTGTGTGTTTTGTCACTGAATGAATCTGATTGTAGACAAATCATGTAAGACTCCTCTTCAGTGATCCCTTTATAAAAACAATGACTTGCTTCATTTCAGAATGAATCAGTTATTTATAACGAATTACATGAATGAATCTAGCCATCCTGACTCTGAGTCCTCCACTTTTTTTACTTCCTTATTTCATCCCTGTTTTGTTTTGTTTTCTCCTTGCCTAATTTAGCTCTTTGTATGTGTTACGGTCCCTAATTTAAAGGTGCAGTACTATAGGTGATTGTCTTAAAAAACATTTTTTCTTGTGGTGGTTGAAAGTCTCTTTACATTCCAATAGTAATGATTAAAGTAAATGACCTAAATGTATTTATATTTATTTTAATATTCTGGGTACGGCATAAAACAAAAAAAAAATCTCTCATAGTTCTGAAAAGTAGCTCAAACTGTCTGTCTAAAGCGCAGCCGTTTAAATGCAGATCCGCCGTTTGTGTTTACACGCGCTGCGTGTTTATGTGAGAGAGAAATAGAGAGAGAGAGAGTGCAAGCAGTAAAAACATGCTGAATCAAAACTTTTCAAAATCCTGAATCAATATTGGAGTTAGTTTTGCACGCTGGGGGAAGAACGACTGAAGTATTTCTCTTGACAGGTAATGTTCTGTTTTAAAACTATTTTAGCTTCACGCAAAGCTGATGTAGATATTGTTACAAATGGGTTATATGCACAGAAGTGTTGTTTAGCCACTGAAATCTCTCCACGATAGATTGATTTGATTATTTTCAGTTTCATAATTTTGATAATTTTAAATTTTACAGCATCGATAATGTAGATTTTATTTAGTTCAACAACAAAACATCAGTAAATAGTGCTATTCCACCTAGCCTGCTTTACTGAGGTCAAGTTGTTTTATATTCACATCACATTGGTTCATTTCTGAACAATGACAACCTGTGATGCGCTCCCTATATTGTTTACCATGCTACTCTGATAATTCGTTCTGAAATAGCATGTCAGTATGGCTTAGTAATAAGTGCAATTCCTGTACACCACCGGCCAAGCACTAGTCGCTATTTGAGGGTTCTGCTGTTATCTTTAAGGTGGGTACGCTCGTACTTCAGGAGGCATCAACAAGATAATAAATAACAACCAAACAAACCTAAAGCAGGTTGGAACTCCACACTTCAAACAAATATCAAAAGAAAAGTATAAAGGACAACACAACATTAAAGCTGTCAAAAACCATGTTGGCGTGGAGTAACGAAAGATCTCGAGAAGTCCGCTTCTGTCCGTTTTAAAGGCCTAACGCCATTAAATCAACCAATTGAAAACGGAAAAGAAGAAAGACATATAAGATCAATTGAAAGTAATAATTATGGGCAGGAGTGAACGCCACATGCAACAGTATGCTTTATTGATGGTTTAATTTACATATGTAACATTCATTGTCTGTTTGTGTCTGTGTTTTGTTTCCATTTCCTTTGATCCCATCTGCCCATATTTCATTTATTAAATTGCTGCTAGAGGTGCCGTAGGGTTGCCCCTGGACAAATATGCAAAATGCTATATTGTAGTTCTGTTGGGTGATAATATTTCTTGTGACACAACATTTCCCAAGAGAAATGCAATTGTATCTATTTTTCATGCAATAATCTCACAAAAATAAAATTATCTTACTGTAAATCAATCTAATTCAGTCTATATTGCAAGGTGCAAAAACTAGTGTAATTCTGATATAAATGAGATTGTTCATTATAAAATGTAAAAAAAAATGGCTATATTAATATAAAACAATATTTTCTAGTCATTTTTAAATATTTTTGGCAACTATGTTAACCTTTGGCCCACTAGCCTCAATCAAGTTTATTTTTTGGCCCTTTATAAAAAAAAGTTTGGGCACCCCTGCTATAGACTATAGTTACTAGTCAAGATGAGTTACTATAGGTTCTTCTTTGTGCCCAGTTTAGCCCAATGGTTCTCAAAGTGGGGGTCGGGACCCCCTGGGGGATCGCAGGACAATGACAAAGGGGTCGCTTGGTGGTTTCCAAAACTCAAATGCATTTTGTCAAACTATTTGAATTACCATATTTTATTCATAACCCACAGAAGATAGTTATTAGTTGTGTTAAAGAAAAAACAACAGCAACATATAAATAAAAATCAGCCATCAGCCTTTATTTTTATATTCAAATGCAATTAAATTAATAAATGACTAAAAGAAAGCATTATATGGTTGTAGACTGTTGCATGTTTGTGTTGTCAATATGCTCATTTTTATATATGCCTATAGTTGTGTCTGCAATGTTTATTTATTTACAATATGACCACCTTGAAAAATGGGGGTCGCGAGTCACTGACATTGTTATTTTAGAGGTCACAAGATAAAAAGTTTGGGAACCCCTGGTCAAGCCAATAGCTACTGCGAGGCGGGTAAAAAGATAGCATGGCCAAATCTGATTGGTCAGATTTAGATAAACAATCCATGAATACAACAAACAGGTGCTTGGCAGTTGTCACGTTCATTCAATTTAACATCCATCTCTGTATGTGATAGGGATATTATTAATAATATATTATTATTATTGTCATAACAATTGTGTTTTTAAATATATTGGAAAGCCATATGGATACCAGTTTTTTTCTCACTCCTCGCTTTATTATCACTTAATATTTAAGCCCTGAGTTTTGTACTGTTTATTGTCTGGAATGGGGTATTGTGACTATATTTTCAATTTCATAAGGTTACTTTTACAGCGTTGTTTTTGTAATGTAAATACAATACATTCAGTTTAGATTTTAATAGTCATTTATATGTTTAAGTGTAAAGCGAGATGAAAGACCATGTAACCACTAACACCATCAATAGCAGCAGGCTAGTGCAGAAACTTCATTGAAAATACTGGGGTAAAATAAACAGTCATATTTTGACCTGGCTGGGTAAATGGAATTTAATGCAGTGCTTCTTATCTGGTCTGAGACCCACTTTATATCGTATATCTATCAGGCAGTGAAGATCACTTATTTTTAAAGAAATCAGAATTGAAACGCAGCATTTTTATAATGGAAAATAGTTTATCAGAAGAGCTGTGGCTGGCTGGCTGAAATTAAAAGTCTGTGACATATACCCCATTGTCTTGATAGTTTATAATTGCTCATCTTGTCTTCCTTTTTCTCCTTGGTTTGACAATAGAAATTTGTTGAGAACAAGATTTGAGAGTCGTATACAGGTGTAGGAAAAACATTTTGTTCTAGAGATAGTTGTATTGTTTTGAAAAGGAGGAAAGGAGAGGTCGGGACATCAGGACCAGCTGAATGCTGGGCAGTGTTTGCTCGTAGGTTCAAGGTTTGGCCCTGATCTAGATGTCTCCTCCCTCTTTTATCTGTCATCTTATACTGTACAAACTTTGTCTGAACTGCAGCATCAGTAGATAAAGTGTTTGCTATGTCTGAATTCTGTCCTCACACCCATCTTTCATATACTAAAAACATAAAATACATTGTCTTTGTGTGAATTTGTACATGAATAAATATAAAGGATCTTCTAATAATTTTGAAAGAAGCCTTATTTAACAAGGCTGTTTTTATTTTTTATCAATATTATTGTGAAATGTTACCATTTACAATTTCTTTTATTATTTTTATAATAATAATAATAATAATAATGTTTTTTATAATAATAATATTTATTATTTTTAATATTTTAAAAAGTAATGTTGACTTTTAAAAAGTAATGTTTTTAAAGTAAACATTGAACCACTTGTAAAAGTTTAATATTTTTTTAAGGACAGAATTTTTTAATTGAAGTATTTTGTCACAAAAAATTACTCTCATTTTGTTAACAGCTTAATTATCAGCTAAAAAGAATTATTAATTTAATTAAAACATGATAATAATCATAGATATTTTACTGAGCCAAAACTTCTGGCTGTAGTAGATCATTGAAATGATTGCAAAATATTTCAGCTAGAATTTTTTTGTTAGAATGTTTTGAAGATGCTCAAACCCAGAGAAATAAGCAATTTTAAGTAGTGGCATTTTAACAGAATGACACTTAAAATGGAATATCCACATGCAGTTTATCATGCAGGCAATGGTCAAGAACAGGGACAAAATGGAGCATGTAGGTAATCCAAAGCATTGTCAGAAAAAGGCGAATGATCAGGACAGGCGGGTGGACAACAGAAACAATGAATTAAGCAATGGGTCAAAATACAGCAAAGAAAACAAGGAAAAATGCTTTGTAATGCTACATAGGGTAAAACAAGACTCAGCAATGTGTGTGTGTGTGTGTGTGTGTGTGTGTGTGTGTGTGTGTGTGTGTGTGTGTGTGTGTGTGTGTGTGTGTGTGTGTGTGTGTGTGTGTGTGTGTGTGAATATAAAGTCCATGTAATCATTTCATGAGTTACCAGCTGTGTGTCTGTAATCAGGGGAAGTCAGAAACTGGTGTGTGTGAGATGCATGATGTTATTTGTAGTCCAGTTTAGTGACAGATCTGTAGTTCTCCAGTAAGCTGCAAGGATTAGATTGCTGGTGATCATGAGAGGCATTGACCATGTAACTCAGCATGAACATGATTTCTGCAGGAGTCAGATAGGATGTAATGGAGATGACAACTCCATGATTCCATACTCCTTTATTTGTTGTGAATTAGGGTTGGGCCGATAGACGATGCCATCATCCATCACCGATGGCCGCTAAATGTCACAATGCTGAACTGGTATCGCGATCCTTTGCCTCGCCCTCTTTCGCAAACCACTCGCCAAAAATACACACTTAGGCCCCGTTTACACTAATAGGTCTTAGTTTTAAAATGGCATTTTAGAACGAAAACGATCCACTTCCACACTGCCTTTTCACCTAGCATTTCTGAAAAGCCCTCTGTCCACACTATACGAGTACCACTTGCTGAAAACGCACATCATGTGACCACACACACACACACACGCATACAGGGCCGGAGCAAGCTGAACTGCCGCTCTAGGCAGAGGACGATTAAGTCCTCAACCCCAACGTGAAAATGAAGTGAGGTGTCGCGGACCTCTATTCCAGCGCACTATGCGCAGATATAACTAAGGACGCGCGGGTACTGAGGGAGGGAGGGAGGGAGGTGGGTGTCGCGGTGGCGCTCTCTATTCCGCCACCCTATGCGCGGATATAACTGAGGATGCGCGGGTGTCACGGACCTCAATTCTGCCGCCCTATGCGCAGATATAACTGAGGACACGCGGGTGCTGATGGAGGTGTCGCTGACGCTGCCCTCTCTTTTCTGTCGTCTATGCGCAAATATATCTGAGGACGCGGGTGGTGAGGGAGGTGTCGCGGACATAACTGAGGACGCGGGTGGTAAGGGAGTTGTCGCAGATGCCGCCCTCTCTATACTGCCGCCCTAGGCGGCCGCCTAGGTCGCCTCTATGGACGCACCGGCCCTGCACGCATACTGTCATGCGCTCCTCTGAGCTCCTGATCCAGCTAAGTGGACAGTTTATCAAGGATGTCCCGATGGATCGCGTCTCACTATAGTTGTTAAACGAGATATTAAATTAATCTTGTCTCTATCTAATGACTCTTCAGTTTTTTTTAATCTATCAGGTAACGTGTCACAGCATCAGTACACTGTTTCAGTCTTTCGCTTTCATGCTTGTACTTAGCAATTTTCGTGAAAACCTCAGATACTGTTGGTCGACCAACCAAGTTTGTCGATGCCATTATAACAACACAGATCACTCTGTCTATGCATACCAGAGTCCCGCGGAAAAAGTGATTGTCAGGTGACAATTTTGTATGTAGCTTATCTTTATATATGACGCGGTTATGGGTAAAGACCATGTGGGTCAGGTAGTTGAAACTGTAGGCTACAAATAATTAATTTGTTATGAATTAATTAATTATTCATAAATAATTAATTCACCGACGCAACAATGCCATCGTCCATCGCAATGTTTCACATTAGACATCATACGATGCTAAACTGGTTGACATTGCCCAACCCTATTGTGAATACACCCCCTCTACTGGAGAAAATGGCATTCTGCATTTAAGTCAGGAGTCATAGGTTTTTATTCACTCATATTTTATTCATTGCATCAGAATTACAGTACCGAGTTTAAACTTTTTATCACTCTATAATGTCAACCCTTTTAGAAATTAAAAAATGAGCATAAGCCTATGATTTACTCACCCTCAAGCACTCTCAAGCCTCAATCTTAAGCATATGCCTTTCTTCTTTTAGAAAAAAAGCCAAAAAGCTTTTGAAATTTTTCTTTTTGAAATCAAGAGCTATATTAAAAAAAACATCCTCTACCCAGCTTTGTCATCATGAATGGTCCCTGAGTTCTTGAAGCTTCAAAAAGCAAATCTGTCCATCATAAAAGTAATTTGTATGACTCCAGTGGGTTAATGAAAGCCTTCTTACATAAAGCGATTCAGTTTTGTTGGAAAGTTTCAAACTTGATTCACTTTTTACGTCTAGCTTTTGCTGTACACAAAGGAATCAAAGTGTGATTTATGTGATGCAGATAAGGCAAAGACTAAAGATACAGTATACAAAGACACTACATTCGCATAGCTATGAATGTCTTTTTTTTCACATTTCGAGATTTCTCTTTCAAATAAATACTGGCTTGATATGATTAGTCTTTGATGAACTGCTTAGAGGCATTGCAAATATGGCCGCCGAGTGACTTTACTTTAAAGGCACATTGGTTGAGCTAAAAATTGATGCCTATGTTTGGAGTGACTTACGAAAAGAAGTTAAATTAGCTTATACTGTATATTTATATTTGTTGGTATGTGTTATCTAGGGCGGCGCGGTGGCTCAGTGGTTAGCACTGTCTCCTAACAGCAACGAGGTCACTGATTCGAGTCCCAGCTGGGTCAGTTGTCATTTCTGTGTGAAGCATGCATGTTCTCCCCATGTTGGCATAGGTTTCCTCCCGGTGCTCCGGTTTCCTTTACAGACCAAACACATGCGCTACAGGTGAATTGAATAAGCTAAATTGACCATAGAATATGAGTGTGTGTGAATGTGTGTATGGGTGTTTCCCAGTACTGGGTTGCACCTGGAAGGGCATCAGCTGCAGAAAACATATGTTGGAGTAGTTGGCTGTTCATTCCATTGTGGTGATCTCTGAAATAGAGACTGAGCCGAAGGAAAATGATTGAATGTGTTATCTATTATTATGTGTGTTCGTGTTCCTGATCTTACTAAATACATTGTAAATAAGTGAATAGCATGTCATTCCATGTCAAAGTTTTTTAAGTTCTTATAAAAGCCCTATGGAGTCATATGAATTACTTTTGTGATGGATACATGAGCATTTTGGAGCTTCAAAAACACCAATTACATTGCTTACATTATTTATTATAGCTCCCATTGTGTCTCTCTAAAAGAAGAAGAATGTCTGTGAATGAGTCTGTATTGGTGTTTCCCAGTACTGAGTTGCAGCTGGAAGGGTATCCACTGTGTTAAACATATGCTGTGTAAGTTGGTGGTTCATTCCGCTGTGGTGACCCCAGATTAACAAAGGAACTAAGCCGAAAAGAAAACGAATGAATGAGAAAATAATGTAGTTTAGTTTAGTTTTAGTTTAGTACAATACACAACAATACATTTAAACCTGTTTTATAGGCAAGATGCCTGGTGTCAAGTTATAACGTATATAACGTAAATGAATATTACATAATTGTGTATATACAGGGGTGATGTGGTGGCACAGTAGGTAGTGCTGTCGACTCACAGCAAAAAGTTTGCTGGGTCAAGCCTCGGCTTGGTCAGTTGGCATTTCTCTGTGAAGTTTGTATGTTCTCCCAGTGTTGGCGTGGGTTTCCTCTGGGTGCTCCGGTTTCCCCCACAGTCCAAAGACATGCGGTACAGGTAAATAGGGTAGGCTAAATTGCCCGTAGTGTATGAGTGTGAATGAGTGTGTAGGGATGTTTCCCAGAGATGGGTTGCAGCTGGAAGGGCATCCGCTGAGTAAAACCTGTGCTGGATAAGTTGGCAGTTCATTCCACTGTGGCGACCCCAGATTAATAAAGGGGCTAAGCCGAAAAGAAAATGAATGAATATGAGACAATTAACACTGATATCATTAAACATAGTGAATTTTCACACACATTCATCATTATTGAGTGCAAATTTGTTTTAACAGTAGCTATTTAATACAGCATAAAGAAACTAATCAAATGAAGAGTAAATGATGACAGAACTTAATTTTTGGTGAACTACCAGTCTTCATCTTTAGTAGAGAGACTGATACAGTAGCTTTTTAAACAGATAGCTAATGTATTAGCATCTAAATTAGCATCTAAGCGTTTCATCCAGGTCACTGAGGTGAGAGTGTAAGACAGCCTGCGCCAGACAGACATTGTAATATGCAAGTGTCTAGCTGCGTCTAGCCTGCTTTAAAACAAGGCTGTAATTATATAGCTTTTGTCAGATAGAGATGTGTGTGCATGTTTCTTCAGTGTTTTCTTCAACAATGAGCGAGAATAGATCTTGTTTCAACATGAATTAATCTCGCTGTTTTAAAGTGAATCTGGCACTTCTTCCCTAAACAGACTATTTACTTTCTATGTCGTAAACACCATTGATTTTTGGGTAATCCTCAGCTCCCAGTCTTGTTCATTCTCATCTGCTTTTGTTGTTAGTGGTGAATGGAGGCTGTAGTGACTCCTCTGTCCAGCCAATGAATGAACATGTGTAGAGCGGCTAATGTTGGCTCTGTTTCCTGTAAACAGTAAATCAGATCGTGCTTTAGATCACTGAAGCAGAGCTGTTTAGATTAGAAGGGAAAGGAAATGATCACCAGTGTTGTCGTTTACTGTAGATTTATGCTTCGTTGGCCTTTCATCAGTTATTAATTAATATATATGTTTGACATTTGAAGATCTGTTATAGTCATAATAATGACTTATAATGATGTGTTTTTCATGATGTACTGAGGGCATGTTGAAATGTGATTAAGTGTTATAATAAGAGTTTATAATCTGAATATGTTATCAGGATTATTTAAAACAAGAATCATGTGATGACATGTTTGTTCTCAACTTTACTTTTCCATATCTGATACATAAAGTTCATGGAGTTCAGTCTCTGCTGATGAGCTGAATCTGTTGCTATAAATGCTATGAATGAGGAAGGCTCAAAAATTGTGCAGAGGTCTCTGAGACCCTTCATTTTTGGGGACACACTTGGAACTTTTGAACTCCAAATGTGACCAAAGCCATTAAATTTAGGCTCAGTTTCCCTCTTTTTTCAGAAAAATGTACGTAATATACAGTTTTGTTTGATATATTTATTATTATTATTATTATTATTATGGTGGTGATGATGATGATGGTTATTATTATTATTATTATTATTATTATCATCATTATCATTATTAGCAAATGTCTTGGATTTTTTTTGTGTGGCATGTGTTTTTTGCAATTAAAAATGTCATTATTGATTATCACAATCGTTAATTATGGGTTGTGGCTGGAAGGACATCCGCTGCGTAAAAACTTGCTGGATAAGTTGGCGGTTCATCCCGCTGTGGCAACCGCTGTGGCGACCCCGGATTAATAAAGGGGCTAAGCCGACAAGAAAATGAATGAATAAATGTGTATATTTAAAATAATAATTATACTTATTATATAAATAATTTTAGGTGGTTCATTCTGCTTTGGTAACCCCAGATTAATAAAGGGACTAAGCAGAAAAGAAAATGAATAAATGAATAAATCATATTATTTATTTATTTATCACAAATATTATATAGAATATTTAATTGAGTATAAATAGTTGATTTTTATTTTCCATTTTAGTCTATTTTGGTAACTGCCTATATATAGTAGAGTAGCAGGCTGTATATTGGCACTGGTGGGAGGGGGCCGCAGTGACGATATACAGCCATGTTGCACTGCTACGAGTGTGATATTGCATTTATACAACAGTTCGAAGGCATAATCGTGTATATAAAAAGCAAACAACACGAAGGGTTTCAAAAACCCTTTTGTTTGAGGAGCTACTTTCTTTCGCCATTCATTTACACCTGCAGCTGACGTCAGAACAGCAGAAACCTTTGTTTAAAAACACGTCATTTTAGAGCTAGTGTTTGAATGATTCTCTAGCTTAATGTATAAATGATGACAAAACGGGTAATTTTGCTGACATTTTAAGATTATAAGGCTGAACAGCATGAAATGCCATCAGTCTACAGAGACATTTCCCTGTATTTCTCTGTTGCAATAAGGAGATCACAATAATTAACCCCCCCAAAAAGCCAAAGCAAAGCAAACACTAGCAGATGACTGTGGTAAAAATAGAGAACCACAACTTACAAAAGAGAGATATCGACTTAGAATGTCACTTACCTGATTTATAGTGATTTAACCAGCTGTAGTTTAAAATACTAAAAGAAAACACTGAGTTTTTCCACCCCCTAAGAACTTATTATGTGGTCTCTGTCACCATCTTGTGGCGCAACCATCTTTAGTCTGCTTAGTATGACAAGCAAATGGCTGCTGAATCTTAGAAATGATAAATATTTAAAACAGTCTCTATTCTAATAAATAAACTGCATAGTTTAAATCTAAACAACTACTTTCTCACCTAAATAGCCTCAAAAGTACATCATGTTGTCCAACAGCTGCATTATTTTTCAAACTGTAGTAAGTTTAGTTATCTACCATCACTCTATGTGGGCGGAGTAATACACAAGGGATAAGAGGCTGTTAGAGTGCTGTTACTGCAGAATATTGCACGGCTATCATCCAATCAGATTCAAGAACCAGACAGAACTGTTATATGAAGAACAACCAGCCCAGAGTAAGTATCTTATTTTATTTTTACACTAATGACTCACCCATAGTTTTATTCAGATTATCTAGATAATATTATTAATCTATAATATTAATAATATTAATCAATAGTTTTATTATAGATTTCATTGTCAGAAATGTTATTTCAGATATTAAATATATTACAAATCAATTTATACATGTTATTTTATGCAGACACTTCAATGGGATATTTTCACCCTAACTTCAAAAGTTTTGTTGTTGTTTTAAGCATACACATATGCTGCACTATTTAATCTTGTTGTCTTTAGCCCATCAGTGCTTTTCCAATAATGCCCTGGCATCTGTGGCATTTCATCATCTATCCTCCTCTTGCCTTGTGACAACATTCAACATTTAAAAACTTTGTCGAAGGAAGAGAGAAAAAAATCACATCAAAAATATATTTTACACAGTATTGTTAATAATAAGTTTTAAAATTATGTCTGTTAAAAAAAAGAGTTGTTCTGAAATATCCCATCACAGCTATTACTTTTGCTTAAACTTCTTTATGACAAAAACTTGAGGAGAGCTTGAAGATGTAATTCATTTGAGCCCTGCAGTTTTAGATTCATGCGCATGGCATGCAGGTTTGAACATGCTCGAAGGGAGATAGAATTAGATCTCCAGATTATAGCTCAGGTGAGAACTTGTCTCACAATCACTGGAGTGCCAGTCCACGTCCACTCGCTTCTCTCCCACTATCCAAGCCTCACTGTAATTTCTGTTTTTCTTCTTAACATTACTCTGATATTACAAATGAAAGCTGATTCCCGGAGTGGGTTTGTTTATACAGCAGTCTAGATCTATTGACCATCAAAGCTGGATACAGAAGCCCTTTTCTTTTTTTTAGCGTGCTCTAGTGGTGAAAAGAAGGACAGCATGTTTCATGAGCACACCTGCTGTTGCATAAACTACTTTGTACTGATATGCAAATATTTAGAGGGAATCCCGTTCACAGCAAAATCTTGTGTCGTGCACCTGGACATGTTGACATTGTTGAGTTTTAAACAAGTGCAGAATAGGATGATACGTTTTCTAAATATTGTGCCTTTTCTGATGTTTTTACTGCTCGTGCGATACGGGAAATATCCCAATGTAGCTTTCTCTAGGGATTCTGTTTATCTGTTCAGTTAGCAACATGGACATCTAGGAGCTTGTAGTAGGGAGTCAGACAGTTCAACCAAGTAATGCTAATTCTGTCAGGATTTACTGACTCTCCACTTTTTCATCATAACCTGTTGGAGTTTCTTTCTTATGTGGACCACTGTAGCCTTTGACTTTTTTCCATAGTAAGTCAATGGCCACCTCCAACATACTTCGAAATATCTTATTTTGTGTTTAAGATTAGATGAATAGAGTAAAAAAAAGTTACCTAATAGTTATTATCGTATTTAGACTGTTTAATCAATGCATTAACAACTGCAAATACACTGGCCACTTTATTAGGTACACCTTATTATTACCAGGTTGTTCCCACTTTTTGCCTTCAGTACTATCTTAATCCTTCATGGCCTAGATTCAACAAGGTACTGGAAATACTCCTCAGAGATTTTGGTCCATATTGACATGATAGCATCACAGATTTGTCGGCTGCAAATCCATCATGCGAATCTCCTGATCCACCACACCCCAAAGGTGCTCTATTGGATTGATATCTGAAAAGGCAGGATGGATCCATGCTTTCATGTTGTTGACTTCACCTTTGACCCTACCTTTTGAATGTTGTGGCAGAAATCGAGGCTCATCAGACCAGGCAGCATTTTTCCAATCTTCTATTGTCCAGTTTTGATGAGCTTGTGCGAATTGTAGCCTCAGTTTCCTGTTTTTAGCTGACAAGAGTGGCACCCGGTGTGGTCTTCTGCTGCTGTAGCCCATTTGCTTGAAGGTTGGACGTGTTGTGTGTTCAGTGATGCTCTTCTGCATATCTCGATAGTAATGAGTTACTGTTGCCTTTCTATCAGCTGGAACCAGTCTGGCCATTCTCTTCTAACCTCTGGCATCAAAAGGGCATTTGCACCCACAGAACTGCTGTTCACTGGATATTTTCTCTTTTTCAGACCATTCTTTGTAAACCCTAGAGATGGTTGTGCATGAAAATCCCAGTAGATCAGCAGATTCTGAAATACTTAGACCATATTTGGAATACTTAAAAATACTTGGCACCAACAACCATGCAACCTTGCACTTTATTTGTTAAAGATATATACATTTTTACATTCTAAATCCAATGCCTAATTATTAAAGTAGCTATAATAATATTAAATATTTATAAGAATAAAATATTATTTGAAGAGGTCAGATGCAAAAATTAAGTGCCGTCTGAAATTTTCTTTTGGAATTTGCGTTTTTTTCAGCCTCCTATGTTTATATTCAGTTATTTCACTTTAAAGGTAATGAAACAACCTATTCTTTGCACTAGGTGTAAAATTACTGAAACTACACACAACCGCCTGAGAAAAATGCTTTTTTTAGATGAAAATTTCAGATGGCACATAGAGGTTTTGTGCTAGTTTGAAGTTCCGAGCTTATACACCAAGGCTAATACGCACGCACACTGGATTAACTATAGCAGAGGGCCGTTCCCAATGTAAGAATATATGCCAATATACAGGCACACCCAGTAGAAAATGTCTCAGACCGTAGCTGTGAGAGTTGTTTGTGGCTTTCAGTGCAATATAGATTAATTATTACAAATTATTAACATGATTATGTATGTATAAACGTAGATAATAACAAGCGTTCATTAAAATACCTAATATAAAGCTTAAATTTACATTAGACGTAATAACCATGAAACATGAATATTTTTTAGAATATATAAACATACAATCAAAATTCAATAATTGTTACAACTATAATTGTTATGCAGTTCAAAATATAAAATATGAATGAGTTTAAATGTAGAAGAAGCCTACTTAAGCAATGCACTGCTTTTGTTTTCTTTCAAATACAACAAAAAGCCTATTGTACAATGCACTGACATTATGTAGTTATGACATTTTAATGTGGAAAAATCCAACGTGGGTGTCTTAAGCAGCAAAAATACATATGCTGTTATGTTACTTATAAGCAGGCACGGATTGGCTAATCGGGAGGACCGAAGGAATTCCCGGTGGGCCGGTCCATTTTTTGGCCATGAGGGCCGGTGTCCCTAGCTCCAGAATCTGTTGTTTTCTGCAGTCACAATTTTTAAATTAATTTATTTATCTACTTGACCACAGTCTTCTTATTCATTATTTTACCGCAGCTCTGCTCTTTTTAGGGTTGTTAAACTTTTGAAGTTCTAAGACAGCTGTTTTCTCAAACAAAAAAAAAAAAAAGACGTGATAGTGTAATTAGAAACTGAATTGGAAATGACCTTATTTTAATATAGTCAGTCGTGAACTGAGGTGGGCCGGTCTGAGGCTTGAAACTCCAGGGCAGAAAAGGAGTCCCACTCCGGCCCTGCTTATAAGTGTGTAATCATGTGTTGCAAGTCATATCTCTCCGGCCCCTCATTTAGGATGCTTTTCATGAACTGCCCCATGACAAACTAATTGAATAGTCCTGATCTAAACTCTTCATGTGTTCTTTGTAAGAGTGTAGCTCATACTTGTCAACATTGGGATGTGAAAGGATGGGGAAAAAGGGATATGCCCTCCATAATACTAATATGTTCATTTGGAGCTGTTTTGTTGTAAATAAACAGTTAAATGGTCAGTAATGTTTTATTATTATTTACAAAAGAAAAAATAAATAGCAGTAAGTACATTAGCAAACAGTTCATTAAAATTAATAGCTATTAAAATAAAATAGAATCAAGCTATCAAATCTCATTATCCGTTTCTTCACTGTATAACTTACACATTCTGATTAAAGAGCAACAAATTAATCTTTTATTTATTTACATTTTTTTCCAGCATTCGATTGCTTTCCTAACTTTTTATGCTCATTAAGGACAAAATTAGTTGTGTTTGAAAAAAAAACACCAAGATCGACATGTTTAGATATTATTATTATTATTAATTATGTGTATATGTTTATTTAAACACGCACTTACAACCCAGAGTTTTCCTTGCTTCAAAACACGTATACAGAATTCTTTTTGGGAACCAGCTTCTATTTATGACTATGGAGTGCATCTGCTGACAGTCATGCACCGCTATATGACTGTTTTGAGGATTTCATATGAAGGGGCGAAAGCACCTGTAATGTAAAAGAAAGAGAATCCCGCCATTTTTATATTTATTTCAAAGCGTTTTCATACCTAAACAAAGCAAAAGCACAGAACAGACTCACATTTAAGAGCAAGGGGCGCCTCCTGGTGGTATGGGTTGCATATAAGGAGGCTCGGCTCTTTCAGGTTTATTGTCACCCTTCAGAGAAAGACCGAAAATATGGAAGAAATATGGGAAAATACCTTTACAGGATGATAGAGGGATAGAACTGTAAAATATGGGAGAATCTCGGGAAAAACGGGTGGGTTGACAGGTATGGTGTAGTTCCTTTAAGACGTTATTATGATCATACTTGCATTATACAGTATAATGAGTGGTATCGGTTGGTTTTAAAATGACAATAATATTGTTTATTGCAAGAAATTGTGGTGTGATAAATTGCACAACAAAAAATGTACAGTATATCATGACAGGCCTAATTGACATCCATAATAGGAAAAAAAAATACAATGGAAGTCCATGGCTAGAAAAAAAAAAAACTGAAGAAAGAAACACAAGAACAGGTTAAAGGTTGAGTAACCATTGGCAGAGTTGTAATTTTTGGATGAACTATTCCTTTAATACATTTTGAAATCAGCATTATTTGCCGACTTTGTCAAGTGTCTGAGCAATGGTTTTGACTCAAGAGCTTCCTCTGCTGTCTGAGATGATTAACACACACACACCATAAGTTTCTCTCTGTCAGTGTGTGAGAGATGTCTTGATCCTCCTTATCAGCAACACTTGTGTGTACTGTTTTGAATCTGGTCCTGCACAGAGGTGACACACAATACATCAGCCATGCTTCACTGACCTGATTCCCACATTCATGTCAGGAATCCTACACCCGATCTGATCCTCAAATATAATGATCAGTCATACTCTGCCATTTGCGTGCAGTGTTAAGATATGAGGTTTGCCTTTGATGAGATAACTTGCTTGTGCAGGACTGACCCACCGGTAGGGTTTTGTTGTTTCTGTCACACTTCAGTATGAGGACCAGTTTCCTTTCTAACTACCTGATTATGAACTATTAACTGTTTATTAGTAATTATAAAACACATATTAAATATGTTTTAATATATCAGTTTAGTTCACCCAAAACTGAATATTCTGTCATTATTTACCCAAACCTTCACTTGTCACAAACCTGTTTAAGTTTCTTTTCTATGTTGAACACTAAGGAAGATATCTTGAAAAAGGTTGGAAACCTGTAACCATTGACTTTCATTGGTTTTTCCCACTATGGATGTCAATGGTTTCAGGTTTCTTTTGTGTTCAACAGAAAAAGGAAAGTCATGAAGGTTTAGAACCACTTGAGGGTGAGTAAACAGGGAGTAACATTTCATTTTTGCGTGAACTATTCCTTTAATGCCTTATTTTGCATGAATATTTTTTACACCCCTCAACCTATATATCTGAATATAAGCACTAAAATTACAATGACTGTCAATAAGCAGTACATTTATTTAGTTTATAAAAGATGTATGATAAATAATAAATATGTTTTATTGTGTAATTACTGATATGCAGAACTTATTTGAGTTTTTAGTGATTTTATCATTATTATTTAATTAGTTTATGTTTTATTTTTATTATCTGTTAGACATTTTGATTGTAATCAAAATAATAAAACAACCACATTAATTGCTACTTATTATTATCTTTATTATTATTAGTTTAAAAATCGTATAAATGTTAAAAAGTTAAAAGCCGAGCATTTCTGTAGTACAAATACAAACTTGTCTTAACATTTTAAAATACTTTAATATAAAAAAACACTATTATTTAATAAATAAAAATAGCTGATATTTTAAAGATATGATTATGCATAAACAATAATAAATACTTCAGACAACATAATACTTACACACACCGGCCACCTTACTAGTACCTGGTTGGACCTTATTTTGCCTTCAGAACTGCCTTAATCCTACGTGGCATAGATTCAACAAAGTACTGGAAATATTCCTCAGAGATTTTGCTCATATTGACATGATAGTATCACGCAGTTGCTGCAGATTTGTCGGCTGCACATCCATGATGTGAATCTCCAGTTCCACCACATCTCAAAGGTGCTCTATTGGACTGAGATCTGGTGACTGTGGAGGCCATTTGAGAGCAGTGAACTTATTATCATGTTCAAGAAACCAGTCTGAGATGATTTGTGCTTTATGACATGGTGCATTATCTTGCTGGAAGTAGCCATCAGAAGATGGGTACACTGTGGTCATAAAGGGATGGTCATGGTCAGCAACAATACTCAGGTAGGCTGTGGCGTTGACATTGCTCAATTGGTCCAAAGGGTGCCAGCAAAATATCCCTCACACCATTACACCACCACCAGCCTGAACCGTTGATACAAGACAGGATGGATACATGCTTTCATGTTGTTGACACCAACATGTTGACATAAACCCTAATGATGTTTGTGCGTGAAAATCTCAGCAGTTTCTGAAATACTCAGACCAGCCCGTCTGGCACCAACAACAATGCTACGTTCAAAGTCACTTAAATCTCCTTTCTTCCCCATTATAATGCCCGGTGTGAACTGCAGCAGATCGTCTTGACCATGTCTAAATGCCCAAATGCATTGAGTTGCTACCATATGATTGGCTGATTAGAAATTTGCATTAACAAGCAGTTGGACAGGTGTACAACAACAAAAAAATGTGTGCACATACTATATTTGAATATTTGAACTGACCTTGCTCCAGGAAATTATTTATGACGCCTAACTTTTGATTTGGAGTGTACAGAAATAGCAAATAATTAATTAGGTACTAAAACATAGATTTCTGCCATTTAGACCCATTTGGCATTCCCTTTAAAGTCCTGGGATCACAAGGCCACAGTATGAACAACTATGTGTTTGCATTGATTGAGCAGCTATTGTGGTCATTTTCTGAGTTTAGTGTGAAGTTTAAACAGTGCACTGGTGCAATCAGATAATTTTCTTGTCTTACTTTAGTAAGCGTCTGACCCCCCTCACACGTCCCGCTCTCAAGCTACTGGGCCTCAGCTGGTTAATTGGTGGAGGTCGAAGGTCAGTCTTTTCTTAGCTCCACAGGAATACGAATAAAAGAATTCCAGGGCAGAAGCATCGCAGGACTTCAGAGGGAGGTGCTTTCTGCCTCATTAGATTTGAAAGAGTTGAAACCTAAAAACATGTTTAAGAGCTTTCTTGGGAATCTTTGTTTCTGTTTTCTCGTCTCATGGACCTTGAAGTCGTGAAAATCCAGCAGTGACTGTGGAAAAGGACTGTGGTAAAATCTGCAATTTCTACTGTTATTTGTGGAATGGTGCCTGCAGAGAAAAAACATTTCATGTGTTTTGGTCAAACAGCGTGAGAAGTCTGAGCAAAATGGATTTGTCACACTTCAGACACATTTGTGAATTAGTGAACACTAAAGGGATTCAAAATGGTCACAGCACCTGAATAAACACTTTGGCTTTTATGTTTAGTGTTAACGAGGATGTTTAAAATATGTGAGAGTAAGAAAAGTTCTCATAAACCATAAAAACAAGCAATTGTGTTTTGACAAAATGTCACCTAAGGATGCACTATATAGTATCCAAAAAGATTTTTATCCAGCACATTTCTAAATATAAGTTTTATGTATAACATAATAATTCATTAGGGAAATCATTGTATAACAGTGGCTTGTTCTGTAGACAATTGAAATAAAAATAGCTTGAAGGGGTTAATAATTTTGACCTTAAAATGTTTTTAAAAAATTAAAACTGCTTTTATTCTTGCCGAAATTAAACAAATAAGACTTTCTCTAGAAGAAAAAGTAGTACAGGAAATACAGTAAAAGTGACCTCTGTTAAACATCATTTGCATAATATTTAAAAAAAATAAAAATAAACTCACTGTAGGGCTCAGTTCACCCAAAACGTTCGAGGTTACAGAAGTAACCCTTCGTTCCCCGAGGAGGGGAACGGAAGTGCCATGAATGGGAGGATTCGGATCAGAAGCCGCTTATCTGGAGAGTATTGAACGGGCCAATGAATGAAATTAATTGGCAGCGTAAGCTTGCGCAGGTGTGCGACATCTGCAATCATCTCAGCATATAAGCACACCTGAAGCCAGCAGACGCCATCCTTTTAAGCTGAAGAGACTTTCAAACAGCTAAGGGACAGTCATCATGGCGACGGAATATGGCACTTCCGTTCCCCTCCTCGGGGAACGAAGGGTTACTTCTGTAACCTCGAACGTTCCCCTTCGGTTGGGGAACTTCAGTGCCATGAATGGGAGAATATGGAAAGCGCCATAATGACTGCACCTTACCAACACCCCCGATGAGGAGATAGTCAAGCAAGCGTGACGCACCCACATCATGGGGGGCGCGGTCCTCCAACGTGTCCCTGGCCCTAATTTATCCTACTTCAACAGAAGTTTTACGGATTTAGATATATTTTTTGGGAAGTCGTGAGCATCTAGATAATTCTAGGAAATACGACAGTACGTTGGGAAGCGTGCAATCCCGATAGGGAGGACGCTGCGGAGGCCATCCGTTACCCAAGGGGGGGATAGATGGCAGAATTTACCTATGGACTAGCCCTAAAAAGGGGGAGTACGCATAGCAAAGAGTGGTTAGCGGAGAGGGAAGACACGGGTCCGCCCAGGGGGGGACTTAACCGTGGCGGAATAAGCATATGGGATCGCCTAGTGGGGATCACGCATAGCAGGCACCTATACCCAAAACGCGGGCTGACCAGCGGGCAGACCTACAACGTAGTGGGCCAGCAAGTGACTCCTCCGCTGAGTCAGTGCTGGGGGCCACGGAGGAATCTGCAGGGCTCACCTGACGGGGAACTTTACTGACAGATAAAAAAGGCGCACGTACCTCCGTGTTAGGGAGAATGGCGCAGCAAGCGTGTTTCAACACCCTACCGAGTTGTCTCCTCAATCACCAAAGGGTTACCTAATACCCTTGAGGAAACCGGCTCCACTCGCAGATTGTAAAACCTTGCAAATGTGTTGGGTGTCGCCCAGCCCGCAGCTCTACAGATGTCTGTTAGAGAGGCGCCGCGTGCATGCGCCCAAGAGGATGCAACGCTCCGAGTGGAGTGTGCACGTACTCCCGGGGGACACGGCTGACCTCGACTCGAATAAGCGAGTGAAATGGCATCCACAATCCAGTGGGATAATCTTTGTTTCGATACGGCACTTCCCTGCTGCCGACCGCCATAACAGACAAAGAGCTGCTCAGATGATCTAAAATTCTGAGTACGGTCCACATAAATGCGCAGAGCGCGAACTGGACAAAGTAAAGAAAGGGCTGGGTCTGCCTCCTCCGGGGGCAGCGCTTGCAGGTTCACTACCTGATCTCTAAAGGGGGTGGTAGGAACCTTGGGCACATAACCGGGGCGGGGTCTCAGGATAACGTGAGAGTAATCCGGCCCGAATTCCAGGCACGAGTCACTGACCGAAAATGCCTCCAGGTCCCCGACCCTCTTGATGGAGGCCAACGCAACCAGCAGAGCTGTCTTCAGGGACAGAAATCTTAGAGATACTGATTCGAGTGGCTCAAAGGGATCGGATCGCAGACTCGTGAGAACGAGGGCGAGATCCCAAGAGGGCATGAGAGGGGGGCGAGATGGATTAATTCGCCTAGCACCCCTAAGGAACTGGATGACCAGGTTATGCTTTCCCACGGTGCCGCCAGCTACCGCGCTATGATAAGCGGAGATGGCGGCCACGTAAACCTTGAGAGTGGAGGGCGACAGCCTGCTGTCCAACTTCTCTTGAAGGAAAGAGAGCACAACACTAATCTGGCAATTTCGGGGGTCTTCTCTGCGAGAGACGCACCATTCAGTGAATAGACTCCACTTCAGGGCGTAGGCGCGCCTCGTGGAGGGGGCTCTAGCCTGAGTGATGGTATTAACCACCGCAGTCGGTAGGTTACCTAAGTCTTCCTCGCGTCTAGGGACCACACGTGGAGGTTCCAAAGATCGGGGCGAGGGTGCCAGATGGTGCCCTGTCCCTGAGAGAGTAGGTCCTCTCTCAAAGGGATCCGCCAGGGGAGGGCCGTCGCGAGGAGTGAGAGCTCTGATATCCAGGTCCGGTTGGGCCAAGGGGGCGCAACTAGCAGAACCTGTTCCTCGTCCTCCCTGACCTTGCACAGAAACTGCGCGAGCAGGCTCACTGGGGGAAACGCATACTTGCGCATGCCCCGAGGCCAGCTGTGGGCCAGTGCATCCGTGCCGAGAGAGCCCTCGGTCAGGGAAAAAAACAACTGGCAGTGAGCGTTCTCGGGGGAAGCAAACAGATCGATCTGGGCCTCCCCGAATCGCGCCCATATCAGCTGAACAGACTCGGGGTGGAGTCTCCATTCTCCAGGGCGTAACAGCTGTCGTGAGAGCGCATCGGCTGCACGATTGAGCGTGCCTGGGACGTGAATGGCGCGCAGCGATTTCAGCCGCGGGTGACTCCAGAGGAGCAGACGACGGGCGAGCTGAGACATGCGGCGAGAGCGCATACCCCCCATGCGGTTGATATACGCCGCCGCCGCCGTACTGTCCGTCCTGACCAGCACGTGTTGCCGCTCCAGCACCGGTAAAAAGCGGTGGAGAGCGAGGAACACTGCCAACAGCTCTAGGCGATTGATGTGCCAATGCAGCTGGGCACCCTTCCAGAGGCCCGCAGCCGCATGCCCGCGACACACGGCCCCCCAACCCGTGTTGGAAGCGTCTGTTGAAACAACAACATGGCTGGACGCCTGTCCTAGAGGCACACCGGCCTGTAGGAACGAGGGGTCGTTCCAAGGGCTGAGGGCGCGGCGACACAGCGCAGTAACCGAGACCCGGTGTGTGGCCGCGTGCCATGCGCGTCTGGGGACCCGATCGTGAAGCCAGTGCTGAAGTGGTCTCATATGGAGCAACCCGAGCGGCGTGACGGCGGCTGCGGATGCCATATGCCCCAGGAGCCTCTGAAAGAACTTCAGTGGGACCACTAGTTTGCTGTCGAGCTCCCTCAGACAGTTCAGCAACAGGCGAGCGCGTTCCTCGGAGAGGTGCGCTACCATGGTGATCGAGTCCAGCTCCATCCCGAGAAAAGAAATCCTCTGCACGGGGGCGAGTTTGCTCTTTTCTCGGTTGACCTGAAGCCCCAGTAGGCGGAGATGCCGAAGCACCTCGTCCCTGTGCATAATCAATTGCTCCCGCGAGTGGGCTAAAATCAGCCAGTCGTCGAGATAATTGAGTATGCGAATGCCCGCGAGCCGAAGGGGCGCTAGGGCACCCTCCGCGAGTTTGGTGAAGACCCGCGGAGACAGAGAGAGCCCGAAGGGGAGGACCTTGTACTGCCACGCTCGACCCTCGAACGCAACCGCAGAAATTGGCGGTGGCGTGGAAGAATGGAGACATGGAAATACGCGTCCTTCAGGTCTATGGCTGCAAACCAATCCCGAGGACGAACGCATTGGAGAATGCGCCTCTGCGTGAGCATTCTGAACGGCAGCTTGTGCAGACAGCGGTTCAAAACGCGCAGATCTAGGATTGGCCGTGACCCACCGCTCTTTTTGGGTACGATGAAGTATGGGCTGTAAAACCCACTCTCCATCTCGGCTGGAGGAACCGGCTCGATTGCACCCTTCGCCAGGAGGGCAGCAATCTCCTCTCGCAAGACAGGGGCGGACAGGGGGTTGACCCTGGAGAAATACACGCCCGTAAACTTGGGGGGCCGTTTCGCGAACTGAATCGCGTAACCGAGTCTGATTGTGCGTATGAGCCACCGCGAGGGGCTGGCCCGCGCTAACCAGGCAGGCAGAGCCCTCGCTAATGGAGTCATCGCTACAATCGCTGACGTACCAGCGGTGGGGCAGCGCGGAGTGGGTGTGCTGATCCGGGAAGCACGAGGGTCCCGCGGAAAAGCTGGAGGAGAGCGATTCGCTCTGGCTCCGCACCCTGACTCCGGAGAGGGGGCTGGAGGGCTGAGGGAAGGGAGACCGTCCCCCCAGCGCTCGTGAGCCACTGGCGAAGCACGTAGAGTCTGCGAGCCGGAAGGCAGCGCGTCCCGGACTGGCAGAACTCGTGCAGTCACATCCGGGGAAGGGAAAAAGTGCTCTTTTACTGATGTTTTGGTGGCACTGAAAAGTACCGTTGTTATCGGGGCCCCGCCCTCCAGCGGGGAAAGAGCAAGTTTCCTCTTCTCCGGATGGCCTGTCTCAGGGACGCTTCGCGGTCCGTTTACCGGACTTAACGGCGCCCTGGGCAGGAGGGGCTGCCTGTTTTCGAGGTGAACGCCGCGCCCGCTTGGCCGGAGGCGCAGGCGGGGGCGGGGCAGCACTCGTTGGCGGGCGCCCTCGGCGAGGAACAGCGGAGGTGGATGGCTCGGCGGGCGGAGCGGGCTTACGGCCACGCCGATAGATGACATTGCCCATCGCATCCGACTGCTCTTTCACCGCCTTGAATTCCTGGGTGAATTCACCGACGGTGTCGCCGAACAGGCCAGCCTGGGATATGGGCGAGTCAAGAAAGCGAACTTTGTCAACGTCGCGCATATCGGCCAGGTTTAGCCAGAGGTGGCGTTCCTGAACCACAAGTGTGGACATCGTCCTCCCCAGCGCACACGCGGCGGACTTAGTAGTCCGAAGAGCATAGTCGGTCGCGGTGCGCAGCTCATGTAATAAGCTTGGGTTGGACCCGCCCTCGTGCAGCTCGGCCAGCGCCTGCGCTTGATAGCGCTGGTAGGTGGCCATCGCGTGCAAAGCAGAAGCAGCCTGGCCCGCAGCCTTATAAGCTCTGGCTCCGAGGGAGGCAGACAACCTACAGGCTTTGGACGGGAGGCGGGGCAAACCCCGCCACGTAGAGGCGCCGCGCGGACAAAGATTGACCGCGATAGCGCGCTCCACTGACGGGATCGCCTCATACCCCCTGGCAGCTCCGCCGTCAAGGGCGGTGAGGGCGGAGGCACTCGCAGCACGGGCAGAGAAAGGTGCCCTCCAGGACTGCGTGAGCCTACTGTGCACTTCCGGGAAGAAGGGGACGAGAGGCTTCGAAGGCTTCGCCTTCTGGTCCTCTACGTAGCACCCATCTAGTCGGTCCGGCCGCGGAGCTGGGGGATAAACCATCTCCAACCCCACGGCCGAAGCAGCCCGGGAAAGCACGGCTAACATGTCCGCTTCAGGATCCGATTTGACAGCGCTCACCTGCCCGGAGGGGGCGAGCGGGTCCGGATCTTCGTCGGACAGTGAAAGCCCACCCTCCGATGCCGCGGAGGACATCTGATCTCCGGTGTCAGCGAGTGTGAGAGCTACCATCTGGTTAGACGGATCACTCTCACCACCCGAAGCTTGGATGGAGCGCCGTGAGGAGCGAGAGGTCCGCGAGCCCGTGGGCGGCGGATTAGCTCCCGCTGAAACCCTCAGATCTGCCCGAGCGCCCGCTGCTTTTTTAGAACAGGAGGCAACTGGGGTGGCTCGCTCTCTTGCGAAAGTTAGCCGCGATCTTAGCTGTGCAACGGTCATGGCATCGCAATGACGACATGAACCGCCCGCGAGCACCGCATTAACATGCTGGACCCCCAAACATGCAATGCAGTGATCGTGTCCATCATCCGGAGACAGGAAACCCCCGCATCCAGAAACGCACAGTCGGAGCGCCATCCTGAAAAGGACGTGCTGCACGACTGTGTTGCTCTTTTAGGAAAGTTGCAACTATACGCACCGCTCTGGAGGACCGGACCCAAAGAACCGCAGGCAAGGGAGTAACCCAGCTCGACCGTCTGCCACCGCGAAGACCCACTCTGGACCGGGAGACACACTCGTTCGCTCTGAAGTGCTGATCAGCAAGAGGAACCCTCATCGACTCACTCAGAAAGGATCTGAAGCGAAAAGGATGGCGTCTGCTGGCTTCAGGTGTGCTTATATGCTGAGATGATTGCAGATGTCGCACACCTGCGCAAGCTTACGCTGCCAATTAATTTCATTCATTGGCCCGTTCAATACTCTCCAGATAAGCGGCTTCTGATCCGAATCCTCCCATTCATGGCACTGAAGTTCCCCAACCGAAGGGGAACTAAAGATTCTGTCATTATTTACTCAACCTCACTTGTTTGAGATTCTTTCTTCTGTTGTGAAAGAAAACAGGGATTGACTTCTATAGTTATTTGTGTTCCTACTATGGATGTCACGATCATTACAATGAACACATATTGTGAAGATCATAAACTATTTTTTTTTTTTTTTTTTTGGTGAAAGCAAATTGTGCATTCATTGCATTTACAAAAAAGAAATTGTTTGTAACCCAACATTTTATGAAATTATGGAACTTCTGGCATCCCGTCTGCTCCTTTTGCAGAGACGAGAATCTTAAAACGAGAGCATATTATACTCCCATTGTGATCTTATTTGTCAATGGCCATAATTTGCATACCTATTGAACCTTTGATATCTCGAATCTCAGCTGTACATTTAAATCTCCATTTTACCCTGAAAGAGCAAAACAGTCATATAAATATATTGGTTATATTCATTTTATATTTTAAATTGTATTTATATTTTAAATTGTATATATCTTAAATGTATAGTTGGTGGTTCATTCCCCTGTGGCAAACCCAGATTAATAGATTAATAAAGGGACTAAGCCGAAAAAAAGAAAAATAATTATTGAATATACAGAAGGTAACAATTATACAGAACAATATACAGAAGGTAATCATGTTTGTGTAAATCCACATAAACATGATGTGTGGAATGTCCAGACCAGAGGTGCTCAAAAACCAAATAGCCGTGGACCGAAGATAAATATAGCAAACTATTTTAAATAATAATATTTTAAAAAAATAAATAAATCAATGAATTGTATAACTAATGCAGTATAATTTTTTAATAACTATAAATTAAAAACACTAGTCAAGCATAATCTGCCTTTTCTTTGATTTGCTCTCCAAAGCCTCTGCATTGTCCTCTATTCTCCAGGTGACAGTATCATTTTAAACTTAATATTAAAAAATTTTCATTTCAGTTAACTTTTTCTTCCTCTCAAACAATCTCTACCCCCCCATCATTCTCCCTTTCTTCTCAGATGGGATGGTGGGCCGAATTAAAGGTTACCAAGGGCCAACTTTGGGCCATGGGCCCTAGTTTGGGCATTTCTGGTCTAGACCGACAGACAAACTCACTAATAAAACTTTACACACATTACTCGTGGTCTGCTGCCGCTCTATTCTGTCTGCTCCCAGCATTCACTTGTCCTCAGGCCATTTTTCACTCGGGGTCAGTTAATCCACTGAGCATAGACTGGGATTTGCATTTTGCCCTTCAGGATGAATTGTTGCACTGCTTAATATCCTCCAGCGGGCGGCCCTGTTCCTCTCTTCACAAATCTACACACGCTGGCTGAGCTTTATGCCCACGTTCACTATGAATAAACTCTGCACTCTAGAAGCTACAC
The DNA here is from genome assembly GCF_052040795.2 of Danio rerio. Classification (NCBI taxonomy): domain Eukaryota; kingdom Metazoa; phylum Chordata; class Actinopteri; order Cypriniformes; family Danionidae; genus Danio; species Danio rerio. The sequence continues at coordinate 52,053,880 of NC_141027.1, forward strand.
AATGCTAAAACAGTTACTAAAAATGCTTCAAGAGTTAATAATATTGTAGGAATTTAATACTGTATATGATAATGTACCATTCGAAAGTAGGAGGTAAGAATATGAAATAAATAAATACATAAAATTGTATTAAATATATATAATTTATTGAAAATGTATTCAATTGATTAAAGACACTAATATATATATATATATATATATATATATATATATATATATATATATATATATATATATATATATATATATATATATATATATATATATATATATATATATATATATATATATTTAAAGTATTAAATGTAATAATAAATTTATCCGGTCATTCATTTTCTCTTCGGCTTAGTCCCTTTATTAATCAGAGGTCGCCACAGCGGAATGAACCACCAACTTATCCAGCTTATGTTTTTTGCAGCAGACTTTACATTAGAGTTATATTTTAATAAAAACCTTTATTTAAAGGTGCATGTAAGTTTGACACCCAGTGGTTGAACTAGGTATTGCACATCTGGTTCAAAACACATGCAAGCACAGGTTGCCAGATTGACCACACTTACTGAACTGTACCTGACGGTTGAGCCTAAAGGCAGATTTAAACTGTCTAAACAAAACCAAGGTGATAGAAAGAATATTTTCCATATTTAAAGAAGTTTTTTTCTAACCAACATCTCAAATTGATATATTAGAAATGAGTTTTATTTCTTGAAGCTGAACAACAGAACACAGACAATGATCACCTCTGATACACCTTGTGTGCTTTATTCAGTGTTAAATGCTAATAATGTGAGTTTGAATGCTATTTGACATAATATTTATTGTCATAATACTGAAAGCAGCAGCAGATAGTTCACCTCAGATCTTGAAAATAAAATAAACAGCTTGAAATTTAACTTTAGATCTGTGACTTAATACCAACACATATCAGTGATTCAGCCTCTGCATTTAATAATGTTAAAGAGGTTTAATTTGTATTAATTAGCTTATAGAGTGCAGTGAGTGCACTATTCTGTGCTTCTGAATGGCTGTATTAAAATTTTTGTTGTGTTTTGTCTGGGTCGAACAGCTAAATTGCTTATCAGTGCAAATCTTAATGTTTACGTTCATAAAATTTATATTATTTGCGAATAAATTAACTCATGTGGAACTCTGAATCTGTGTTTCATTTTGGAGTCTGCTACTGTCCATGGAGGTCGCATTTCAGTTACAGATGCACACTTTGAGCCTTCCTGACTGAATGAATCAAATACGCTGTTTTCCACCAAACATTGTTTTTCAGATAAACATGAATGTTCACTTGTCATGTTTCTGAAATATTTGCAAATATATTATGTTATTTTTATGCTTTAGTAGAGTCAAACCCTTTGAACCCAAAAGGCCAAAATCTCAAAATTGAGTATTTGACTTTAGTCTCTTGACTCAAAGAGATAGGTAAAAATCTACATTTACTCAGTATTTACTCACCCGCAAGTGTTACAAACCTTTATGGGTTTCTTCACTTGAACACAAAAGAAGATATTTTGAAGAATGCGGTAGCTATTACCTGGCATACTAAAAAAACTATGGATGTCAATAGTTACCGGTTTCCAGCTTTCTTCAAAATATCTTCTTTTTGTGTTCAACTGAAGAAATAAATTCAAACAGGTATTGAACAACTAAAATTTGACTGAATAGTGGAAGAAATTTAAGTTTTAGTGAACTATCCCTTTAAGGGAATTTAAATAAAGCATTTGTTCCTGTTACTGACACCTGTGGGTCAGAATAATGCATTGTGATGTCAGTTGTTTTAAAACTTGTATTATGTTTTATGCACTGAAAGATTAACAGAATCTATGTCAAACATTGCTGACTTGATCAAAATCATGAGCCAAGGAACTCAAAACATCCCGTCGACTTGCTTGTTTTGAGCCTAAGAGCCATGTATAGTACTGGCAGACCTGATGTTCACTTTATTTGTTCAATCAAGCATATACATGCACACATTTATATGATTTTCCTATAGCTTACTATACGCGTATAGAGCCCTTTTATATATCTATCATGTTGAAGAGTCCTCTTCTACAAGTCTTACAGAAGCTCAAAACCAGAAAAAAAGGGACAGATAGATGAAGTTTTAAAAGCTAAAACCAGGGATGTTCTTTGTAATAATATCATAGGCTGTAAAATAAAACATTATTTTCATCTGAAAATCTAATGAGTTGCCTGGAAAATACAGGAGCCTGTGTCTGTTTTAGATTGAACGCTGCTGTATTTACAGTAAGATGTACAGTTTTTGTTTGGTGTTATTTAATCAAAAACAAAACCTTTAATATTGTGAAATCTTAGAACTTCAAGACGTGTTTTCTGATTTATGTGTATTTAAATGTCTTGGTGTTTCTAAACTTTCTTCTGTAAAACATAACACAATTTTCTGAAGAATGTTGGGGTGAAAAGCAACCATTGACATTCATAGAAGGAGCAAAAATATATATACTGTGGTAGTAAATGGCTGTAAATGGCAACATTTTCAATATAACTACAGTGCTCAGCATACAGCTTATCATTATAATCAATTATCCTGGCAATTCTCCTGATGTGCTTCAGCTGCCATATTTCTTTTTCAGTGACTCTCTATCCATGATTTTTAAAGGCTAATATTCTGTTATAATTCTGTTTGGGTGACTTTGCTGTAAGTGGGTGTAGGAGAAAATAAATAGCACCATCTAGTGATAACATCAGAAGACCATTTTAATGTGGTCATGTTATTGGCCCATGAACATTTTCCTGCTTGTTATCAAACTATTGTTTGTAACAGTAACAATGGGACAATTCAATCATAACTTAATGTTAAAACAGCTGTCATAACCTTATTAATCAATATGTAACTCTTTGTAGATTCTCAGTAGCTATAGAAATAAAAAAAATCTAAAACACATTGGGTAAAACCGTTGTTTTAGTTTACATTGCTCAAAATGATCTGTTGACAGGATTTTGCAATCATTTTGTACTTTAATTAATTTCTATTCGATTGTTTATGTGTTTACGTAACGTTAGCTTTTACGTTAATGTGCATGTATTTTATTCCCTCGTTTAAACAACTCAAGCACACAGTATTTTTATTTTTTTATAAATATTTTAAACCAGGGGTGTCCAATCCGGTGTCCTGCATAGTTTAGCTCAAACTTCCTTCAACACACCTGCCTGGAAGTTTCAAGTATACCTAGAAAGAGCTTGATTAGCCACTTCAAGTGTATAATTGGGGTTGGAACTAAAATATGCAGGACAGGCCTCAAGGATCGAGCTTAGAACATCTGTTTTAAACTTGGTAGTGAAGACTCTTATCTGTCGAAAGCATATCTGTATTGTATGCGGTATCCTGCACACGCCACTAGGTGTCAGTGTGTCATGTAAACGTGTAACTACTGCATTTAAAGCAATTTAGTTATTGTTCTTTTATTTAAACACTTTCATTCACATTTTTTTCGGTCAAATGCTTTACATTTTGAATAATCTAGTTGTATGATATTGTGGTTCACTTAAAAAAAAAACTTTTAAGAAAGTAAAAACAAGACATTTCGTAGTGAAACTAATTAATTGATAGTAATCACAACAACACTTCACAATTGATTGCATTAAGAATTACAAACTATTTTCTAACATGTTATGCCACAGTGTGCAAATAAACCATTGTTTAATTAAAATAGTGCTTATTTACATTGGTTTTTTTACTGAATGAGGTGAAGTTCAAATGTGTTTCTTATTTTTTTATTTTATTTTATTTGGCATAATGTTTTTTTTTTTTGAAAAAAGTATTAGTATTAGTATTGAGTATTAATATTTTGCCTGTTTTTACAAAAAAAATTAGCAATTCAGAAAATACTGTAAATAACTAGAGGGAAATACTTCTAGCTTTTATTAAATAAGTAATGTAATGTTACAGTATGTTTGGTGTGTTTTGCTGAAGCAGAGATGTATAGCTCATTGCAGAAGAGGGGAAACATTGTAATTAATAAAGTTAAAGTTAATAAACTGTAAGAAAAGTTTTTTTATTCATTCATTCATTTATTCTTTCTTTCTTTCTTTCATTCATTTATTTTTCCTTCAGCTTAGTCTCTGATTTATCAGGCGTCATGTTTTCTTTTTTTTGACTGGAAAATCCCAAAATTTACAGGTGAATGGGAAAAAAAAGTTTTTGTCTGCAGTGTCTCATCATAATCCAATCTTTTCACCATTATTGTAAATTTCCAAACTCTGTTGTTTGTGTTTATTAATAAATTTATTTTGTGTTTGTTTTTTAGGCATGTCATGGTTGTGGGACTGGATCAAAATGTGACTGCAGTTCAGTGAAAGGAGTGAAGGTGAGTGTTTTTTCTTTTCTTTTTCACAAAAAAAACATTTAATCTCATTCAACTATGTTCCAGGCCACAGGATCTCCTACGCAGTGCTCATGGATGCCTACATTTGGGTAGTTCTGTTAAAGGTGTAGTTGAATTTAATAAATATGAACACTGTTCATCATCATAGCATGAGGGCAAATCTAGTGCTAGTCACATGTCACCCGTGTGAAAAAAAAAAAAAATTACTCAACTTAAAATGCTAAGGCAATAAACTTCAGCAAATTTTTGAGTTGACTCGACTTCCAACCCGATTTCTGCACTTGACTTGATTTAAGTTGAGTAAACTCAAAAATGTCCTGAAGTTTCTTGCCTTAAATTTTTAAGTTGAGTCTTTTTTTACAGTGTAGAGGAGTTTGACAAAATATAATATTAAAATTAATTTAAATGTATCCTTCTGTTGAAACATTAACATTGATTTGTCATGGCCTACAACCCCAAAAAATAGCTTAGTTAAATATACTCAAATAACTATAAAAAATAAAAAGTGATTAGTTACTTAAAGCGAGTAAACCAACTGCCTTAAAAGAAACAAGTTGACTTTAAAAAAATAATGAAAGAAAACTCACTTGTACTCACTTCTTTAAAGTCAACTAATCCTTTTGTGTCAGTCTATTTTAGCACGTCTGTTTTCAAATAATTACTGCAATTATTACAATATTACATATTTGATGCTTTATTAAGTCTATAAAATCTACAATTACAGGTATAGCCTGTATTGAATTTAGAAGACACACTGGAGTCTGGAAGAGCAGATTTATTTTAGTTACTGTATGTCATTTTGCTAGACACAGAAAAGCTGGAAAAAACAAGTATAATAAATGTGTATTGTAAAAAGTGATGTTTATTCATTCATTCATTTTCTTGTCGGCTTAGTCCGTTTATTAATCCGGGGTCGCCAGAGCGGAATGAACCGCCAACTTATCCAGCAAGTTTTTACTCAGCGGATGCCCTTCCAGCCACAACCCATCTCTGGGAAACATCCACACACACACATTCACACACACACACACTCATACGAACACTACGGACAATTTAGCCTACCCAATTCACCTGTACTGCATGTCTTTGGACTGTGGGAGAAACCGGAGCACCCGGAGGAAACCCACGCAAACGCGGAGAGAACACCCGAACTCCGCCCAGAAATGCCAACTGAGCCAAGGCTTGAACCAGCGACCCAGCGACCTTCTTGCTGTGAGGCGACAGCACTACCTACTGCACCGCTGCTTCGCCCTTGTGATGTTTACTTTTATTTAAAAAAAAGTTAATACAATTTGCATAATTATACAAATTAAGTCAACTTAACAGTTCCAAGTTACAATAGGTTTACTTACATTATTTTTGTAAAGTCAACTTGTTTCTTTTAAGGCAATTGGTTTACTCCCTTTAAGTAACTAACCACTTTTTACAGTGTACTGACTTGCCAGTGTCAAATAAAAAGTGTAAAAATAATTATAATAATTACTCTAATTGATATATTGCACATTTTACGTAAGATTAGATTGTCTTAACCTAATTGCAATAAACTGGACCAATTTTTTAAACGCAGGGGTTTCAAGCTCTGGTGGGCTGCATCTCTGCACAGTTTAGTTACAAAACTAATTAAACACACCTGATCTGACTAATTAAGTCCTTCAGGCTGGTTTGAAACCTACATGCAAGTGTTGAAGCAGGGCTGGAACTAAACTGTGTAGGGCTGCGGCCTTCCAGGAACTGAGTTTGACACCCCTGCTTTAAAGTGTCACTATATATTTACTTATTTTAATTTTATTATAAACATACTGATAGGTAACAGGTGGTTGTTTATCATATATAATAACATTGCTTAATGAGTATTATGAAAATAGTGTTTAGATCAAAATGACATCAAATTGACATCTAACATTAGTGTCAGAAAAAGCATCTAAAATCGATTGCAGGACAAATGGAGGTTGAGGACATGATGCCAATTTGAGGATGTTTTGACATTAGGCTGACTTTTAGTATGGCAAGTTACTGTTCATTCATGCATCAGTTCATTTGTGTAAGGCTGATTCTATTCCTCTTCCTCTTCTTCTTTTTTAACCTGCTACCAGATGTGCTAAACTGGGTAATATATCTTTGTGTGCTTATACCTGTATTTGTGGGACTTTGAAACGTTTTCTGGGATTCCAGTCAGATTCACTTGAAGTCACGTTAAATTGATAGTACCTCATATTCCACTTTGTGTATTGCTATTTTAAAAAAGTTCAACAGATTGCAGATCAGCCATGGTTTATAGAAACTTGTAAAAACTAGTGTCACTGCAGTGGTAGTTGGATAAAATGTTGAGTTTTTAAAAAATAAAAGTAAAAAATACATAGTTTACACACCCTCAGACCACTGAAAATGTAGGTGACTTGTTTTTGTATTCACTATAGAACAATTAGAGATAGTTCACTTCAAAATGTAAATGTACTCACTATTTACTCACCCTCAAGTGGTCCCAAACCTTTATGAGTTTCTTTAATAAATTTAACTCAAAAGAAGATATTTTGAAAAAAGTTGCAAACCTGTAACCATTGACTTCCACTGTATTTGTTTTTTCCGACCATGGAAGTCAATTGTTACATGTTTTCAGCTTTCTTCAAAATATCTTCTTTGGAGTTCAACAGAAGAAAGAAACTCATAAAGGTTTGGAACCACTTGAGGGAGATTAAATAGTAAGTAAATGATCATGTTTGTGTAAATGTCTCTTTAAAGAAAATGTCTAGGTTCAGTAATTTCACTTTTATAGCAAAGAATAGGTTCTTGCCGTTGCCTAAAACATGAAATAACCAAATAGAAACATACAAGGCTCAGAAAAAATGCTCATTATAGAAGCAAATTACAGATGGTTTATTTACAGTATACTTTTAATATATATGCTGAACTAGTGTTTTTTTAGTGAACTTAAAAATAAAGACAAACAAGTCCAAATCAATTCCAGTGCTCCTGATGATGTACTCATATCTAATGAAGAGGTAAATATTAATCACAATATTATTAGTATTAATCCACAGCATCGGCAAACAGTTTTTGGTATGCACACAAGTGCAGTGAGCTGAAGTTTCCGGTCACTTGATGATATGTGGTTCATTTATCATTTATCAGAGTCATGCCTGTGAGTGTAATGTACAGCGGTCAATGTTTGAATTTAAATTGTCATAAGACAATTTAAAATGGGTGTTCACTAGGTGTGTAACGGATCATGGTTGACAACCCACGGTACGGAACGCACGTGACCTGTGGATTAATAACTTTTTTTTGGATTAATAACTTGTAGGTTGATCCAACATTTGATGCTTGTGAATGCTGTAGCAATTACAATGTGTAACCAATGGGTGGCGACAAAAACCATCAAAATTATGACACTGCATAAGTTTTCAAAAATGTGTGAACTGTTAAATCATTAATTGAAAATAAATATAAAGTATTGTACAAGATGTTATATTTCTGCGTTTAGCATTATCAGCAACAGTTGCAAAGATCATTTTTCGTAATGAATATTTTCCTTTTTTTTAGCTGCTTCTTTCTTGATTTTTATTTTCATTAAAATGACAGCTTCTAAGTTCTGTTTCTTAAACCAAGGGTTTTTGCAGTATTTTTTTTGTATAAATGGAAAGCAATAGACATTTGTCTCCTCCCTTTTTTGCTGATCTAAAAAATAGTCCAATCTGTGTCTCAAAAAAACGTATCTTTTTGTGTCTAACCCAATCTTTTTGTGTCTCAAAAGATTCGTAACACCACTAGTGTTCACTCATTTTAGGACAGTTTTGATGAAATGTTGATCATCCACTTCAAATGGTGACTACTGTATAGCAGTTATCGCATTTTGGACAATCACAGCTAAGATCAATTTTTGTCAAAAACAAGCATCCTCAATTGTCACCTCACATTGCTTGTGCTGAGCTCTGTTTGCCCAAGTTGTGGAATAATTCTTATATTATTGTACAGGCAGTGTTTGCTTCATAAGAAATTAATGTATTGTCAGGATCCACTGGCATTGATTTGGACATTTTTTGTATGTGTTTATTTTTTAACTAAAAACAGGTGACTTTACAAAATGTTTTAATTACAGTAAATATGACTATTATATATATATAAAACCATATAAATGATTAAATTATTATACAATATACAAACATAATGTATACTGTAGTTTTATTGCAAGTGTTACACTTGTTAAATCTTTCTTTAATGAATAATTTAATCTATATTAAGAATTTTTAATGTTAAAATCAAAACCATGTTGGATAAGTGCATTAATACTCCTTTTAAGCAGATAAATACATATAGAATTGTGTATCGTTCTTTCTAATATAGTACTTTTGAAATCAATGAATAATCACAAATTGTGTTTACATGCATAATGATTATTAATAATAAACAAATGTTTTATTTTTCCATTTTATTTATTCAGCATGTTATTTATAGATTTGTTGTTGTTGTTGTTGTTGTTGTTGTTGTTGTTAAAACAATTGGTTCCGTAGGTAACAACAGAAAGCACTTTATATCTCTCTTTTCATTTTCTTTCTTATATTATTATCTGTTAAATTTCTCTGTGGCATGTTTTCAGTGTGAAGTGACGATATGCATACTGTTCGTACTTAATGACAATGGGCTTTTCTGAGTCTCTACTGTTAGTGTTGATGTAAATATTTTGCGATCTGTGTTTGACAGGGAGATCGAGGACTTCCGGGTTTAAAGGGTCAGCCGGGTGTTCCAGGTTTCCCAGGACCAGAGGGACCAATGGGACCTCGTGGAGAGAAAGTCAGTGATCAAAACATCACATATTTTGTCCTTCACATACAGTTGAAGTCAGAATTATTAGCCCCCCTGAATTATTACCCCCATGTTTATTTTTCCCCAATTTCTGTTTAAAGGAGAGAAGATTTTTTCAACACAATTCTAAACATAATAGTTTTAATATCTCATTTCTAATAACTGATTTGTTTTATCTTTGCCATAATGACAGTAAATAATATTTGACTAGATATTTTTAAAGACATTTCTATACTGCATAAAGTGACATGTAAAGGCTTAATTAGGTTAACTAGGTTAACTAGGCAGGTTAGAGTAATTAGGCAAGTCATTGTGTAACAATGGTTTGTTCTGTTGACTTTCAAAAAAATTAACTAAAAGGGGCTAATAATTTAAAAAAATTCAAACTGCTTTTATTCTTGCAGAAATAAGACAAATAAGACTTTCTCCAGAAGAAAAAAATATTATCAGACATACTGTGAAAATTTCCTTGCTCTGTTAAACATCATTTGAGAAATATTTTAAAAAGAAAAAAATCAAAGGGGGCTAATAATTCTGACTTCAACTGTAATTACTAGTGATCTGGAATCTGTTATTGATCAACCATTGCTTATGTTAAAACTGAACTTTCTTTCTTTAACAGGGTGATGACGGACCTCAAGGGTCGATAGGCCCCAAAGGAATAAGAGTAAGAGACTCTAAGTTACAGCTTCTGGTTCACAAGGATTTCAGATATCAAAAAATTGCTGACTCTTTTGTGTTTTTGCAGGGACCTCCAGGATTACCTGGATTTTCAGGAACACCAGGAATCCCAGTAAGTGAATAAATAAATCAAATCATTGTGCCTTTATGAACTAATTAGTACAATCAGAAATTTAGATAGTCGATGATTAATTTAAAATTGGTTAGTTTGATGTAGTGTAATGTGCTGAACCTCCATTGGAGATGTTTCTTAATGAATGTCAAGTCACTTTCTTCAGATATTAAATGCTATTTATATTAAACTATTTAAACAAAGTCATTCATTCGACATAAAATTTTAATACATGTACAGTATTTTCATTTGGGAAAATAGATTGTACAGCAGGAAACTCCACAGATGGATTTTAGGGTTAAATCAGCTTATATTTTGATAGGCGCACTATATTTATTTATTTATTTATTTGTTTGTTTATTTATTTAGCTTCAGCCTTCGTCTTATGCATATTCACTTAACAGCACAGTAAAAACTGTAAAAGTATCTTTAGGATTTTCTTTCATTAGTTCAGTATATTTCATTCATAATTTATTTCTGTGGTGTAACAGCTGGATTTTGCTCCAATCATCAGTGTCACTTGATCATTCAGAAGCCATATCATATCAATATGCGGATATCATGCCTAAGCAACTTTAAATATTACAGAATTTCTGAATTCAACAATAAACAGAAAGTTAAAAAGGACAAAACTCATGTGAAATTAAAAAAATGTAATCTTTATTACATATGATCCTTGCTGAATAAACTTTTTAATTAATTTATATTATAAATATATATAGACAGTAGTGTTTTAAATGTCGTCTGTAAACGGCAGTAGTTATAAGCATTAGGTCTGCATGAAACTAGAAACATATGCAGTGTTGTTGAGTATTGTAAATATTGATATTTTTGCAATGTTATCTTTTCATAGTAAAATACAATTTTTATTGGCTTTTTTAAATCATCTGTGTAATGATGACACTAAAATAAACAGTTAAGAAATAAAATTATTATGATCTGATGAAAATCTGCTTAAAATAGAACTGTCAAAGTGCCAACGTTTAAAGATTAAACCATTAGGATAGAAATAAAACATCAGCAGATATTTTAATTGTTGTTTGCTGTTGTCATTTTCCTCACTTGTTTTTCTACTCCTGCCATTGGTCAGCTCTTTGCTTTCTGGGCCCAGTCTGGTAAATAGCATAGTAGATAGTATAAAGATAGTAAGGTCCCATCTGATTGGTCAGATTTTGATAACCAACCTATTTGTTAGGGCTGCACAATATATCGTTTCAGCATCAATATCGCAATGTGATCATTCGCAATAGTCATCCCTCAGGAAATTTGAGTGGAACTATAGCTGATAAGGAATCATATTGTTTAGTGACTGTGACATTTAACCTTAATAGAGTCAAATAGTGCTTGTTTGTTTTGTTTTTGAGGCCTATGATTGTAGGATTCCAGGTGCATTTAAATAATTTGTGTACAAGAAATAATAACAATTAACCTTTTATACAATGAAGACTATGTTTTTTGTTTTTGCTTACAGTTATACTTACAAAAAAAACGAAAAATCTGGCCAATAAAAGCATAACAATCAATATAAAATTATGAGTTCTTTCCAAATTGAGATATTCAAGACATCTGGTGAAACAATTATATTCATATCGCTATAAATATTGCAGAAAAACTAAATATTTCATTGTCAGATTTTTTCAATATCATGCTGCCCTACTATGCATGCAACACCTCAACCCAGCAGGCACACAACATCATAAAACGTTAATATCAGGTTAGATTTAGGTTATGACATCAGGTGACCGATATTCAAAGTCTAGTCAGCGTCTAAGGACAACGTTATTTTGATGTCCAATAACGACGTCAAATTACGTTGATATTTGGTTGATTTTAGGTTATGTTGGAAAGTGACCAAAATCCAACGTCTGATAGAGCTCATAGTGGTAACGTCCACAGAATGTCAAGGTGTAACATGATTAGACATTGATATTTGGTTGATTTTAGCTTGGACGTTGGACATTGACGTCGGCCTGACGTTGAGTTCAGACGTCAACCCGATTTTCATTTCCAAAATCCTAACTCCCCACGGTAGGGTACGTTGGGGTATAACATTAATATGGTGTCATGTTGACATCTTGTGCCTGCAGGGAATGCTTGGCACATAAAATAGCCTACATTTAATATATCACACCTCTTAATAGCTGTATATTGCATGTAGTCAGATTTGCATGTAGTATTATTGCGATAACGATCATTTTTCAATTAAAAACATCTGTGTTTTTGACCTGCAGGGTCTTCCAGGACAGGATGGTGCTCCAGGACCCAGAGGAATTCCAGGCTGTAATGGAACTAAAGTATGAAACACTACAAACAATCATTGAACAGACAATATAAGCTGAAAACCTAAAAAGTGCTAACAAACATAAACCTCTCTTCTTTGTCAGGGTGAAAGAGGATTCCCTGGAAATCCAGGTCGCTCAGGTTTAGATGGTCAACCAGTAAGTGCTACTTTTTGTCACATTTTTAAGTTGCAGGCATAGTATCTTCTTCTAAGGTGCTGTGTGTACGTTTTTGACTTTTAAAGATGCTTTGGTGAATGTTAAGTACTAAATGAACATACTTGTTTGTCTGTAAAACAATGTTAAATCAGTTAGTTTCTTTTAAAAGTAGGCCTATGTGTTTTGTGTCATAATGTCTTGTGTAACCCACCCACTGCTAGTTTACCCAATTATATTTGAACACCCTAGGTTGCCTTGGCGAGGAAAAAAAAGTGTATTTCACTTTAGTAATGAAAGATGCCTTTATATGCAGCATGGGGTGCAGCTAAAATGGCGTCCTCTGGAGGACAGTAGCAGCCTCAGAAATGTGACAGATTCAGTTGTAAAAATTCACATGAGGTGGATTTTTAATTGCCAACAATACAAATATTACAGATATAAACATTAGATGAGCAGCCTTAAGTGAAATGCTCCATGTCATCGATCTAACAACCTGCATTTGCGTCCTGTCGGAGGGTTCTGGGTGAAAAAAACGCTAATACCCATGTCAACCACAAGGTGTCACACCTGCATACTGCACATTTCAAGACGTGTTTGAATTATTCTTAAACTAATTCATACTTTCTTGTATCCACAGGGTCCACCAGGTCTTATAGGACAAAAAGCAAGTATTTAATTTCATAATAGACATATTTTCACTGTAGTGAGAAGATTTTGTTTATGCAAATCAGTTTGCAAATAACATCTATTTTCTCCTGCAGGGAGAACCTGGGGAAGTCATCGACATTAACCGCATTTCAGAAAATGGACTTCCAGGCTTTAATGGCTTTACAGGCAGAAGGGTGAGAATTTACAGATTAACAATAGCATTGGATATTTTCAGGTTATGGAAAAATTTATAAATGTTCAAGGCAAGACTTTCATATCTAGATTTAATAGATGCCTTTGTGAACATTAAACACATCTAAACAGTTTAATATCTTGTAAACTTTGACTATATCTTTCATAGTTTGAGAAGCTTGAAATATAAAATTTGCGAATACATCCATAATATTGTGTGTAACAGTCTGGTCATGATGTATATAGGGTGATCCCGGACCCCCAGGTCTTCAAGGGCCTATCGGTCCTCCTGGTCCAAAAGGGTTTGAGGTAAGACTCTTATTTCAGTATCACTCATACGTGCAGTTAAATATTTGGAAAGTAATCAAATAAACTCTACCATGCACTAGGCATGGGCCGGCATAAGATTCTGATGGTATGATAACCTTGGATAAAAATATCACAGGTTTCACAGTATCATGGTATTGTGGTTACTGCTCTAAAATTTATTATTTTTAAATGAATGGGTAAAAAACAAAAAAATTTTCACCTTTGAACACAATATATTAAATTTTTTTAAATATTTAAAATACTTTGAAGCAGTAAACATGTCAGACTTAAAAATTCAAATGAATCATTAAATCAGCTGTCTTCATTAGTTTCAAAAACGCAGATTTCTTTACCATTTAAAACAATATCTTTTGATATTCTTCCTGCTGTAGATAATGTTGTCCTAAAAATTTATATATATATATATATATATATATATATATATATATATATAAGAAATATTACACATACTTTAGGAATAGTATTACAGAAATTTTTAGCGGTTTTAAAACCTTGACTTTTCTAAACCGAGGTATACCTAGAAAATCTTTATTGTCTCATGCCTACCATGCACATTGTTTAAATAAATTGATTAAATTACACTTTATAGTTATACTAATACTTAAACATTTATACTAACTCTTTTTTTATATAATTCCGCTCTTTTCAGGGTCGCCCAGGCCCTCCTGGTCCACCGGGACCAAAAGTAAGTGCTAACAGAATTAAGTAATGTCAACTTTTACTTGTCTGAGATGGGTCTTAATGCTAATATTTGCCTTTTTCTTGAAGGGAAACATGGGATTGAATTTCCAAGGACCCAAAGGAGAGAAGGTACACAAATTGCTTTTTGCTTATAAAAGCTATTCCCTGGAACATCTATTACATTTTTCCTCCAAATCAGATTATTTAAATTTTTGTTTTTCCAGATTCGTAATTTTTTTTTGTACTTTGAAATTAAACAAAACTTAAAATTTCCTCATCATTATTTATTTGAGTTTCTCTCAATTGTTAAACAAAAAAGACGATATTTTTGAAGAATGCAGGTTGCTGGACCCATCGACTTCCATAGTAGTAAACAAAATTAAGGGTCAGTGACTTCAAGAAACCAGCATATTTCAAAATATCTTCTTTTGTGTTAACAGAGGAAAGAAACTCAAATAGGTTTTAAACAAATGATGGGTGAGTAGTTGATTTTTTGGGGGGTGAACTATCTCTTTAAATTTAACAGTTAAAATAAAGCCTTGTCCTCAAAAGACAATAATGTATTAAGATTATAACAATACAAATGTATAGGAACCCTACAACATATAATACCATTTATGTAATTAATTATTCAAGTTATTGCTTATTATTAATTAAGCAAGTTATTGTTTTTAAGAAGGACATTTTACTGTGCAATAGTAATATTGGTCTCATCTGATTATGGTTAAGAAGCTTTTTGTGAGTTTGTGTGTGCGTATGATATGTGGATAGTTTTTTAATGCTTTTGAGGAAAACTAATTTCGGGATGACCTGGTTGCTTGTTTACAACTTGTGTGAATTTGATCCGTTTATCTGTGTTTTGTTTATGCTAAATCACATGCCTGCTTTCAGACAGCCATATCAGGTTCTGAGCTGATATTTATGCTGTTAACTTTGAAAATCGTTGTGATTAATACCACTCACCATTCTCAGGTAGAGAATTTGGACATTGGCCAATGCTCTTTTACATTACATAGAGGTTAATTAGTTGGAACTGTTTTTAAGTGAATTTTCACAAACTAATTTCGAGAGGAGCACGTAATGTGATTGACTGCAGCTGGTCTCTCATCTACAATCATTAGTTGGCCAATCAGATTAATCCATACTCACTATAAGTAGCCTAGCAAAAAATTACTCCCTTATCTTCGTTTTCCGAAGAAACCCCCCATCCACCCCTTTCCTCCTTTACCACGGGGAGCTTTACATGCTCTATTGACCAGGTGGGAGCCTTGAGCTCAGGTATCTCCGAGCTCAGGGTTCTCTCCTGGGACAGCATGCCAAATCTGCAAATAGCATCAAGCAGTATCTATGTGTGAACTCTTGAAGTTCATAAAAGTTTGAAAACCAATTGAGTTTGAGTTAATGGTGAGTAAATTGAGGTTTGTAATGTATCTGTCCTTTTAAGCACTTGCTTTAAAAAAAGTACTTTATTTATTCACAGTGACATGCAGACTTCATGCTCGAATTGTCTTTTTGTGGACGCTGCACTCTAACTGTTTCCGTATTTTGTGATTTCCATTTATATACAGTTGTGAATTCTATTAAAGGATGTTGATATCTGCTCTGTCAACTGGAAAATTCAACTCTACATTTTTACAGAGTGACTTTTAATGACGTTTTAGTAGTTTGAGGCAAGATATTAAAGATATTTAAGAATTAATATATAGAGAACTAAGTTTGTAAAATAACAGAAAATGTAGTGTCAGCTTTTTTTTTTGCAACATAATATACAACACCAACCCAGACACTATATCACTTTAAAGTAAACTATATTAAACGTTTGCATAAAAGTCACTTATGGAATGGTTACTGGAAGGAAGATCAAGGTCTCAGAATGCAATTCAAAGCCTAAATAAGTGAGAGAAAAAAACATGAAAGCTGTCAATTTACAGATATTCATTACAGTGCAGTCCCTATTAATTAATGTTTACAGTACTATTATGTTATTTTTAGTCATTAATCAATCCAAAGTCTGCCAAATTCGATGACATTCTGAATTATAAAGCAGCTAATTCTGTATTTTGGGACTGACTTCTATTATTCCATCTGTATTTTTCATCTCACAAAAAATTAATAAATAAATAAATTGCACTAGGCAACACTCATCATTTTTATTTAAATTTTTTAATGGTATAGTTCACTCAAAAATGAACATTTGCCCACTATTTACTCACACTCAAGCGGTTTTAAACTTTTATTGACTTCTTTCTTTCTTTGAATATAAAGATATTCTCAGCCATTGACATCCATTGACATAGTAGAAACAAAAAAATTCTACGGAAGTTAATTCTTCAATGGGCTATATACCCAGCTGGTGTTTTTCAGCCAGTTGTAAACGTCCGGTGAAAGCTTAATTTGACTATTTTCGACTTCATAGGGTTCCTTTTACAACATCAGCATCTCAATGTAATTGAAATACATTCAGTTAAATAAACTTAAGCATTCGTTTAGTTGTTCAAGCTTAAAACAAGTTGATAAAGCATGTAAACTCTGTTTAAATACCATCAGTGGCAGCAAGCTTGCACAGACACTCCATTGCAAAATACTGGCATAAACTAAACTATCATATTTTAAAGACATGTTGGGGGGAAATGGAATTTAATGTTGTGCTTCTTGTCCGATCTGACCCACTTTACATCTTATATTATTCAGGCAGTGCAGATTACTGAGTTTTAAAGAAAACAGATGTTAAACCTGGCGATTTTGTAATAAAAATATTCACCAGAAGCTGTTGGGCTGGCTGTCTGAAAATTAAAAGTCTGTATGCGTACAGTTTACCTCATTCCAACATTCTTGAAAATATCTTCTTTTGTGTTCATCAAAGAAAAGAAACTCAAACTGATTTGGATCAAGTTTAAGATGAGTAAATGATGGCTGAATTTTAATTTTTGGGTGTGCTTATGTTTATGTTTGCAGGGTGACCGTGGATTAAAAGGACCTCCAGGGCCACCAGGGCAAGTTGGTGAAGTGTCAGGTTCACCAGATACAGTCATTCAACAAGGAGAAAAGGTATTCTTACCTCTTTGCTTCAATATGTTTTGACTCACAGCCCAAGGAAGTTTTTAAGCAATGATTTCTTTGTTTTTTGCCACACACACTGACAAACAGTAAAAATGTTTCTCAGTGGTTTCAGACTGCGAGTAACAACCTTTATTCATTCTGTTGGTTCTGAGATACATCAGCAAACGCACCAAAAAGTGAATTAAATCAGCTCAAATTGTTTGAACTTCATGCAGCATAAACCATTAATCACTTAGTTCAAAAGAAAAGACAGGGCTGTGTAAGCTAAGGCCAATGCACTTTACTGGAGCAATCATTTACATCACCAATCAACAGCACAGTTTATTACAGAGTTGTCTGGTTGGAAAAAAAACACCTATCATTTAAATTAGCAGCTATTACCATGACTTTACTATAGAAGCATTTACAAAACCATTTTCAGAAAAGTTACATGTATATCAAATGTTTGAATACTGTTCATTTGTTAAATATTTTAAAGCATTAATGATATAATTACTACATTTTTACTAAGTTACTCAGTCCTTGGTTAATTATATTTGTACTTAACTTTTTTTGTTCATAGCAAATGTCATAAAACAAATTTAGGCTTCTCTTTTACTGTGGTAGTGGTAATTGTTGCTATTGTGGTTGTAGATTTTTACAAATTGTGCTGTTTTATGTTCCCAGCAAGCATTTTTTGTTTTTAAAAGATGCCTAATAGATGTCTAAACATAGTAGCCTGGCCTAAAACAAGGCTAAACTTGGGCTGTCAGTGAAAATCTAATAGACGTCTAAAAATCAACCAAAAATTAGAGTAGTCATCAAATGAACAGAAATGAATGACTACACATATAAAGTTTGTCTAATCGCTCCATTTGACCACTAGTCTAGTTCTGGGCTGTTCTTAGTTGTCTGTTAGATTTTCACTGACAGCCCAAGTTTAGCCTTGTTTTAGCCAAGCTCTCTACGTTTAGATGTCTATTACACGTCTGTTAACCACAGAATTGTTTGCTGATTGTCTTTAGCCCTGGAGTGGCACTGCATGCAAGCGGAAATGTACATATAAATATAATTAATTTTGTGTGTGTGTGTGTGTGTGTGTCTGTGTGTGTGTGTGTGTGTGTGTGTGTGTGTGTGTGTGTGTGTGTGTGTGTGTGTGTGTGTGTGTGTGTGTGTGTGTGTCTTTTAATAGGGTGATCGTGGCATACCTGGAGATACTGGTTTCCCAGGGCCCCCTGGACCCCCTGTATGTATCTTTAGTTCTGTTCCAATTTCATTAATACACAAAATGTCCCATTTTGGTGTCCACATCAAATATAATTGGCAAAGTGATTTTGTATACCTAAAAAAACATGCTAAATATAAGTTTCTGCTTTCATGTTTTAAATAATTGTGGTTAAAAAATGCCTTTGTCGGTCAGTGTGACCTTTTGATTATGCATGGCATAAATATGAAATAAATAAATGATAAATAATGTAATAAATCATTATAAATGAAATAACATTCTGGCTTCTGCTAATTAAAATATGTAAAAAAGCTATTATGCTGCAGTTTAATAAACAAAAGTCCTGACCGGAATATAGTGAAACACTGTTAAAAGATGCTTTAAAAGTCAAAGAATGTTTATCAAGAGAGTTTATCTCTGAGATATCTCCTGTTTTATAATATAATTTCTTTAATATTTGTCTTTTTAAGCACAGTGGTCATGTTAAGGGTTTTTATTTCGACACATTTGAAAACAAGGTCACACATTCATCTACTTTGTGTGCTGATGAATGGGAAAAGTGATGCAGTCTGCGTTCATCTCTTTCTTTTTAATTTGATCTAAATGCATGTTTTATAGCCTTTTTGCCCAATTGGCATATTAAAAAAATGAACATTTCAATGAAAATATCAGATAGACATCAGTCTAAAGCAGGGGTTTCCAAACTTTTTTGTATGAGGGGCCAAAAACTAAATATCATTGAGAGGTGTGGGCTGAAGATACTGTAAATATACTGTAAAAAACTATTTTACATTAAAGTTGCCATGGCTAATTTCCTAATTGAATAAAAAACTTACTTAAAATTGCAACTGATGCAGTATAAGTTTTTAAATGATAACTTATTGCAATAAAAGCAAAAAAATCACATTTATAACACAGTGGAGTTCAATGCTGAATACACTAGTCAAGCAAAATCTTTCTTTGCCTTGATTTGTCCTCATCTGTCGGGTGACAGTATGTACATTTAAACTAAATCTGACTAATTTGCACCATTTAATTAAATTCAATTTAATTTTATTTAGCTTTTTATAATAAACAAAAAGGTTACATTAGATTTGAATTGACAATCTCTAAACCATCTCTATCATACTCCCTCTCTTCCCAGATGGGATGGTGGGCCAAATCAAAGGTTAACATGGGCCAACTTTGGCCCGCAGGCTTGGTTTGGGCATCTCTGGTCTAAACTAATAAACACAACTGCTGATAACCTAATAATAATAGCATTGTTTTTATAACGCTATCCTGAGTTTGTAAAAGAGATATATATTCCTTTAAAGTCTAGATTATATGCATGATTATATGTGAGGCTATATACAGTAGAAACTTAATGTGAACTTAATTTAATTTTATTTTTTGATTCCAAGTTTTGTTTTGCATTTGGCCCCCCTTAGCTCAAATGTCAATCATGCATATGGATATTTTTGTTCTGTTTGTAAAAAAAACAATAATTTTTTTCTGTAAAAGGGTCCACAAGGAGGTCAGAAAGGAGAGAAAGGAGAACCTGGCGAGGCTGGAAAGAGGGTAAGTTGAAGCCCACTGAAACTCCCAATACTCATTTAGATTTTAGGAGTTTTAAAAATAATTTTTAGAATTTTTCAGAAATAGTTTTTTTTTTACTCGCAGTTGAACTCTTCAGTACTTGGTGTAAAAACATGATTTCTAAAATTTATTTATTTATTTATTTTTGCAATTGTACTCGTCAATGCACAATATAAACAAAAAAAAAAACATTAATCTCAACTATATAAAGTGTCTGGTTTTCCAAACAAACTCTTACAAACATGTTATGGTGTTAATGCTGTGATATATTTATTTTTTTAAAGGGAAAACCTGGCAAAGATGGTGAACCAGGTCTTCTTGGATATCCGGTAAGCTGTCACTAATGGATACTATTTACTTCATTAAACCAGAAAGTCTCATTGTGATTTAAAATCTTGGTTACACTTCACAATAAGGTTGCAATTAGTTAATACATTTACTAACATGAACAAACAATACATTTAATTCAGTGTTTGATAATGTTAGATAATGTTCACGGCCTTGTTTTAGTGACTTCAAAATTTACGTTTTTCACTAACCACGCATAAACGTTTCTTTCTCAAAAACACAAACACATACAAACATGCTGCTCAGGTATTATTGTAGCCCAGCTTGTGCTGTTTACAGTGTTATCACACTTTAGCCATAAATATGTTTTTAAGATACTGAAAAAAAAACACAAATGTCAGTGCATGTCAAAACTTCTCCAGAGCCCCAAAACACCCTCAGACCCCTGAGGGTTAACATAAGTTAATGAAAATACAGTTGTTTGTTGTTAGTTCATGTGAACGGTGCATTAACTAATGTTAACAAGCTTGAATTTGGATTTTATTAATGCATTAGTAAATGTTGAACTATGATTAATATTTGCAATACAAGTGTCGTTCATACTTAGTCCATCTTAGTAAATAAATTAACCAATGAAACCTTATTGTAAAGTGTTACCAAAATGTCTTTTACAAGACAAGCAAGCAAGGAAGCAACTATTAAGTAAGAGCATTTTAAAACAAAACAACAAGTACATATTTACAGCAAGATTTAAACATGTTCTCAATGAAACAATCACTAGTCTCCTTTAACACTTTCTCTTTAAAATGCGTTTCAGTTTACAAATTTAGACACAAATTTATCAAATTTTAGCGACTCATTTTTTGGAATTATTCCATGCCCATAATGCATACTGTATTGCAAAAATGCAGTATTTTTCTGTTCCATTTAAATTCAAGGTACACTAAAACTTGAAGACATTTTTTTCTTTTCTCTCCATTTATAGATTAGACTTTTAGATTAAATTTAACGTTAATGTATGTTAATTACGCATGTACAAGTACAAAGCAACGAAATGCAGTTTAGGTCTAACTAGGAGTGCAATAGTGCAGGATATATGTATAAGTTATAAGTGAAGTTTATCTATAAACTAATTTCGAGAGGATCACATGTTTATGATTGCTTGCAGTCGGCCCCGCATTATTCAATTTATGATTCACCAATCAACATATAACAGCATATAACAGCAATCTTCATTTTGAAGAATCCCCCCCTTCCACCCCTACTTCTCCTCCTTTTCTAGATGGGTGGCACGGTGGCCCAGTTGTTAGCACTGTTGCCTGACTGCAAGAACGTCACTGGTTCTAGTCCTTACCAAGCCAGCCGACATTTCTGTGCAGAGTGTACACGTTCTCCCCGTGTTCACGTGGGAATCCCCCGGGTTTTCCAGTTTCCTCCCACCGTCAAAAACCATGCAACCTAAGTTAATTGACTAATCCAAATTGGCACCATAGACATGCTTCTAGTGAATAGTTATCTCTTAAGCAATCACTATCTGTTTATTAGCTACTACAGCGGTGGAATTCTTGAGATCTACCTGAGCTCAAACTCCCTTCTTGCCTTGCAAACGGGAGCGAGCCACGGGTACGAGGATCATATGAGCTCAGGACTCTGTCCCGGGACAGCATGCCAAACAAGCTTTATAAACAATCATCAGCTAAGTGTGAACTCTTGAAAGTGCAATCATAGAAAGAACTATGGGTAATATTTACAGATGGATGTACTATCAACATTTTATACAGGTTGAATTAGCTATGAACAGAGATTTACAATAGATGGTACAGGGGGTACTTACTATTCAAGATGAATTAGTGCAACAAAGTGAAATGAATATGTGCAAATATTAAATAGTGCAGTGTTAATGGAGTGTATACATTATGGGGAGAGTGAGGGGGTGTATGAGGGGGACAAAAGAGTCAGAGTTCTAAAGGCACAGTGTTTTTTTCTGGATGTCCTCAATGACTGAAAGTGGGGTCCAGGTGACGCGTTGGGCAGTTTTCACCACCGGCTGCAGTGCCTTACGCTCAGCAACAGAGCAGCTTCCATACCAGGCTGTGATGCAGTTGGTCAGGATGCTGTCTATTGCGCAGCGATAGAAGTCCACCAAGACGGCTGAGGATAGCTCGTTCCTCTTAAGTTGCCTTTAGAAAAAAAGGTGCTGGTGAGCCATCTTGACCAGGCTGGAGGTGGTCAAGACAGGTCCTTTGAGATGTGGTTCCCCAAGAACTTAAAGGATGAGACAGGCTCAGCAGCTATGCCATTGATGTGAATAGGATCATGTGAGCCTATTCATCCCCTCCTGACGTCCACAAAAAGCTATTCGATCTTAGTGATGCTTAGCTAGAGATGTCTAACTCAGCATCTTTTATAAAATAGGTTGTGTTTTTGCATTTTTAATGAAACACTGTTAAAATGGGTGTAAATGAGTCGTGCAGATCCATCTGTAAACTTTTGTTGGTTTGAGATGTAGTGAATAACTGACATAATTCAATAACAGCAAAGGGCTAATGCAGGTGAGACTAAATACTTCAGTTCTGAGACAGGCACGATTTACCAATGGCAGACATAATCCAAGAGGGCTAGACTAAAGAGTCATCTGAAAAACAGGCTTAAGTTTGAATGAGGTGCTAACAAATCCAAAATTATAAAAAATAAGAGAGAAAACCAAAAACATGAGCAAAATGCCAAATAGAGAAATTATGTCTAGGCTAGTCTCAGAGTTTGCACAAGGAGATTAGGACTGGAACTGGTAAGCAAAGCTATCGATACATGCAATATTTGGCCCAGAATGGTTTAAGAGTCACAGTTTGGTAGCCCCTGATTGGCTACAGGTATGTGCAAAGGAGCATGGTAGGGGTAGTTCAATTAATCATAGTCTGTGTAGTGTGAGGGATAGAGTAATTTCAGGACATAGTAGCACATATTTCAGGAACAACATTCCAATCAGCCAGTCAGATTTAAAGCATAATTTTACAGTTTATCTTATGTTTAGGCTTACTGTTAGGGTTGTGTGCTTCACATCACTGTTATACCCTTACCCTTATCATATACTGTTATACTGATTAATCCCTTCTGGTTTTGGCAAAAATTTACTGTTAAAGGTAGTTATAAGGTACATTTGGATTTGGATGTAATCCAGGAATGATGTTCTAGAATCAACCTAGATGTTAATCCAGGATCACATCTTACTTGGCAGAATCACACCCACCATAGTGTGAGAGTCTGTAGTGATAATGGGTGACCTCTGCTTGTGAGTAAACATAAGAACATGGCTGAGATTCGTTTCAAACATAATGAAGCATGGTATACTGAATCAAGGTCTGTTAAATTAGAGCAGGTCGTGTGCACATGTAATGTATCACCATAATAAAGCACAATTTCACAGGTTGCCTCTACAAGTTTCATTTTGGCATTTAAAGTAAAACTATCTTCTATTTATTGCAGTTCATGACGCTGCTGATATATTTTATTGCAATTGTCATCTTTCTTTTACAGGGTGATAAAGGAGACCAAGGGCCTCCTGGTCTGCCTGGACGAGATGGTTTTAGAGTAAGTACTGAACATTTCTTAATTCAACCCTGGACAAGCTGAGCATTCATGAAAACCTAGTTCGCTCACTGATTGTTTTGTCGTTTTAAATTAGCTTAAAATCATACACATTCTTTTATTAACACTTTTAGGGTGAGAAAGGTGATCAAGGGCCACCTGGACCTCCCTCCTACCGGGTATGTTGAATATTTTTCAGTTTTATTTTGTGATCTACAGTATATATATATACAACAGTTCTGTCTGGTTCTCAAATATGATTGGCTGATAGCTGTGCGATATTCTGCAATATCAGAACTCCTACAGCCTTTGTGTTTTACTCCGCCCACTTACAGCCAGCAAAAAACAGACACTACAGATCTAAAGTTTAAAAGATACTTGCATAACTGTTTTAACTGTCAGCTTATGATTTGTATCCAATGTGGAAGAAAGTAGTTCCACATACAAAAGGGTTTTTGAAATTCTCCATGTTTGATTTTGTTTTTATATACACAATTATGCCGTCAAACTGTTGTATAAACGCAATATCACACTCGTAGCAGTGCGATATGGCTGTATATCGGCACTGGCGGGGGGCACTAAGGCACTCGGCCTGCGGCCTCGTGCCATCGCACGCCTCCCATATATATATAAACATTGATTTGTTTAGTATTAAACTAAACCTTTTTGTTCCAAGGGTGATCAGTTCACAGGTGTAGGTGGAATAGGACCAAAAGGAGACCGTGGTGATCCAGGACCCTCTGGTATTAAAGGAGACAGAGGACTACCAGGTATTTACTACTCAAGTTTAAAAGGAATACTCCACTTTCCATTTTACAATTCACCTAGGGTTGAACAGTTTTAAACAAGTTTTACATTTCTTAATCCGTTTAGCTGATGTCCAGGTTTGGTGGAAGTACTTTTAGCTTAGCCAATTTCATTGAATCCAATTACACCATTAGCATCTCGTGCAAAAAAAATAAAAAAAGATTTTGATTGTGTGACCAATGGAAAATGAAAAGTTGTTATTTTCTAGGCTGATTTGGCTAGGAACTAAACTGTCATTTAAGGAACCTTTCTGCCATACCATATTTGCAGCTTGCAGCAGGCACAATGATATTATGCAGCACCTGAAAATAGTCTTCAGCAAGCTAACTAGGTAAAAGCACTGTTTAAAGTCGTATGGTACATGATGTAACTACAACTTTAAGCTTTAACTCAAGCGTTAAATTGGAAAATTATCAAAACTTTTTTTTAAATTTCTTGAGCAACTTGCTAATGGTCAGTGATTTATGCTAAGCTAAGCTAAAAGTGCTCAGATGGGGAGATCAGCTGAATGGATTAAAACATGGTAAAACTTAACCGCTTAACTCTAGATAACCTGTAAATATAGCATATTTTCAAAAAAATTGGTGTGTTCCTTTAAGAACAGTTAAATCATGGTCTGTGATTATCAAGTGATGATGTAATCGCTTTTATACTAGTTTTTTATACTGTTTATCCAGAAGAATAAGTTTCACAGTGTTATTTGTGTCAGCATTTGACCCAGTTATGTCTTTTGGTAGGTATTCAGGGGCCACCTGGTCCACAGGGTCCTCCAGGTAAGTGGCATTTATTATTTATTATTACTATTTTGTTATTTTTAAGCAACAGTTTTTTCATTTATTTTTAATATGTGAATTTCAAGTTTTTATTTGCAGTCAAAGCAATAGTTCACCCAAATGAAAAAAAAATAAAAATACTCTCCAATTCATCACCATCAAGGGGTGAACTGTGCCTTGAATGTATGTAGTCACGATTTAAAGTGGTCATAACACACACAGTTTCTGCCATTTTCATGCCAAGCTGGAGTACATACAGTATAGAATAGTATTGTATTATTCCTATTGCAATTTAGTTTTATCAGGTTATTAGAAGACAGGTAAAGCTGTACCAATTCTCTCCTAAAACAGTCAAGCCCTTGGATTCATGTCATACACTTAGCTAAAACATCACAAGCGTTTTTGCATATTAATTTTCTACAAGCTCCAACATTTATTCGACATCTATTTTAATCTAGCTTTTTCTCATTGTCCAACAGTCAGAGTGCATGAAACAGTACTGAACATGCCCTTGAATGAAAGAAATGTCTTATCATAGGAATTGGAGGTCCAGGACCTCCCGGTTCACAAGGATTGCCTGGAGAACGAGGAGAAAAGGGTGATGAGGGACAGCCTGGAATCTCACTTCCTGGACCACCCGGGAGACCCGGACCAACAGGACCACAAGGAATACAAGGACCACCTGGCCCCCCAGGACCATTCAACAGTGATGTGGAATGTAATCGTGGTCTTCCTGGTCCTCCAGGCCTGCAGGGGGAGCGTGGGTTTACTGGAGATAGTGGGCAGAAAGGTTTGTCTTCTAGTGTATACTAGAAAATCTTCTTTAGCATCTTACATCTTAATCTGCTCCCTTGTTCACTAGTCTGTGCACTGTCTCTGTAAGTCAGCTATTTTAAGTGCTATCTCAATGGCAAAATAATTCTTGTCCAGTGAAACTTTCACATACAGAAAGTCTCGTAATGCACCATGAAAATCTGTAAGATCGATGCTCACTATGCTTCAAGTTTTGAAGCACAAAATATGAACCAAATCATTAAACATAACGACAAGCAATATATGTTTTTTCTGAAAATACTCTGTTATTTAATTATATTTAAAATGAAGGAACATAGCTAGACAGGTTAAGAATAATCTAGCAAATATTTTAATTTTATAATAAAAGTTTAATGGTTGAAAAGTGGCAGAATTAGTGTACACAACATACTAATTTACAACCTCTGGTGCTAGGGAGCTGATTGAGTTGGAGCCTAAATCTGAACTTACACTTAGAGTTTTAGATGTTTGAAGAACTCTAATGTCAAATGTCGCAGGTCAAAAAGGCGAGACTTGTGTGAATTGTTTCTCCAATGGAAACCCTGTCCCAGGACCCCAAGGTTTTCCAGGTCCTCCTGGAAGTCCAGGTAAGGTTCAAAGCAACTAATAATAAGCACTCTCTCTTATAATGAATTGTAACCTGCAGATGTTGTACAATGCTGTTTTACATAATAAAATTGTGTAATTCGTAAACAGAAATGCAGAAAGATCTATAATTGTACATGTTTTCAGGAATAAATGGCTACTTAATATGAAACATTGATGCTTTTAAGCTGAATATTGTGCTTGTTTTATGTCAGGTGCTCCTGGGGCGTCTGGATCTAAAGGAGACAGGGGATATCCGGGAGGACCAGGGCTTATGGGCCCACCTGTGAGTGTTCTCTCCGTCCTAATTACATAAGATTTCGATTAAAGTGGCAAATACTTCAGAGTGATTTAGAAGTACATACAGTAATCACTTTATACTTCCAACCTTAGGGAATACCTGGACCTCAGGGTTCCCCTGGACTCCCTGGAGAGAAGGGTGACCCAGGCGATACCCTCTCTGTTCTTGGCGTGAAGGGAGATAAAGGAGACACAGGTTTTCCTGGCTCTCCAGGTCTGCCGGGACTCGAAGGAAGACCTGGACGTGATGGAGTGCCTGGTCCACCTGGCCTTAGAGGACCACCTGTTAGTGTTTGTTTATTTTGCTTTATGCCCAGCTCACACTGCGATTTCAGCCATGATTTGATTGTCTAAGACAAATTTGGGAAAAAAAACTCCAATAGTCCTAGGCTAAAACTCATAGTCTTTGATCATTGGTTTGACATGTTCGCTGATGGCCGTTCACTAATGGCCGCTGAGATTTTCCCTCCAATGAGGTTCTGTCAGTGTCCGAAGATTTTTGCAGTGCGACCTTAAACAAGAATCAGTAGGAGCGCCGAATCTTCAAACTAATGTGGACGGTGTAAAAAATGTAGGTTTCCACACTATTCCTTCATGTTGTACGAACAGATATCAATTAAGTTAACGTATTTTTTTACAAATGTAAGTTGATTGAACATAAAACAATTAATTTATCCCAAATTAAAATTTATCCCAAAATTTATTCAGTTCTTTATAATTAGGTAGTTTGAATAAGCAGCAAAAACATTTTAATTATTATTATTATTTTTTTTGCATGGAGAAATGTCAAAACTGTTTTTTTTTTTTTTTGGTTTATTGAGGCAAGCAGTGAGTAAAATTATAGCTACAGGTTGTTTATGTATAGAGCAGTGATTCTTAACCATGTTCCTGGACCACCATTTTACCAGGTCTCCTTAATCAAATACACCTGATTCAGATCATTAGCCCTATAGCAGAGACTGATAGACCTGTAATGGAAGAGACAGACAAAGGAGACATCCAAAACATGTAGTGTTGGTGGTCCTTCAGGAACGTGATTGAGAAACTCTGGGTTGAGTCATGGAAGGATGACTTCAAACTACGATGAATTTTCTTGCATGTCTGTGTTTGATGCATCGTCATTGTTGCTCAGTCTGACATTATGATAACTGAGATCTTACAGGGTGACATGGGGATTGGATTTGTGCAGTCAGAAAAGTATTTGTTAAATAATGTTATTAATTACTCTCCCTCATTTGCTTTCAATCTCCGGAGACCTTTGTTCATCTTTGGATCACAAATGAATATGTTCTAGGTGAAATCAGAGAGCTCTCTTTATCATACAAAGCTCCAAGAAAAAATTTGTGCACCTAAAAACTTTTCAAATAACTTTGGTCACCAATATTAACCAATTAAACCAGGGTGGATTTTTACTACGGGTAAGAAAACGCTTGTGTGTTGTGCTGCTGAGTCTAATAGGAATATGTCATTCTGCCTCTAGTAAACCCAAACCCTGATATTATAAAATATAGGAGAAGAGAGTCATATTTGTAGTTTTTTTGCCACATAAAAGTGATCTCAGTGCTTTTGTATGATTACATTTGAACCACTGAAACTGAAATCTCTCCAATCAACTGAAAACTTAGTTCTGAAGATGAGCGAAGGACTCAGGGGATTGAAACGACTTGTGGATGCAACCAGTGACAGATTTTTCTTTTTTGGGTGAACTTACCCTTGGTGGCTTTCACATGAAGCTAATTTTCACATCTAAAATGAGAAACCCTACTTTACTTGACTTAACAGCTTTGCAAAACACTGATTCAGCACTGAATTTAACAGGGTTTGGGACTGAAAGGTACACAAGGTCCCAACGGTGAACCTGGTTTGCCAGGACCTCCTGGAGACAGAGGTTTACCAGGTTCCCCAGGATTTGGTCCTCAAGGACCTTCTGGAGAAAAAGGTATTCAGGGTGTTTCAGGAAGACCAGGGGCACCTGGACTACCAGGTAAGAAACAATGCAATGTTTATTTAAAGTTTTCTTTACTTTAAAGAGCCCCTATTATACATTAAAAAGGTCATATTTTGTTTTTGGAGGTCTCCAAACATTGTCTTATAATATGCATTCATTTTTACCTAATTATCCCAGCGATTTATTTATTCCCAAACCCCTCCTAATCTGGGCTGATTGGACGGATGACAGTCTGTTGCGATTGGTCGACAGCGTTCAGTATGAGACAGAGTAAAATGCCCACCACGGCTTATCAACAATATTGAATTAGTCAGAGTGCGTAGTGTATGTGTGCGCTTACCTGCCAACACTCCTGTTTTTTCCTAGAGTCTCCCGTATTTCAGACCCATCTCCCGCCTCCCTCCTGTTTTGGTATTTATCCCGGAAAACGCCCAAAAGTTCAACCCCCACCACCCACAAGCTCTGACAAAGTCCCACTCACTAATAGTTTTTTCAGATCCTTCCTTTAACAAACGGCCGATGAATCCCCCTTTGTAAACGTGTAGACTGCAGAAGCACTCGTCAGAAAAATGACGGGAACACAGCACAAGGCTGGGGCTATAACGCTGAGGAAATTTTGCAAAAATAAACCCAAACCACTGACTCTTCACAGTTTCTTCTTTGGGTAGTGAAAATAACACTAACTTTACCTTACACTTCCAAATATATTCAGCAGAGCACAGCATCTTCACAACTTTATTTAACAGGGATCTGCTACAGTGCGTGTCTTCCTCTTTTTCTTTGCTACTGTGTTTGTGGGCGGGGCTGAGGGTTTAAATTTTCCTGGGTTTGCGTGTGCAATAATTGAGATGGGCTTAAGTTTCGTATCAGCATCACATTGACACTCGTTATCAAGACGATTCATTTGAAGCACTCTGAGTCAACTCTTTTATAGACAAAATAAACACTGTGCACTATCAGATTTAAGCCATAGCTGGATATTTCACTTCACTTAGAGGTGTGTTACCAATGTCATTTGTTATTTTGTTAATTGTCATTTTAAAAAAAATAATAGGGGCTCTTTAAGGATCTTATTCAGTTAAAATGCAGTTTATATAAAATGTATTTAGGCTATTTTCTGCACCATTCAAGGTAAATATCTACCGTAGATTAGTCTTGAAAATCTAGATGGCACAGAATGATTGCCCTCTGTATCCAATCAGATTTCTTGCTTAACATTTAAATACTATGGTTGAGTTGTCATAGCCAATAGAGTAATCTGCTGTAGCTGCATGTGCAGATCTAATCCTACAAGGCTAAATGCATTTACATTCTCTTTTTTATTAATATGACAAAACCCTTCAGAGTTTTTGACAGCTTATTTTCTTATGGAGCACATTTTTTGTAGCTTTCAGTTTGGTAGTGTTCTACTATGGACATTATCTCAATGTTTGTTTTTATGAATAGGTCAGAAAGGTGAACCTGGGATGACTGTGCCAGAAGTTGGTGAACGTGGACCCCCAGGACAGGATGGAGATCCTGGTTCACAAGGACGTCCAGGTATAGAATAAAACTACCTATCTCACTACGCTTTGTTCAGCAAACATTTTGTGCATATGGAGCAGATTAGAATTTAAAGTTCAACAGAGAGTGTTTAATTTTCTATGCAGGTGATTCAGGCCCACCTGGACAGCCCGGGTTCCCAGGTTTGCCTGGGTCCAAAGGAGAGCCTGGTCTTCCTGGTATTGGTTTGCCAGGACCTCCTGGTGCTAAAGGTACAATACATATATGTATATGTATATTCCTGCCAGTGCTATTAAGCACTAATGAACTCTTTCGCATGCAGTTTGAAAACAGATTTTCCAATTCATCAAAAATTATTTCAAACAGAAAATTTGTTTTATTCATTAAAAAGGTGGAAAAACTTAATCAGTTCTTGCTTTGCTTGGAAATTGAATCCATGTTCTTGACTTTGCTAGTAATGAACTCTACTGATTGATCTACAGAAACTTGTTAATCTGAATGCCAGAAACATTATCAAATAACAAACAATTGGCTTAGATGAAACAGACACATAATAATCTCAATAGGCAAAGATTTGTCCCTATGTCTTACTGTGTTGTCCGTATTGTTGTTTAGGATTTCCTGGTATAGCTGGTTCCCCTGGTGGACCTGGCATTCCTGGACGACCAGGTTTAGATGGACTGCCTGGTCAGCCTGGATTACCTGGATCCAAAGTATGAAACATTTAATGTAATAAAAAGTAAATTGAAAATATACACTATATAGTAATTTTGTACCTTTCAACAGTACACACTCACAAATGTTACCATCAGTATTGTAACATGCCAAGTTATTGTAACAGATCATTTTTTCAGTTTCTGAGTCATTCTATTGCATTTTGCCAATATTATTCACCAATCAAGTTTAAAGCTAAAGGGGTATTTTTTTACATATTCAAATTCAACACTTATATACTTGCTATACTTAATTCTTATTGGTCAAACATGACATTAAAAGGTATGTTATTCCCTGATAACAATTAATTAAACTAATAGCACAGTCTCGTTTGGCAACTGCAAATTGATCTTTATCATTAATGAATGTATTTTAAGTTCAGTACTTTGCATGTCTTTTTTTGTGGCATATAGTTCTTTAATAAGCAGGATAATGTTCGTTTAAGCATTTGTTTTTATGGAATAAAGACCTTCAGACTCTTATAACAGTGTTCTGCTTCAGGTTGGCTTGCTGATAAGCCTTTTGGGCTTTATTCTGCAACCAGCCGGATGTACATTATCTCTTTCTTAAAATGCAAAACAGTTATTTAACAATTAAATAATGTTTATTCTTCATCAAATAAATTTACCCCGCGGCAGGCAAACACAGGACAATGTTAGACGAACTCTTCAAATCATCAGTCATATTCACGACTCTAAGGTGCCAGCTGTTCTTCTAAGTCTTGATGCAGAAAAAGCCTTTGATTCAGTCAATTGTTCTTTTCTTAAGTGTATCCTCACGCAGTTTAATTTCCATGAAAAATTCATCAGGGTTATCCAAAACATATATTCTTGTCCTATTGCAAGAATCAAAATAAATGGTAATCTCTCAGAAACCATCACACTGGAGAAGGGCACGAGACAGGGATGCCCCCTGTCCCCTTCGCTTTTTGCATTATTCATTGAACCCCTGGCACAGTGGATCAGGCAAAATACAAAGATAAAAGGTATTAACATTAAGGATGATGTACATAAAATAGCTTTATTTGCGGATGATATTCTAACGTATCTGAGGGATCCAAATGAATCATTGCCTGAATTGTGGAATATATTACATACCTTTGGGTCTATGTCAGGATTTAATTTGAATATTAAAAAAACACAAGTATTAACCTTTAATCATAACCCTCCAAACGATATTAAAAATGAGTATCCTATAAAATGGGATTCTAAATGTATTAAATATTTAGGAATAAATATTCCCAGGCATATGACCAATTTAGAAATGCTTAATTATGGTCCCATTAATAAGACAATAAAATTAGATATTGCAAGATGGAATCTTCTACCATTTTTTAACATGAAATCTAGAATAGACTCAATCAAACAAAACATACTTCCAAGACTGCTTTACTTATTTCAGTCTTTACCTGTTCCCCTTGCGAAAAAACAATT
Source organism: Danio rerio (assembly GCF_052040795.2). NCBI lineage: Eukaryota > Metazoa > Chordata > Actinopteri > Cypriniformes > Danionidae > Danio > Danio rerio. The sequence continues at coordinate 52,086,708 of NC_141027.1, forward strand.
TTCGGAATGGGACAGACTGATCTCTAGATTTATATGGCAGGGCAGGAAACCAAGGGTAAAATTTAAAACCCTGCAATTGGGTAAAGAAGAAGGAGGGGTTGCCCTTCCATGTTTGCAAAAATATTTCTGGGCAGCACAACTGAGATGGATATTCTGTTGGTGCAATCCAGAATACCATGCAAGATGGAAAGATATAGAGATTGGCTGGTATGATGAGTTCCCCATTCAAGCAACTATTGTGGATCAAAAATTAATAAAACAAGATAATCAATGGATCAAGGTAACCTTAAAAATTTTGTCTGAGATCATTAAGGTTTATAACCTAACAGACTCGATGAAGGTTTTGAAATGGGCTTCATACGACTCAGACTTCAAACCAAATACTTTAGATATGCGTTTTAAAATATGGACTAGGAAAGGGATAACAACTTATTCTTCAATTATGGATAGAGGATATTTATTAGATTTCAATTCAATAAAAGAGAAATTTAATTTAGACTCTAAAGACTTCTTTAGATATCTTCAGCTCCGACAACATTTCTATCAAAACATTAAAAAAGACACTGATGGGGATACCAATAAGAGTGCTCTGGTGAAATTATTCTCCTCGGAGTATAAGGCTGAATCAATGTCAAAAACAATAACTAAATCATATAAATCACTGATGGACCTACAAGGGGATTCATCTCTGTACATTAAAGAAAGATGGGAGAAAGAAAGTGGCATTATCATTTCAAATCAGGATTGGCTAAATGTATGTAAATTACAATGGGCTACTTCCCGTTCTTCATATTGGAGAGAATTTTGCTGGAGAAATATTATTCGATTTTTCCTTACACCAAAACAGAAAATGTCATTTCATGGAAACTCAAATTGTTGGAGGCATTGCGACTCACAGGACGCTAATCACTTCCACATATTTTGGGGATGCCCTAACATTAGAAGTTTTTGGAAAGAGATACATAATACTTTAGAATATATCTTAAATTTTTCAATTGATTTTAGCTCTGAGATACTTTACCTAGGTATGCTTTCAATGGATTCCTTGGATAGAAAAAGTAAATATATGTATAGAATTATCCTTGCTTCAAGTAAGAAAGCCATTACTAGATGCTGGTACAAACCTAGTCCACCACAAATACAAGATTTGATAGATATTTTAAAAAATATATTCATTATGGAAAAAATAACATACAATGTACACAACCAAACAGATATATTTGTCGACTTGTGGCTCAAATGGATTGAATACATTACTCCCACTCAACCAAATGTTTTTCTTTTATAGAGTTTTAAGACTTATTTTTACTGGTTATACTGCCCCTATATGTGTGTATGTGTATGCATGTATATGTGTGTATGTATATATGTGAGTTGTGTATGTATGGATGTATGTATATATGTATATGTATACTGTATGTATATGTGTATATACATATATATTTTTTTATATATATCTTTTTTTGTCTGTAAATAGTTTTGATTAGAATAATAGAAAATAAGGCAGAGGGCTATGTTCTGTTACTGTCCTGAAGAAATTTGTGTTTTCTCTTTGGTCCCTGATTGGGGAATTTAAATTGTAAAAAAAATGTAAAAGTGGCATATGTATATCGATGTTGTGAATTGTATCTCTCTGCAATAAAAACTTAAATATTAAAAATAATAATAATAATAAATAAATAAATAAAATAAAATAAAATAAATTTACCCCTTTGTGAACATAAAATGTTAATTTGAACATTAGTATATATTTATGAGTTAATATGAACTGAAATATGAATTTTTAATCTAAATTTAAAGGAATAAATGAGAATGCTACTGTATGTGCATCTGTGTTAATTGTTGTGCTCAGAGTGCATTGTGGCTATACATGAGTAAACTGAATTTGTAATTAATAGCTTTGAGTTTAAAGTTTGAAAATGTGTATTTTCCCTATAGGGAGATCCTGGTTATGGTCTGCCTGGTCCTCCAGGTCCTACAGGATCACCAGGCATTAAAGGTGGACCCGGTCCGAAAGGTGATTCTGGTTTCCCTGGAAGCCCTGGTCAACCAGGCCGCCCAGGTCTCGATGGGGCTCCTGGACCTAAAGGTAGAGAATTCTTTCATGTTCAAACAGAAATGAAATAGTAATGCTGTTCTCAGCTCCACTGAAGATGCTTTTCTTTGGTGTGGAATCATCTAAGACTTGACATTTTTATTTGTGAACTTAGGTGATGCTGGTTTTCCTGGTGGTCCTGGTCCTCGTGGCCCCCCTGGGGCTCCTGCTTTTGGTCTTCAGGGCCCTCCTGGTCCTCCTGGAGCTCCAGGCTCTATTGGATCTCCTGGTATGTCTGCAACTGTTGTATTTGATTCAGGCCGATCTTGCTTAAATGCAACAAAAGGTGCTCAGTCTTAGAACAGACTAGTTTAGGCAATATAAACTATAGTTATTTATTAGCAGCCCACAATCATTTATTTAGTCTAAAGATTTCTAATTTTGTGATCTTCAAATGTGTGTCAAGGGAAGTGTGTCTCACAAGCATTTTCAAACAATGATGCAAGGTTTTTAGCATTACGATTATGTAGTGTTTCCCACTATTGTCATCTTTTCTACTTCAGGAGTACCGGGGGCGAATGGAGAAAAAGGAGACAGAGGCCCTCCAGGTCTGAGTACTCCAGGCTTCCAGGGTGATAGAGGAATTGCTGGACTTCCTGGACCTCCTGGTCCAGTTGGTCCACCTGGAGTTCCAGGCCGACCTGGACAAGATGGCCTACCAGGACTCCCTGGTAATGCACTGATAGCAATATCCACTAATTAGCAATGTGATTTTTTTGTTGTATATGTATGTCTTTTTTATCTTGGACTTTCTCTACTAACCCATTATCATTACTAAAGGATCTAAGGGAGACATGGGCTCAATGGGGCCTCCCGGATCAAAAGGCAACCCCGGCAACCCTGGAGCTCCCGGCTTTCCAGGACCAAAAGGTCTGCAATCTTACTTTTTCTTAAACAATTAATTAAAGTCCCATGTTAAGTGATGTATCATACTATTGCTTTACAGGAAATGACGGTATCCCAGGACAGTCAGGAAATCCAGGTTTTCCAGGGTTAAAAGGAGACAAAGGTGAAACAGGCATTCAAGGCCCGCCTGGCATAACCACATCTGCAAGTGTACTAAAAGGACAAAAAGGAGAATCTGGTGTTCCAGGTGAGCCAAATTTGTTAGCTTCTAGGGTACACACACCATGATGGTCAACATTTTGTTTGTTAAAGTAAGTAAATAAGTTGTCCCTTGCAGATTTCAGATATCTATACTCTAGCGTTGCAATATTAAAATCTCTCTGACAAAATCTACCTGGTTTATCAGCAAATATGTTGATTCACCACTATTTGCATACATGTGTAAATCTCTTTGACCAGGACCAGCTCTTATTTTAAGTAAACTGAATCAAAGCTCAAATTTTAATAGAATCTTAAAGGAATCTTTTAATTGAAGGTGTATTTTTGTGATTCATCAATTGTCTTCTGTTTGCTATATAGGTTTTAGTGGACCACCAGGACCAAAGGGTATTACAGGTATCTCTGGAGATCCTGGTCTGCCTGGGCAAGATGGACGACCAGGACTACCAGGACCCCCAGGTAAAGCACACATACATTTAAATGTAAGCCATCAAAAGCATCTTTAATCAAAGATTCGAAATATAGACTGCAAATGACTGCTTAATGATTTTTTTAATTTCATGTTTAGGCCCCAAAGGTGATGCTGGTCTCCCAGGAATTCCAGGTTCTCCAGGAGCCACAGGATTAAAGGGGGCCATGGGAGAGATGGGATTGCCAGGTCATTTCCTTACTCACATATGTGTCTAAGCCACAACTATTTTAACCTTCTGATACCTTGAAGCTCAACTGAGGTCTTTTTTTGTTTCAGGAGTTCCTGGAGTCAAAGGAAATTCCGGCCAACCTGGCCAACCTGGCCAGCCAGGATCCCCAGGTGGACCAGGATTCCCAGGACCTAAAGGTGAAGCTGGTGTACCAGGATACGGATTACCTGGAAATCCCGGACCTAAGGTAAAAATATAGTGTTTACTTTGTGAACACTGGGAATATTGGCTTTGATATTTAATACATTCGATTTTATTTAATTCTCAGGGTGAACCAGGCACTCCAGGCTTTCCTGGACCCGCTGGCTTGAAAGGCCAGCCTGGCTTTCCAGGACCTCAAGGCTTGACTGGTAGCCCTGGACCAAAGGGTGATCCGGGACTCCCAGGATTTCAAGGTGCACCTGGCAATCCTGGCCCAAAAGGTTTGGATGGTGCTCCAGGCCCTGCAGGTTTAAATGGAGCACCTGGTAGGCCAGGAGATCCCGGACGATCTGGATTACCTGGTATCCCTGGAGATAAAGGTCTTGCTGGTCGTGATGGTATTCCAGGACCAGCAGGTCAAAAGGGTGAACCAGGTAGGACTGTCTACAGAGGAATGTGTTGGATGTGCTTAGTGTAGCAAAAGAAGCTAAATAAATTTTTTTGTTTGTTTGCTTTTTTGTCAGGTGCTCCAGGCCTTGGTGGCCCAGGCTTGCCTGGTCAACCTGGTTTGAAAGGTAGAGATTTCTTATATATTCATTTTGTACACCAGTTATGAGTCCTTGTAATGATTTTCCTAGCAGATTTACTGTGATTTACTGTTTGTCTTATGTTATAGGCGCTAAAGGAGATCCTGGTTTTCCGGGTCCTGCCGGTAGTGCTGGATTTCCTGGTCCAAAGGGTGATGCAGGATTTCCTGGCTTGCCTGGTCAGACTGGTTCTGTAGGACCACCTGGGCCTCCAGGCTTGCCACTGCAGGGACCTAAAGGTATCCAAGGTCCACCTGGTCCCCCCGGAAGAGCTGGTAAAGTCGATATATTATATTACCTTTTGTCCAGGTCTGCCTTCTGGGTTCCACCATGTCATGAATCATTATCAAATCAAGCTATAAAGAAGGTACCTGAAGTAAGATTTCTAAAAAAGAACACATTTTGTCGCAGCACTTCAAACATGGCCAACAAATATCCACACATATATAGACACAATTATTTGGTTCACAGTCTACTACTAATAATCAATTATGTGCTTTGCTCCTCTTTTTATGTATGCCTATACAATCCAGCAACTGCAGATTAAGGCTTGTAATTGTCATGGCAATCTCCACATAGTTCAGTTTAATAAGGTTTAACACGTGCATTTTACCTACTGGCAGAACTTTTAGGTTGTAATTTGATTTATAGATTTAACAAAACATCAGGTACCAAAATTCAAGTTTTCTTTGTTGAGAAGCGCTTCAAAAGGACAGTGCTATAATTGTGACCCAGAGGGCATACTGGCTTTGCTTTTGTTTGCTTGTTTGACTGATTTGCATGGAACTTTGCACAAAAAATTGTGATTACACCATATCTTTGTTACTGTGCACAAATACACTCACTCTGATATCAAGAACACCCACTGTCTGCGTTCCCTTCACTGAAAGTCATCACTTTCATTTCCTTAATTATGTGTCCTGGTTTGAAGAGAAATGAATCTGCATGCATGCAGAGGTTTTATGCATTGATGTTTCTGTTGCCCAGTCTGTGAGTGTCACACACAGTGTCTGCTTCCCCTGGTCATGGTCAGCTGTTCACCCGTCCACTCGTCTGTTATTGTTCACAGTTTAATGTCCCTCACAGGATACCGTCCGTGTGCCTGCAGCCAAATTCAGTAGTTTTGAAAGAGGACCAACAGGCACTTTTGCATGAGAAATGTGCTGGTTTGTAAGAAATGAAAGCCAATGCAGGACTATCTAAAATGGGCTCCATCTTGATAAAAATGTACAATATTTATAAAAATTACATCTGAGCTAGGTTGATAAGTACCAGTGTTGGGTATAAATAGTTACAAAGTAACCAGTTACTGTAAAATTACTTTTTTTGCTAAAAAAAATAAATAAAAAAAGTAATAAATAAAGTAAGGGAAGGTAATTCCTTACTTTATTTATTTTTTTAGCAAAAAAAGATATTTTTTGTAATTTAATTACAGTAACTTATAATATACTTGCCCTAAATGCTGTAAAAAATGAAAGTTCTATATAAATCAGAGTAATTGTATATTACAAATACTGTATATTCTGCCAAATAATTCTATTTTAACTAAGGAAAGTTAAATTTATCAAGATGAACATGCTTAAGGAAAAAAATGAATTGCGTAAGAAATTAATTCATGAAAATATAAACAAAAATCAGCAAGTGCCAAGAACAGGGGTCTGTTCTTCATACCTCGCTTAAATGATTTAAGATGATTTGGCAGAACCTGGATCTTTTAATCTTGATAACTGATCTCTGCCTAATTGGGTCCTTCAAACAAGGTGTGTTGGGTGTGTTGTAAAGGACTGATCTATCGATCCTCAAATTCATGATCAGCAATGCATCAATTGGCTGATGGCACAGCAGGGTAGTGACATCATCTGATTAACATTAAATAATCTATTTAATTCAAAATTATATAAAATATGTATTAAACTGTTTGTCAAATATAACACGTAATACACATTTGTTGTGGGCTGCAGGCTTTACACTTTCATGTGTCAAGAGTATTTAGCAATTTATTTAGTTTTAGATACATTTTAGAGCAGATTTTCTGTACTATAGACGCCAATGCCTATTTTAATTTCTTAATCGGCGTAAGGAATTTAAATGAATTTTGCATCAAAAGAGCATTTTGATATTGGTAAATGTCTGCAACTTTTGCATAGCATTAAATCAGCGGCATATTAGCTATCAAAAACGTCTGCATGTTTGCATAAATTATTATTCCTTTATACAAAGAAAACAAAACAAAACTGTTGAATATTGTGCATGTCCATTATACAGAAATTGTACTAAAGCTGGATCAGTATTTTAAAATAGTACGCATATCTATCTAAAAAAAATCCTTATTAATAAATGCTCTCTTTGATTCTCTTGGGAAGAACCACCTCGTTTTTGTACTTTTGTTTCAGAGTGCAAATTAAAGTTTAGTTTTATTTATATATATTTTAAAACTTTTATGTATATAAACACATAATATTAGTTGTTATAAAATTATAAATGTGTATATATAAACTTTTTAAAACTATTTTACTTTTTATATAATCTATAGGTTACTACTGTAAGAAAATAGCAGCATTTGGTGCACACTTTCAGTATTACCTTTGCTTGAACTGACCCAATCTAATCATATTTATATTAAATAATCTGCTGCTCCCGAGCAGGTCGAGCTACCAGAACTGTTGCATTGACAACAACCCTCGGATGAGTTTTGAAGAACGAAACGATCCTGGATCATGATAAATCGTAAATAACCAAATCCAGCTAATTGACTAATCCACGTACGAAGAACGGACCCCAGGACTAAACTCACTGCAGTTTGATAAATACTGCAGCTGTTGGACCACATAATGAATGTTTTTGAGAATTTTGGGGAAGTTTCAAGACTTCTTATGCAATACAGTAATTGTTTTGATTTCAAATGTGCAGTTTATTATAAGGATAGTTCCTATTTGAAAATGTTTGAAAATGATTTTGAAGATTAGACTTCCACCGTGTTAGCAGCTGTTCAGCTTTCATTGCACAACTTGTTCAGCAATATGATGGAGGTCTGTATCCACTTGTTAAGCCAGGACATGATAAACTATTTCTGGGTCCAAGTCGCTACTCATTTGAATTGAGAAAATGACCACTTTGTAGTCATATCACACATTAAAGTGAATTTTATATAAAATCATGGTGTACACAACAGTCTCTGGACTTGCTGCATCACAGACACCAATATTTTATCAATTTATAAAAAAATCAATCTTTTTCTAGCCATCAGACGTTAGTAATGGACTGTGATTGTAATTTTCGAAAGTATTACCGTGCTTTGTAGACATTTATTATATATACAGCAGTATTGCAGTGCTGCAAGTATGGTATCACTAATATACTGTTATTCATGTATTTTGCATAATACTAACTAAAGAATATTAGATTTCTTTAACAACTGCACATGCCAAAAAATAATAATATTATAAATGTATCAGTATATGGTATGTATGAAATATGGTGTCATTAATTTAAAACGTTTTAAAGTTTGTAAGTGTAATTTTTTTTTAATAAACTGAAAGTTTGACACAAACTTTAAGAATTAAAAGTGTTTAATGTCTATTGTTTTGATTTCTCAAGTCGTATTAAGTCAATTAAATCAGTTAATAAGCTAACTTTTCAGACAAAGTAATCAGAAAAGTAATTTAAATACACTTTAAAGGATGTGGTTAGTAATAAATAATTTTTGTAAAGTACTGTAGCTTTTCTGGAAGTAACTTACCCAACACTGATAAGTACAATACCATAAGCATTTGAATTTGAGGATAGGAGACCATTTCGGCTGGTGTCTGTTATGCTTTGCTTTCTGGGTATTATATGCATTTTCTGTTTCTTGCGCCATGGTTCTGCTCCTCCTGATGTCATGGGATCATTGCAGGCCCGGCAGGTCAGCTTTTTCATGCTATAGAACAGATCTGTTTACTGTATCTTACAATACATATTTTCATCATTGTGTATTTTGTATGCAATGTGGTTATTCTACCACTTTTTAGAAAAAGATATTTATTTATTTATGTTTTAAAGATTTATATAATTGCTTTGTCAGTAATGTACTTTTCAACAAAAAGACAAAATAAATACAAAGTACATTTCTGAAATTTTATATTACAGTACAAAAGTATACTAGACTACATGTGGAACTTGCTGAGCATTATTAGATTATCAGCAGTATTACTCTGTTGGAATTTGGTCATAATATGATTATGAATGTTGCACAGATAAGCCAAAATTCTAAGAATAAGACTTTTCTGAAAACAATAGTTGGTGGAAAAAATAATGTGCATGTTTTATTATTCACAATATTATGATCACTGTGATGTGTACAACATTTATTCATATGCGCGTTAAGCTCAGTTTGCATTTATTTAATAATGTTTATATGCATGTATGCATACAACCATTCAAAAGTTTAGGGATCTTGAAATTTTTAATGAAGTCTCTTATGCACAACAAGGTTGCAAATATTTGACTTAAAATGCTGTAAAAACTGAACTATTGTGAAATATTACGATTTAAAATAACTATATGCTTTCTATTTAAATAAAAATAATTATTAATAAGTAATGAATACCAGGGATATTTGCAACAGTCATTACTCGAGTCTTCGGTCTAACGTGATCCTTCAGAATTCATTTGGCTAATTTGACTGCCGATTCGAATGTTATCACTTGATTAAATAGGCATCATCAGTGGTTATCAGCTGATAGATATGGACCAGTAGGGGACTTCAGCACTTAATGGTGGGCTCAGATGGCTGTTATCAATTATCCACATGATTAATCAGGCATAGATCACATGTGTCTGGAAGTTAACAAGAATAATTTATATTACTTATTAAATTTCCCTTTAATTGTATTTTTTTAACGTCTACCCCTACCCCAACCCTAAACCCAACATCACAGTAATGTGAAAACACATCTGGATGTGGAGTCTTCTCTGTTTGTATATCTGATTATCCACAAGAATTATTTATATTATTTATTAAATTTCTAATTCATTGTATTTTATTAACGACTCCCCCGACCCCAACACTAAACTTTACTTTACTTTACTTTCTTTATTGTCCACAAGTGGAAATTTATCTTTGGCTTCACCACACAACCACATCAGCGTTTACATTACACACATCACAGAAAAAACATTCAACACAAATACATTCAACGTCGTCACATATATCACATTAAAAACACAATTTAAAACCCTACACATAATTAAAACCCAGTATTTAAAATTCTAATGGCCCCAACCAACCATCACAAAAATATAAGACAGATCTGGATCTGGAGTCTTCTCTATTAGTGTTGCTGATTAACAACGATAATTATTTATATTATTTATTGTATTGTATTAACATCCAGCCTTACCCCAACATCACAGTAATGTGAAAACAGATCTGGATCTGAAGTCTTTTCTATTAGTGTTGCTGATTAACAATGATAATTATTTATACTATTTATTGTATTGTATTAACATCCAGCCTTACCCCAACCCTAAACCCAACATCACAGTAATGTGAAAACAGATCTGGATCTGAAGTCTTTTCTATTAGTGTAGCTGATTGACCAATTGAATTAATGATAACAACATTTTAAGCCTACCTGTAGGCGGTTGTGGGCCCCTAATAACATCTCTGGTGGCCCCCAAAGTGCGTGGGCCCTTAGAATCATGCTAACTTTCCCCCTCCCCCCTAATAGCGCCCGCTGTCTACTGGCCCATATCTATCAGCTGATAACCACTGATAACTGCCATTTAATCGAGTGATAAGAGTAATATCGGATGAATTTGATCAGTTGAATATAGCTGCTGACTAAAATTTTTATAATATTATTATAAAACTTTATAACAATTATTATTATAAATCTTACTGACCCTGAACTTTAGAATGGTAATGAAAATGTTATGTCATTTATGTTCAGCTGTTTCTTCAGCAATGCATTCATTTTAACATTCCTCAAATCATGTCCTCTTTATTTAAAACTTTCATCTCCTTCTTTGCTTCTCTTATTGGACTTTTGGGAACCCGTTGACCTTTGACACCCACTATAGGTCCCGCAGGTTAGACAACATGGTTTGATACTCACCTGTGTCATTGAATGCACTTTCTGTTGTACTCGCATGTTTTACCACTAAAGGTTGGGTAATGTTGGATGGGTAACATTCATGTGTTTAATTTTTATGTTTATGTTCAGGTCATAAAATATAGTTTTGATTGCTTAGTAGCTGATTTTTGCCTTCGCCTTCTCCTACAACATCTCAAAATCAGCACACTGTATACAAAAATATACATAACAAACTTCTACACAAGAGTTTACTGACAGATTGAATGATATTGACTGTGGTTTCATGATATGAGATGCATGCTGTTTGTTAATGTTTGTTTAACTGTTTTGTGGTAAAACTAACTTATGTTGTGTGAATATGAAGGTCCTCCTGGCCTTGAGGGTCCACGTGGACCTCCAGGTAGCGGAGGAGTGAAGGGTGAGAAGGGTTTGCCTGGAGTTCCTGGGACGCCTGGAGCAGCAGGACAGAAAGGAGATTATGGTTCTCCTGGGTTTCCGGTAAATATAATAAATGTCTTTTGTTTAGATGCTTTAATTAAAAGATAATCAAAGAATATTTAAAAATTACGCTCATCCAAGCTGGTTAATGCTGTTACACTTTGGGTTGTGCATGATTGTGTAATAAGAGAGACATAAGAGATTGACTGATTTCTCTCATACTATGGTTAAAACACCTCAAAACATTGTTCAGAGATTTTATTTCAAGACATTTGTCCTGTTTCTATGTTTAAAATATCCAATTTTGTGTAGGACTAGTTTACATAAATCTGCTATTTGGCAATTTATGACCATAGAATGTATAAAGTTATACATATATATTGTTATAGATATACAGTTTTATGTAAAAATTCAGGCACCCCCATGTGGCTGCATAATTATGTTCTCTTTCGTCATAAGAGACGATCACAGTGAAATGCCATTTAGTTCCTATTGAAAGCTAGATAATGTCATGTTTTTCAGACAGAAATCCATAGTGTAGCAGTATTAAGGATGTGTATAAATAAATTTAAGCTGAAAAATAGGCTTTGCAAAAGTTTGGGTGCCCTCTCTTTTGTGTGGATTACAAATGTAGTCACCTAATGCTGATTGACTATAACAAAAAATCCATTTGCGTGACTCAGTGAACCTTAACAATCCCAACACAGGTGCAACCAATCATGAAAATGGGATATTTAAGATGTAAGCTGATTGGTAGCTGTGCTTCTGCTTATTGTAAACATAAAAGTAGCAACATGGGAACCTCAAAAGAACTTCCTAATGGCATAAAAAACTAGGATAATTCACCAACATGAATTAGAAAAAGGATGCATAAAGCTATCATAAAGGTTTAAAGTCTCCACAGTCAGAAATATAGTAAGAAAATGGAAGGCCACAGGAACAGTTTTTGTGAAGGAAAGATGTGCTAGACCGAGAAAATATCTGAAAGGCAAAGGCGAAGATTGGTTAGAATTGTCAGAGACAACCCACAGACCACCTCCAAAGAGCTCCAGGAACATCTGCGCATTTTTCACAAAGAACAGCTCAATGGAAGCTGATGCAGAAGAAGCCTTTTGAAAAGTCGCTTGAGTAATGCAAAGGCTCATCTGGGCAAGCCTAAATCATATTGGAAAAGTATACTGTGGACAGATGCTACAATCATAGGTGCTTTGAATGGCGAAAGAAGAACACAGCATTCCAGGAGAAGAACATGCTGCCTACTGTAAAATATAGTGGGGCTCCATCATGCTCTGTGGATGTGTGGCAAGCTCAGATCCTGAAAAGCTTGTCAGAGTTAAAGATCGCATGGATTCCACCCATTATCAGCAGATTCTGAAGAACAATGATCAGGCATCAGTCAAGAGGCTGAAGATACGACAGGGTTGGATGTTTCAGATGGACAATGACCCAAACAATGACGAAACAATGTTCAAGAATGGCCACACCAGTCCCCAGACTTGTACATAGGGGTGTCAAAATGAATCGTTTCTTCGATGCACCGCGATGCAGACGCGGACAAATTGGTATCGGTTCAGTAATAATCATAACCGGTTATTACTGACGTCATTTACCTCATATGCGCTCTGTCGCGAGGGAGGCGATCGCGAGTATTTACAACGCTCTAACTACTTAATACTCATGAACTGTGCACAATTTCACTGTGTGAGTTTGAGAATGAAAGTAGCCTACTCCATTTCTCTCTCTCTCTCGCTCGCTTTCGCTCTGTCTCTCTCTCTTTCTCACACAAACACAGTGGCCCATTTGACCTGCTGGCGTGGCTTTTCTTCTCCTCTCGGCTGTTTTACAGCGTTACTTTTGGATGCAGAAACGAGTGCGTGTCTGCAGAGTTTTCTCCACCATGTCTATCATACATCAGCTGTGAGATCGCAGCTGCCGCCTGCCGCTTATCATTCATCTGAAGAGCGCAGCGCGCAAGAGCCAATCGCAACCCAATCAATCCCAATCAAAGGGGTGTAAGAGAACTAGACAAGGATCAGATATTGAGCTGGATATTTATATTTGTTTATATTATTTGCTTAATGCTCGTTTTTTTCAAAGTTACAGTTTATATATCTGACTGTTTGTATTAAATGACACAATTGTATTACAAATAATAACCTATATAAATATAAATATAGTCATACATTTTAATACAAGAGCTGCTGCTGTGAAAAAAATATAAAAGCATCGTCAATGCACCGTGATGCACCGAAATATCAAATTGAACCGAATCGATGGCATGATAATCGTAACCGAACCGAACCGTGAGACTAGTGTAGGTTCACAGCTCTACTTGAACATTATCCAAAATGTATGGATTGATTTAAAAAGGAGCATTCATGCTCGGCACCCATCAAATCTGACTGAACTGGAGAACTTTTGAAAGAAAGAATTGCCCAAAATCCCTTCAGCAAGAATTGACGGATTGTTCTTGGCTGTAAGAAGCATCTACAGGCTTATATTACAGTAAAAGATGACTGTACAAGATATTGATGCCATTATTCTTTTTGCACCTGTCTGTTTTTGTTAAGACTTAAATTGTATTGCATCTGTTGATTAAATTAATGTTATGTCAGAACTGAAATGTTGCTTTTTCCCTAAGGTATAAAGTATATCCAAATGAAATGGCTGTCATGAAAAGCCAGCAGGCTATGGCTTACAATTATGAAAATCATCAGGGGTGCTCAAACTTTTGCATAAGACTGCATTAATAAATTGTGTCTTTGTTTATTACTTTTGACTTTTAAGATGAAGTAGATACTGATGTTTGTTACTTGTTTTTGACAAGGGCTCCCCAGGGAGTCCAGGACCAAATGGCCTCAAAGGAGATCCTGGACCTCAAGGTGTTCCTGGTTTTCCAGGTCAGTTTGATTTTGATAGCCATTAAAGGAAACATTTACACAAGTAATAAAATGTCTGTAATTTACTCTACAGACACAGTAAGTGATTGGATGGTATCTTCAACTTAAACTGTTTATTTTTTCAAAAAAAAAAAAAAAATTGTAAAACTGTGCATTTGGTTGCTTAAAGTAGACTGTGAAAGGGCTGTCCTCATGGGACTAAACAAAATGTTTAAATATATATTAAAATAGAAAGTCTTCATTTAACTTGTAATAACATCTGATTGAGTAATAGATGGTGGGAATTATTACAAGCATAATTTATGAAGGCATTAATTCACATGATTTTTGCATGTTGTAGGATCTAAAGGAGTGTCTGGTCCACCTGGTATTTCTGGCCTCCCTGGTGCACGTGGTGATCCTGGAGATAAAGGTGTGTCTTTTTGATACTGATATTTTTTCATTCTATTGATTTCATAAAAATGCATTGTCTAATACTTCGTTTATCTCTTCTGTTCACAGGACCTCCCGGACCCCCAGGTTATGCTGCAGAGCCTATTGTCTTGAAGGGCGAGCGTGGCCCACCAGGACCTCCAGGTAATCCAGGCGGCAGAGGACAAGCCGGACCCATCGGATTGCAGGGACTCCCAGGTTAGTGGTTATTAAAGAATTCACGCTAAGCTATCAAAAATGTTTGCACAGGCTGGTAAAGGCCAAATAGGGCCTGATCTGATTTTTTTCCTGATCCTGTCTGATGTTATCTGATCTTTTAGGTTCGCCTGGCAGCTCTGGAGACCCAGGACCAATGGGACCTCCAGGATTTAATGGCCCACCTGGAAGGAAGGGAGACACAGGTCCATCTGGACAGCCAGGTAATATTAAGTTCAAATCTGGTCATTTTACAATATGTGGTACATCTCCACTGTTTACTGTCTGATGAAAGGCTAAAGCATTGAAAGATTTACATCCACCAAACATGTACTGTAATAGAATAGTTCCCCTGAAAATCTAAATTCAGTTTCACACTTTTATTTTCTATCAACATATTTAAGCCCACCAAAATTCAGAGTTGCCATTTTCCCTTTTGTAAGTCATTTTCTACATGTTATCCATGTTTAGTTTCTCAATGCAAGCATACAACCAAATCAAAGACTTTCAGAAAGAAATTATCGAAATGATTTCTTTCCTGTATTGGAGGCTTTCAGCTTCCTCCCCCTAATTCCAGGATGCAAAAGTACATAAGTACAAGTACATAAATCATGGGGAATTAGGAAATATTGTGTTAATAAATCAAAGTTATTGGCCTTGTTTGATGTTTTTGCCTTCATAATAACCCTTCTAAGCATAACTTTATCAGTTAACTGGTATCTTTCCCTTAAAGTTAACTTTTTTGATACACGATTTGATACACAGCAAAAACCTCAGAGTAAAATGAACGGTCCAACTTTTTATTAAGTGTCCTTAACTACTATGTACTTACCTCAAAAAATAAATACAATGTACTTACTGTGTTTATAATGTATTTGAGAACACTTTTGGTGCTTTTGAGTTGGGATAGAGGTTGGGTTATGGACAGGTTTGGTGGTATGGGTAGGTTTAAGGGTGGGTTAAGGTGTAAGGGATGGCCAACAGTGTATTTACAATATAATTACAAAAGTTAATTACAGATGTAGTTACATACATGTATTTAATCAAGCATAAGTATGAAGTAAATACAAGTATTTACACAATAAGTACATTGTAACAAACTATTAATTCTTGTGTAAGTACATATTAGTTAAGGCCACTTAATATAAAGTAGGACCGATTAAACATTAATGATGAACTTGATGAATATGAATTGATATGTTGAAAGCAATTGTTTTTAGTTAGAATGCCTAATATTCTCCTCCTATGCAAAATTAACATTGTAGGGTGCATACAACATATTTGCCCACCGGCAACTATTGTAGCCACACATTCAAATGTGATTTTCTAAAAAAATAAACTAAAATCTGGTGAAAATAAATGCAAAACATGTTCATATAGGACACAATTAGCAAGGCTACATGCATGAAACCATTTAGAAAAATTTGGGCACAAATAGGTTAAAGATTTTAATCATAAAAAGCAATTGTTTCTCCTGGCAAGGCTTTAATTAATAGTCTGAACTAATATGTATTGCCTTTACTTTAAGTCTAGTGTACTTTAGTTTTTTAAGTCTTCATTTGTGTTTCAATGATTAACTTGTGTCATCTAAAAAAAAATGTTATTTGGGAGTAATCATAGAATTTACGTTTTAGAAGAACTAACTAACTTTAGATTGTTCTTGAGAAGAAGTAGGCAGTGCTTCCTTTTCATGACATTTGCAGAAAAGTTCAACTTTTTGCAAATGTCATGATGAACAATAAGCACTTCCCACATTATCTTCACTTCCATGTACTGGCCTCATAATCACTAAAAAAAACAATTGTTTACAGGTCAGCGTGGTTACCCCGGCCCTCCAGGTCCAGATGGGGCTCCGGGGCCTCCAGGTATCACGGGAACTTTGTCTGGTGCACACGGTTTTCTGATCACACGCCACAGTCAGACCATAGAAGTGCCATCGTGTCCTGATGGCACAAGCCCAATCTACGAGGGCTACTCTTTACTCTACGTGCAAGGCAACGAGCGGGCACACGGTCAAGATCTGGGTGAGCAGTTTCACATGCATGTGCTTTTTCATGCCACTAGGGCTGGAATCAGATTCTCAAAAACACTACGAAAATGCTTTTCTTTCTTATATTTATTACTGTCTTGTCTCTAGTCCAAAAAATCATAAAACAAGAAGCATTTTCTAGACAAGCAAAACATATTGTACTGTATTTTAACGATCTAGACGCAAAGTCTAAAGGGTGCAAAAGCATTAATAGGTTGGTCCAAATCCACTTTTGCTCTTTTAAGGATGGTAAAATCCGCTCTGCACCACAGTGCATGGTCTAATAGGGTTATGCTTATTCTCTTAATGAGTTTTGGGTGTTTTGAGCACAACGTGCATAAATCAATCTCATCTCACATTCTCTTTAAGAGTCAGTTGCGTCAAGCTATGGTGCATTTGCGATTTACATGGCAGACTTTGTAAATAGAAAAACTGAACACTTCACTAGCAAGAAAACAATTAAACAGACCATCTGCAGCGTGGGAATGAGCCTCCTTCATCCGGCCTCATTGCTTTTTGAATTTGTATGGAGTAAGGAACGGTAAAAACTCATTCTACTGAAGACATTATTTAGCCTGCATATGTAATTTTTCATTTCATATAACAAATAATACTGCTAATAATAACATTATACAAAAGTAAACTGTCATGAATAAACTGAAAAAAGCCCCCTGGGATGAAGAAGGCATAAAGGCAGGGGTTTTTATATTTGTGTAGAAAATAAAAATTTTGTAACATTTGGTAACACTTTATAATAACTACACACTATAAGTCATTTACCAAGCATTAGCATCTAGTGAATTCATTATTTGTTAAGCATTAATTCTACATTAATAAACGTTAGTAAGCAGTTTATAACTGCAGCTACAAATGCTCTATTCTTGACTTATAAGCACCTAAATAATGTTTTTAATAATTGTATTTTCATACTTAGTTAATAAATTTTTTTTCATTACTAAATTAAGTATTGCATTATTTACAAACGAGTTGTATTTAAGAGTAGTTGAGGGTTTTTAGGATAATCCAAAATGAGTTAGTAAATGATTAATAAACTAATGAAATCAACATTTATATATCTTATTATTCAGGCATATGCTAATAGTCAACTAATATGTTAATAAATGCTTTATTAATTCAACTTCATGCAGTTTTGTGACCTAATCTAAAGTGAGGACTATTTATGCTTTATAAATCCCTTATAAATGACTATTACAGGCTCAGATTCAAATGAACAATAATCCTTGCAATCTTTTCTAAAAAGTAAAATTACTGTAAAGTTTAAACGTTGCTGAATAACAGGAGTGGCAAAATACAACATAAAACTGGATAAAACAACAACAACAATATAATAATGTAACAATATGATAAGATGCAATGTTTAAACTGTACAGTGATTTTATTTTAGATTAGGTTGCAAAGATATATTTTTTGTTTGAAGTACAGTTTCATTTGTGTATCTTTAAATGAATAGGTAGGAATAATGTCATTTGTCCTGTTTAGAATTTAACTGAGCCTTTATTTGTCATTTATAAGGGATATAAAGAGCATAAATAGTCCTCACTTTAGATTAGGTCACAAAACTAGATGAAGTTGAGTTAATAAAGCATTTATTAATATACATAGTAACCATTAATATATGCCTGAATAATAAGACATATAAATGTTGATTTCATTAGTTTATTAATCATTTACTAACTCATTCTGAATTATCCTAAAAACCCTCAACTACTCTTAATTACAAATGGCTTGTAAATAATGTGATACTTAATTTAGTAATGAAAAATAAATCATTAACTAAGGATAAAATTACAATTGTTAAACACATTATATAGGTGCTTATAAGTCAAGAAAAGAGCATTTATAGCTGCAGTTAAAAACTGCTTACTAACGCTTATTAATGTACAGTTAAGGCTTAAGAGATAATGAATTCACTATTTGCTAATGCTTAATAAATGATTTATAGTGTGTAGTTATTATAAAGTGTTACCTAACATTTTACTAATTTCATATATATATATATTTTTTTTAATTTGTAAAGATATCTGTGTATTGCTGTACATCCGGTGTTTATTAAGCATTGTGGAAGTGTTTTGGACCTGCATAGGCGCTTAACTAACTCACTCTGTGCTGGACTTTAGACCTGCTTTCAGTTGGTCAATAGCGCAGTCTATTTCAGTTCTTCAAATAGCAACACGTCAACAATGTGCCTTAACACACCTCCTTTATAGACCAGCACACCCATGAGTCCACAAAGTGGGGCAAATGGATTTATTATTTAAGCAATGGGAAAATTAAAGCTGCACTGATCTGAAAATTGCAACAAAATGTGCCAAACATATCTTGCACCTTATTGCGCTGGGTGTATAATAGGGCCTAGTGTCTTGTTTTATTATATATCAAAGTTAGGCGAGTTTTTTCTCAAAACAAGACAAAAAAATCTACGTAAGAAAACCTTTTTTTAAATCTTCTTTCTTGTTATTGACAAAATGAATGAAGGAATATTGATTGAAAAAGTACCAAGTTAATGCCTATGATGAATAATGAACCTCTATGCTCAAAAAAATGCTGGTATGTTGTAAATCAGGGTCAAATACAGACATTCAATTCAATTCACCTATTTCTATAGCGCTTTTACTATGTAGATTGTGTCAAAGCAGCTTCACATAGAAGATTATAGTAAACATATAGTGAAACAGTGTCCAGTGTTTTTAACCAGTGGGTTTTTTTCAGTTACAGCAATCTATCATGTTTTAGAGCACAGTAGTTACTGTAATATTATATTTAAAAAAGATGTTCATACACATGCATTTTGTATGGCATACTGTATGTATGGCGGCATGCCACAAGAACACTAAAATGCACAGTTCTGTTTTACTTCATGTTATTGTATAGAAATACATAACCACACTGTAATTACACTGAAATAAGAACATGCAGTTTATCTGCCAGTCAGAATGAGTTCAATGAAGTTGAAGAACAGTAGAATTTCTGACTTATGTTAAGTGCATTGACATAACTACATTATTTGAAACATATGTCAGTATTATATTATTCGACTTCCAGTCTCGCAGTATGAAACAGTGACAACAAACACCATTAACTTAAATGAAAGATAATAATCAGCAGTAAGTGCTGGCACATGGCTTTATTGGAATATTTCAGCATGGAAAACCATAACCAGTCGCTTGTTAGAAACATAATGTCAATAAACAATGGTGTAAGACAGGGGTCTCAACCACTGGGTCATCATGAGCTGAAATCAGGCTTTTTAAACAGACATACTTTTGTAAGTTGCAGCCTTTTGCCATTTCAATTTTAGTTCGACAGATACATTGCTGAAGTGGCATTAAATACTTTGTTTAAAAGAATTAACCAGAGACCTTATAAGCACACCATACTTCTTAGAAAATAAAACAGAAAAAAACATTTAACTTGGAGGGTTTGGGCCCCCAGTAGCATCTCAGTCGGTAGGAAAAGTGTGTGGGCCCTTAGAATCATCCTAATCTTCCTCTAGTGGCGCCCCTGTTTCAAATATTCAAATATGACTCAAATATTTTTCAGAGGGCCCAAAATTGCTAGCAGCGCCCCTGACTGTACACCATACTGCATCTTGACTATCTTTTTTTCAATTCAAAAACCATCAGGTACGGCTGGCAGCTGTCTACGGCGTTTCAGCACAATGCCTTTCATGTTCTGCAACATCAACAATGTCTGTAACTTCGCTTCCCGTAATGATTACTCGTACTGGCTGTCCACACCACAGCCCATGCCCATGACCATGGCACCCATCACTGGAGAGAACATCAAACCTTACATCAGCCGGTAAGAGTCTGCAGCACAGATGAGCAGTGTAAATCCATTTACTTGACCTGAATCCATTATGTCACCTCAATCTTGTGTGTGTGTGTGTGTGTGTGTGTGTTTGTAGGTGTTCTGTGTGTGAAGCTCCAGCAATGGTGATTGCTGTACACAGTCAGACCATTCAGTTGCCAGCGTGCCCTGAAAACTGGGATACCCTCTGGATCGGTTACTCCTTCATGATGGTACGTACTGTGAAGATCTAGAAGGAACTGAATATTAGAAATGATTGAAAATACTTTAGGTGCGTCCCAAATCACATACTTATGCACTATTCTACGCCATTTTGTAGTACAAATAGTATAAGTAGTGCATTCACCCTGAAAACTCTAAAAAACAATAAGTGCACTTTAAAATCCTGGATGATGCACTTATTCAACCGGTAAAATGAAGTGTGGAATGTGAAGCACTTCAAGCACTCAATGACCACAGCTTTGGGGTGCACATGTTGGATTACTTTATTTATTTTTGGATTGCAAATTTCTCCTACGAGAGTGATCATAGCACCTCCTGATGGTGAATGCGGTTATACACACAACAGGTATTATTTGGTACTTGGTCATTTGTTTTACTAATTTGGCAAACCGTCAAATCAGGGAAACTATTTGAATTTTTTCACTTTGTAAAACAAAACATTCCATTTGGGAGGACACTACATACATATACTATGCTGTTGAGCGTGTAAGTGCATAAGCGCATAGTGTATAGTGTGCCATTTGGGACGTCATTGTGGGGGAAGCAACATGAAAGCCATTTCCCAGCTGATAGGAACTATTCTCCGAACGTCCCATGACATATCTAAGTTGTGTAAATATTAGTGCGTGACATTATTAAAATATTGTTTTTGGAACATTCTTGTGATGTTAATAGAAAATATTTGGAACAATTCCATTTAATTCAAGTATCACAATAATTTTCACAATAATTTTCACAATAATTATCCTTCCAATCAAAATTTAATTACAGTCAGTGTTAGTTTTTCTTGATGAATGTTTTTGTAATTCTGATAGAAACTTTAATATAAGAACATTAGTGGATGGAATGTTTTAATACCATTTTAATTATCTATAGTTCTGTGAACAGTAATATGAAACATTATGATAATGTTTTCAATAACATTATTGTAACTACAGTACAAATAACAATATATTATTATATATTATAACATACTGGATGTTTTGAACATTCTAGGAACATTCAAAAAACAATGTTATATAACTTAATGGCAGTGACATGGTGGCTCAGTGGTTAGCACTGTCACCTCACAGCTAGAAGGTTGCTGGTTTAAGTCCCAGCTGGACTAGTTGGCCTTTCTGTGTGGAGATTGCATGTTCTCCCCATGTTGGCGTGGGTTTCCTCCAGGTGCTCCGGTATCCCACACAGGCCAAAGGCATGCACTATAGGTAATTTCATTTAACTAAATTGACTGTAGTGTATGAGTGTGTATGGATGTTTCCCAGTACTGGGTTGCAGCTGAAAGGCCTGGATAAGTTGACGGTTCATTCCACTATTCTCTGAATAAAGAGACTAAGCTGAAGGAAAATGAATTATTAAAGTTAATGGCAACATTTTTAGAACCTAAAATTGTTTGTTGGATTTATTTTTTGACAAAAATGAGCCATAAAACTAATGACCCTTTTCAGAACACTTTGGACTGCAAGGCCATTTTCCACAACAAGATTCAAAGGCCTCGTTTAATAACAAAGTAACTGAAATAATGGAACTAAAAAGAAAATTATGTCGCCTTGTTGTTTCAAACACATAAGAATCATTTGTTGGTTTTCATAACACAGTTATGTAGTATTGTTAAAGTATTAATGTATTTGTAATAAATCTGAAAGTTTAAATATGTATTCAACAAAAACTGATGATTCTGAACATTGAAGCTCTCTTTCTCTCTGGGCTCTATTTGCGCAGGGCGCAAACGCTTTCAGGGCGTGTCAGGACGCATTTTTGCTAATTTACGGACGGGAAAACCGGCTTTGCGCCAATGCGTATGGGCTAAAAGGGTTGAGTTTATTTTCTTAATGAGTTATAGGTGTGTTTTGAGAATAAACCAATTAGAATCTCATCCCCCATTCCCTTTAAGACCCAGCTGCGTCGTGCCGAGAGCGCATTCGCTATTTACAGGACGCAAAGTAAGTCTAAGTGGAAAAAATGAGCATTTCACAAGCAAACAGTTAACAGTTGACAGTTTTTTAACAGAAAACAGTTAAACAGAGCATCTACTGAGTGAGAATGAGAGATAATGGAACTACTTTCACATTTGCTCTTGGATAGGGAAACCTTTACGCACAGACATCAATTAGCCTATAAATAATTCATTTCAATTGTTAAGCGCAAAGAGTTGTTTCAAAACTATTTCTAAATTCAGTTCTAATTTCCAGCAAACGAATAAATGAACAATAATAACAAAATAATAATAACAAAATAACTCAAAAACTTGAGTTATATCCTAAAACACATGCTGTGCCCCATCTGGTCTAAAACCTGACAGGTGGGCAAATCTAAGCTTGTTTTTAATAAAACAAATATAAATATGGATACAATAAATAGTAATGCTAATAATAATAACATTATACAAAAGCAAATTGTTATGAATGAACTGAAAAAGCCTCCCGAGATGAAGAAGACATAAAAGCAGTGATTTTTCATAGGCCAGAAAATAATATGTTTTGTAATATTTTAATCCTTTATATTTATATCCTATATCTATTCTTATTATATCCTATATATATATCTTTAATATTTACATTTTTTTATATGTAAAGATATTTGCCTATTGCTCTCTTGTGCGTATGAAGCAGTGCGTAAGCGAGGCGCAAGTCTGCGCCAGAGTTTAGACCGGGTTTGTTTTGGTCTAATAAAAAATCTATTATAGATTCTCAAAATAGCAAAGCGCCAGCGGTGCGCCTCAGAACGCCTTCTATTTTAGACCAGAACGCCTATGAGCGCACAAATGAGCGCTAATGCATTTGCTATTTAAACAGCGTAGCGCAACGCCTCAAAACGACTCTTGCGCCAAGCTGAAACTACCAAACGACTATTGCGCCGCGCCTTGCGCCACACTGCGCCGGGTGTATGATAGGGCCCTCCATCTCTATCTCTCTTTCTCTCTCTCTCTCTGTGAATGCACTCTTACAAAAAATGATTGAGTAGTTAATATAATTTATAAATATTAAACTATTTTAGCACATAACGCACCAATTGACTTCAGTTTTAATGTTTCCTTTAACTTATTTTTAAAAGAGTATCATAAGTCAATTAGTATCAATCAGTGTGGCTCAAAATTCAAACATGAAACTCAGATTAGACACATTTAACAATAAATAAAGAGCATAATTATTCAATATGAATGTGTTTAGGATGCAGAAATGCTGTAACTTTAAAAGAACTTTAGATTCATAACACAGGAATTCTTATTATTTATACAAAAAAACACATTTTTAATGTAAGTTGTGTATATTGTGGGTTTAACTAAAGAAAGCCTTGTACTTTTAATTTGGTTACTACACTTGACATCAAAGTGATCTCAAAAGTTTTCTTCAAGTTTACAGTGCAGATTTTGAATAAGGATTCCTCCTTGTTAACACATTAATTAGGATTGATTATTGCTTCTGTGTTTCAGCACACCAGTGCAGGTGCTGAGGGTTCAGGTCAGGCTCTGGCCTCTCCGGGCTCCTGTCTGGAGGAGTTTCGCTCCGCTCCCTTCATTGAGTGCCACGGACGAGGAACCTGCAATTATTACGGCAACTCCTACAGCTTCTGGCTGGCCACTGTGGACGTGAACGAAATGTTCAGGTAAGGTTTCAACCAGAAGAACACCAAAAAAAATCTTACTAAGCGTTTTTTTGTCTTGTTTCTAATCCAAATATAAACAAACTCTTCAAGGGATAGTTCACCCAAAATTGAAAAATAGGTCATTATTTACCCTTTACACCCAATTTATCGGGGCTTCAGCGTCAACACTTGGCGGTAAGCGTGTCTGAAGTTGGGGCTGACGCGATCATCATAACAGTTAAAGTTAATCAGTTGGCTTATGTCACCAGTTTTTTTCACTCATCCCAAAATTTCTAAAACTATCAACCTTTACCAGATGGTAGATATGTCGATGTATGGTAAAAGTACCAGAATTAATACATATTACATATATACTATAAAAAAATCTGAAAATATGAAATGTAAGACCAATTTGATTAAAAACATTCATTCATTTTGTTTTCGGCTTAGTCCCTTTATTAATCTGGGGTCGCCACAGCAGAATGAACCGCCTATGTAAAAGAAGTAACATAAATTGTGAAGGAAACACTATTGTAAACATGAAGATCACTAAAACTGAACTGTAAAAATAGTTAGAAAGCAAATTACACCTAAGAGAGATGACCTTAATGCTTTTTATTTTTAATAAATCCAATTTTGAATGTTAGACTCACACTTTTCAGGCGCACTAGTTGAGATGGGGGCTTTTGTGACCGTGGGTCTGAAGTTTGAGGAAGAAGCAATAAAAAGTACAAGGGTTTGCAACCCCACTTAAAGTTACAAATATTGGCACCGATGAGAGCCATTAGGTGGTGATATGATTCGCCAACCGAGATCAATCCAGTGTTTTCGGAGAGAGTGCTGAAAGACTTTGATTTATAAGTGAACTCCTTAACGACTGTAGTAATTATATTGCATGTAAAACTCCTTCTTGGTGTAAATCATTTAAACTTGTCTAATTTGCAATTGTATTTATGTATCCTTTTTGTCTCTCAGCTCATACTGTATATTTGTAATGTTCTTTCTTGCATAAATAATGGGGGGGGGGGGGTATACAGAAGGGCTAATAATTCAGGAGGGCTCATAACTCTGACTTCAACTGTATATGTAAATGCGGAAAATGGAACTTAAATCAAAATATGTTCCCTCATTTTGTGCCCCACTTTAGTCATTTTTTTTACTTATAACGTGTTGAATTATATGCCAGTAAGTAAAATAATCTTGTTTTTAATATGAAGGACTTACCCCACTGGCAGATAATTACTCTTTCAGTTCTTAAAAAGGCACAATTCCAACATGTGTGTACTTCTTCCTCTGCCCAAACAGAAAGCCGCAGTCAGAGACTCTAAAAGCTGGAAACTTGAGGACCCGCGTGAGCCGCTGTGTGGTGTGTATGAAGAGGACGTAACGTAGTGACATTCATGCAGTCTGTTGTTGTCGTTGAGGATCAAGGACTGCGGATCACCGGTGGAGTTTCACTGGTGCGGTTTCTTCACGTTTAACTCTATGGTGCTACTGTGCAACACAGCAAAAGAAACTGAACAGAACAAATGAATTTTATTAGTCTTTGTTATTTTTTATTTTCAAAGAAGTACCTCAAAAGAATCACGCAGATCCAGCAAGGTGCCATGACACGACGTGCATTAGATATTTTTTTCTCTCTCCTTTTCATGTTTTCCTTCAAGAAATGCTACTATTTTTGTGAGAAGCACTCTCACTTGTTTTGTTTTGTTGGTGGTTTTCGAGTGGAATTGTCTCCATGTTACCAAATCGGCACTTTGAACATCAAAGAGACGACATGCACTGAAGCGTTACATTAATGGGACTGCTTTATTATCTTCCTCCCCCTCCCCAATCACTTGTTTCTTCTTTGTTGGTGGTACTAACACTGCTGTATCAGGACGTGTTTAGCATTGTGTCATTTATCTCTCTTTTTTGTAAGTAATAAAATGTGTATATTGTGTAAAACACCTTTTTAGTTTAAAACCAAATGGATCATTAGTTAAGGAATTTCTGAGTTCTTTGTCAGTAGGCTCACCCACTCTTGTTTTTAATTCACATATTAACTCCACATTCATTTACACTGACGTTTGTACAAAGAACTTTCTTCAAATGAAACAGTATTTTATAAATATAAATATATATATATATATATATTAAAAAGAAAGTATATATCCAGAAACTTGATTTGGCTGTAGGAGGTTTTTGTTTTATTCACTAGCTGTCAAGCAAGGGTCAGTGTGTTCTTCATGTGCAGTTTTTCTTCCTCCCATTCTGATTTCATTAAACCATCAAGGAAATCTCTGTGAAAATCCATCAGATGCTAGTGTTATGAGTTTGTAAACCTGTCATCGGTTCTTATTTGTGTTTTTATTACACCACAGTGTGGTGTATCGTGGTTTTAGAGCCACTGCGTGTCAGCAAAGCGAAACCACTGTGGCGTATTATGTTATAGTTAATTGATATATGTATGCATATTTGTCATTTAAAATTTGCTGACCGACTGTGTTTGAGCTCATCTAAAGCTGAACTATTTTTTTCATGGGGTGCAAGAATGTCTACTTCAAAAACATTTCCCACTTTTATGTTTAGTATCCAGTTGTTATGAACTTATGACTGAAATAAAAGAAACAAACTTTGTTTGTGTAAGGTGCCATTTTATTTTTGAGATGGTCAATCTGGTATTATTATGGTTTGCTTATTCCAACGGTGTTGTGTTTTTTTTTTTTGCAGATTTTCCTCCCATCTAAAATGTCTTGTTGCACAGAAATAGCAGATTTATGATGGTCGACCACTAGAGGGAGACCTGAGACGGACTGTCAAAGCTCCGACCCGGTGCTTTTACCCTGACAGACCTGCTTGTATTTATGATTTACAGCTCAACAAGGTGGATTGGGGGTTACACTTCATTTTGATGGTCTGTTTGTTAAATTTAAGTTATATTGCATCTACATGTCAACTAATTCTCATTAGATTATAAGTAGACTGTTAGGTTAGGGTTATGGTTAGTGTAAGTTGACCTACTTGCAA
Organism: Danio rerio; assembly: GCF_052040795.2. Lineage (NCBI taxonomy): Eukaryota > Metazoa > Chordata > Actinopteri > Cypriniformes > Danionidae > Danio > Danio rerio. The sequence continues at coordinate 52,114,015 of NC_141027.1, forward strand.
AGTTTCTTATAGTCAGTTAAATGTCTGTTGATGGAGCATATCAACAGATATTAAGCAGACAGTCTACTAATACTCAAATAGAGCATCAAAATAAAGTGTTACCGGGTTGGGTCATTCCTACTATTCAGTGACATTTCAGGGTAGTAACTGTCCCTGAAAAAAATGCTAAATTTTCCAGGATTTGATCATTTTGGTTGAAGGAGTACTTATTAAACTATAAGATAAATATACTGGTCCAGCTCAGGGTATACAGTTTAGCATCTTTTACAGAATTTTCACATGTAATGATGGCGCAGTAGGTAGTGCTGTCTCCTCACAGCAAGAAGGTCGCTGGTTCGAGCCTCGACCTGGTCAGTTGGCATTTCTGTGTGGAGTTTGTATGTTCTCCCTGTGTTCACTTGGATCCCTGGTTTCCCTTACAAGTTCAAAGATATGTGGCACAGGTGAACTGGGTAAGCTACAATTGTCAGTAGTGTATGTGTGTGAATGAGTGTGTATGTGGGATTTCCCAGTGAAGGGTTGCAGCTGGAAGGGCATCCACTGCGTAAAACATATGTGGGGAAAGTTGGTGGTGCATTCTGCTGTGGCGACCCCAGAGTAATAAAGGGACTGAGCCAAAAAGAAAATAAATGTCCAAAGACATGCGGTATAGGTGATTTGGGTAAGCTGAATTGGCCATAGTGTATGTGTGTGTATGGGTGTTTCCCAGTGATGGGTCGCAGCTGGAACGACATCCACTGTGTAAAACATATGCTGGATAAGTAGGTGGTTCATTTTGCTGTGGCAATCCCAGATTATTAAAGGGACTACGCCGAAAAGAAAATGAATGAATAAATAATGCCTTCGGGACACAAATGGCACCAAATTGTAGGATAGTAATGACCTGATTGTGAAAATATTTTAAAAGTTTTGAAATATCTTCTGTTTAGCTACACCATGGGTGCCCAAACCTTTTCTGTATACTAAACAGTGTATATTAAATTTGCCATGGGCAATTTCTTAATTTATTTGGTAATATTTAAAAATAACTAGAAAACACTGTTTTAAATCCAATTGGCTAATGCAGAATAATTGTAACCTTTAATGATGAACTTATCACAGTAAAACAGAAACAATCCCATTTACAATGCTGAATACACTAGTCAAGCTTACTTTGATTTGCTGGCAGATGTCTTGTGCAGTTTGCTGACAGTTTTTGCACTTTAAAAGTCTGATTAATCTACAGTATTTAACTGAATCATTTAATTTCAGTTGGATTTTTTTGTAGCTCAGCAATAAAACAAAGAAACAAAAGGGTTCCTTTAAATTGGAAATGACAATCATTGTCAAAGGCATTCGCCCCGAGCACCACCCCCTCATTCTCCTTCTGTTTTCAGATGGGATGGCGGGTCAAATCCAAGGTTGCCATGAGCCAACATTTGCTCGTGGGCCCTACTTACAGCATCTTTGATTTATAAAAAGCGATTAGTTAACGACTTAAAAGTGAATAACCCTTCACTTTTGAAATTGTACATTTAAGATCATCACCGTTTTCTGATTCATCCAATGGCATACCTGTGGTAAATAATTAAATTATACATATGTTAATATTAGGTGACACATTTCTTTGAACTACAGGTTATGCTTTGTTCCACCAATCAAAAGAATTCCAAACTGAGTCAGAACTAGGCATGGGCTGGTATAAGATTCTGATGGTATAAAAATATCACGGGTGCATTGTGATCATATAAATATATAAATATAAGATAAGTATAGATAAATATATTATATGTTTTAAATGTATGGGTAAAAAACAAAAAACATTTCCCCTTTAAACACACTGTATTGTATTTTGAGAAACATTTATAATATTTTGGAGCAGTAAACATGTCAGGCTAAATAATTCAAATGAATCACTGACTTCTGCTGTCTTCATTAGTTTCAAGAACACAGATTTCTTTACCATTTAAAATGATATGGATATTTTTTCTGCTGGAGATACTGTTGTTCTAAAAACAAATCTTCAAAAAAAATCGTACATATACTGTAGGAGCGATATAGCAGAACATTTTGGCGGTTTTAAAACTTTGACTTTTACAAACCGTGCTATACCTTGAAAATGGTTATCGTCACATGCCTAGTCAGAAGCAGGGGCGGATTTAACTAATAAGCGAAGTAAGCAGCCACTTAATGCCCTAGGAATTTTGGGGGCCCCAATCAAAACCTATAAGTTGAAATGATACCTATAACATGGTTTTCTATCAAATAAATTTGTAATATAATTATTACATCTACACAAATTTGTCTTTTGGAGCAACATTCCAGCAGTCAAATCAAGTAAAGATTTAGTTTTAAATAACATTATTATCCATTTATGTAATCTGAAACTGTTCATAAAAACAATTCATGAAAGCAGTCACTCGCTTCAGTACTGAACAAAGAGTAATTTTAAATAAATAAATTTAAGGAAGGGCAGCACAGTGTTTAGGACTGTCGCCTCATATACATTTAGTCAGTTGATGCACGCTTTTGTCTAAAGCAACTTATAATTGAGGCATTCTGCAAGTCAACAAGAAGAGGCATTACACACAAGAAGTGCTAATCATACAAAGGAACTGTCAGTGCTTAGAGAATTGGGTGCTAGAGTAAGGTTTTTTAAATATAGAGAGAAGAGTGTTTCTACAGGTGGTTTGTCAAGCCCACTCATCTATGTAAAGCACACTTCATAAATCCAATTTTTGTAAGACCGTTTGGTCAGATGAGTGTTCTCTGTAAAAAAAATCCTGGATGCTTAAAAAATGTAAGCTAAATCAAATTAACCTTATGAGTTTACTGAACTAATATTATGTTAAACTGACTTAAAACAGCTTGTGTAACCTATCAAACTAAGTTAGAACATGATTGACTTAGTTTAATATTGACCTAACAATGACCTAAAAACATCAGAAGTGTCAGGACTAATTGATCATATCATTTTTGAAAGTGTAGTTTGTCAAGCCCACTCACCTGTTTGAAGCACATTCGGTTTGGGGTTGTCATGTGGTGAGGCTGGGGAGAGAAGTGGGGGTTCTGGTTTTGTTCACAGGGGTACAAGTGATCAATGAGGAGAAGCAAGAAAGTCTCTAGTTGAAGTCCCGGTTGTGGCTGTGGAGTTTGCATGTTCTGCCTGTGCTTGTGTTGGTTTTACACTCCAAATACATGATGTGATACAGGTGAATTGAAAAAACCGAATCGCCCATAGTGTATAAGTGTGTGCGAGTTAGACACTGTATTATTATAGCACTGGGGGTTTGGTGCTGGGTTGTGGCTGGAAGGGCTTCTGCTGAATAAAACATGCCAGAGTAATTGGTTCATTCAGCCATGGTGACCCCCGATAAATTATTATTAAGGGTAAATAAATGCATAAATAAAAAGATCATGTACAGATGACAGCACAATCCCTGTTCACAGCATAGATGATTAGATGAATGATGTGTTTTCATTCATTTATTTATTTTCCTTCAGCTTAGTCCCTTTATTAATCAGGGGTCTCCACAGCGGAATGAACCACCAACTATTCCAGCATATGTTTTACAAAGCGGATGCATTTCCAGCTGCAACCCAGTACTTGGAAACACCCATACACACTCATTTACACACACACACACACACACACACACACACACACACACACACACACACACACACACACACACACACACACACTACGGCCAATTCCGTCTTTGGACTGTGGAGGAAACCAGAGCACCCAGAGGAAACCCACACCAACATATGGAGTTATATTTGAGCCATATTCAAAAAGTAAAATAAGTTTTTAAAATACGAGATGCTAAAAATAATTTAATTATTTCCAACTTTCCTTATGACCCTGGATCACAACACCTTGACCTAAAGAAAAAAAAAGTTCAAATGTATGGGAAATTATATTTCAATTAAACTAATTTGTTTCTTGCAATCTAAAATCTAAATACTAAAAAATGCACTTATGACTGGTTTTGTCGCATATATTTCTATATTCAGTATTTTTATTATTATTTTAAGAAATCTCTTACCATTATTTGTAAAATTTCAGCTGCAAAGTACACTGAATTTTTTTTTTTTTTTTGCAAAATTGTTCCAATTTATATGGGTAGAATTTAAACTAACTACTTAAATTTAATACTGCTCAACTTAATTTGTTTGTTTAAATTCAGCCCGAATAAATAGTTTACAACAACTTGAAAAAATTTAGTAAATCCAAGGAATCATCTTTGAATCATTTTTTTCAGCACTATAAAAAATGTAGGGTTCCACACAATCCCTTCATGTTGCCCTAACACAAATCGATTAAGTTAACTTAAGGGTTTTTTACTATTTTTAGTTGATTGAACATAAAACAATTACAGTAAGTACAATAAAACTCTCAAGAATTGTGTTGTTTCAGCTCATTTTAAATACAGCTAGGTCCATAAATATAAGGACATTGATACAATTCTAACATTTTTGGCTCTATACACCAACACAATAAATATGAAATTAATTGCACAATATGTGCTTTAACTGCAGACTGTCAGCTTTGAGTATATTTACATCCGAATCAGGTGAATGCTGTAGGAATTACAACAATTTGCATATGTGCCTCCCACTTGTTAAGGGACCAAAAGTAATTGGACAATTGGCTTCTCAGCTGTTCCATTTCCAGGTGTGTGTTATTTCCTCATTAACCCAATTACAATGAGCAGATAAAAGGTCCAGAGTTCATTTCAAGTGTGCTATTTGCATTTGGAATCTTACTGTCAACTCTCAAGATGAAATCCAAAGAGCTGTCACTATCAGTCAAGCAAACCATCATTAGGCTGAAAAACCAAAACAAACCCATCAGAGAGATAGCAAAAACTTCGGGCAGGGCCAAAACAACTGTGTGGAACATTCTTAAAAAGAAAGAGCACACCAGTGAGCTCAGCTACACAAAAAGACCCGGAAGACCCTGGAAACAACTGTAGAGGACAACTGAAGAATTCTTTCCCTGGTGAAGAAAACAGTTGGCCAGATCAAGAACACTCTCCAGGAGGTTGTTGCAAGTGTGTCAAAGTCAACAATCAAGAGAAGACTACACCAAAACGAATACAGAGGGTTCATCACAAGATGTAAACCATTGGTGAGCCTCAAAAACAGGAAGACCAGATTAGAGTTTTAAAGAAGCCTTCACAGTGCCGGAACAACATTCTATAAACAGATGAGATCAAGATCAACTTGATTAATGAAACCCAGCATCTGGTGATGTCTATGCATTGACTTCAGACTTTTATTGACAACACATGATTTGCAACCAAGTATTAAAAAGTGAAAGCTTGATTTATGATTATTATTCTGTCTAATTACGAATGCTCCCGTGACAAGTGATGTGAATACCCTCAAATTAAATCTGACTGTCTGCAGTTAAAGCACATCTTGTTCATTTTATTTCAAATCCATTGTGAGTGATAGAGCCAAAACTGTCAGAATTGTGTTGGTGTCCCAATATTTATAGAACTAACTGTAAATCATTTTAACACGCAGCAAAAATGTTATTAAAATTCACATAAATCCAAGTAAGTGGCACATCTGTAGGGCACCAATGATGATAATGGTTTCATTTAACTGGTAAGTAAATAAGTGTCGATAATGACAATCTAACGGCATTTAATGTACAAATGTGTACATTTGCATAAAGAAAATAAGGTCATTTAAGGTGGCGACTTTATTGTTCTTTCTGATCTTGCAAAAGTGGCCATCCCAACAACAAGACTTATGTATTAAGATTAACAGTCACACTCTTTTTAACAATACAGTTAAGTGAGTGTAAAATGCATAACCATATTGTTTTTTGACGTTTTTCTTTTCATTTAGTTTATCATCTTCCCCACCCCACTGCTATTTCTAACTGTAACAAAGTGCTTGTTTTGCAAGACAGATTGGTTATTGACTAAGCTATGAGCTTAGGAGAGGTTATTAGGATCTAAATAGTACATATAAGATCCAGTTGACAAGCTGAGTGTTGATATTTGGCTACAGCTAAGCTCTCAATAGGATCAGTAAGCAGATGACAGTGACCCCATTGCCATTGGACAATGGTCTTTGTTCTAGCCAATAACAGAATGGGCAGCCGCCAAGTCAAGCTCTTTAGAAAAACCGATTTAAGTGGTGTTATTCCTAAGAACCAAAACAAGGGTCAACGTTGGTCTTGAATGATTAAGGCTTGGAGTGAAACTGATTTTTATTTTATTGTACAACAACTATATTTTGGATTTAAACACACATATATGACATTTATTCAATATTTACTCAGCATCAAGTGGTTTTACACATTTATGGGTTCTATGTTCAACCAAGGGAAGATATTTTGAAGAAAAGCATTGAAATCCATAGTAGGAAAAACAAATAATATGGAAGTCAATGGCTTTTCAGCTTTCTTCAAAATACCTTATTTTGTGTTCAAAGAAGAAATCCAAGTGAAGCGAGAGTAAATAATGACAGAACTTTCATTTTTGGGTGAACTATCCCTTTTACGTTAACTGACAGATAGCAAAACTTTATGACAGATGGCCTGTAACATCTGAATAATGTTATTAGCTGTTGATAATATCCATTGAAGTCAGTCTGCCTTTGGATTAACTGTGTTTATTTGTGTCTATGGAATGATTCAGGGAATGATGTATACGTCAAAGCTGTATTTCTAAGTAATTTGCCCTCTAGGGGCATATCAGATGCCCCTGAATGATTTAGTGAATAACCTTTTCCTTAATGAGCTTTAAAAAGGAATCACTGCCCATGTCTGTTTTGAAACATGAGCATTAGTGGTAAATACTACATCCCTCGAGTGCTGGATGCTCCTCGGCTCGAGTGGAATTTGACGTAAACTTTCACATGTTGCCACTGAGCTCATGATCCACTTGCAGCCTAAGCCCTAATACAACCTACATTAGTGCGCATACTGTGTGCGCTACTGAAACGGCATGAGCTTGCAGGCTCGAGAAACCTCAGCTCCTAATGACGCAGAAACGTCTGTCAGAGGTGGATTTCCCTTCGCAAGTGCTGCAGCCAAGAAAGCAAAGGTTGCTGAAATGCTTTGAGAAATTTCACTGACTCAGTCGTCTAAAACAGATCTGCCATTCAAAGCTAATCAAGTGATATGGCAGGAGCACGAGTGCGGATGCTGCTAATATTAGCACCACAGCTGTACACCAAGACATCGAAATTTCGGGTGACTACATTGTAATCTCGATATTGCAAATAAGCCTACTTATGTAGACATGCAAGCTGCAAAATTGCTCATTGTTTCATACTTCGTGGCATTTTAAGAGCCCCTATTGTGCATTATAAAAGGTCATAATTTGGTTTTGGGGGTCCCCAACAACAGGCTGATATGCATGCAAGGTCAAAAAACATCTTCATTGTCTTATAATATTCATTTATTTTTCCCTAATTATCCCAACGACTCCCAAATGATTAGTTCAGTGATTCATTTGTCGCTAAACCCCTCCTTTGTGTAATGCTAATCTGCGCTGATTGGTCTGATGACCCAGTTTGTTGCAACTGGTTGACTGATTTCTGTGCAAAACAGAAAGAAACGGCCAAGAAGTAGTCAGCACATAGTATATGCGTGAACCCAATGAAGGAGTGCATTAAATGCAGTTAAACACCAGCATATACTCTATTCTTAACCCAAAACCCAATTAATAACAACGACACACATTCAGTATTAACCCACACAGTGGCAAAAGTTGAACTGCTTTGAACACTGACCGCATCGCATGTGTAGTAACAGCTGATGATGGCCATAGCAATGACAAATGCCAGAGGATCACGAGTCAATAAAAGCATTTAAATTGCAAAAGGAAGAAGCACGCGTCATGTTTTCAATGTGGTTTTGGACGCAATACAATATGTGAATACCCCATACAGATTAACCTGAGAGATATAGTACAAGCACTGATCTACAATAGATACGTGTTTAAAAGCCATGTGGAGCGATTATAAGTTACAACACACAATTAAACACATATTTTGCAAACTACACAAACTGGGGCAACAATTTCAATCACGATTGCAGGTTATGTAGGAAGGAGAAACACTTACAGGATCTGGAGGAAGAAGAAACTGGTCCATAGTTACTGACAAAGTCCCATACATTAATAGTCTTAGCTGCTTCTTCCTTTAATAACAAACGGCTGTCGAATCCCATGCGAACACAGGGAGAACATGCAAATTCCAAACAGAAATGCCAACTGACCCAGATGAGGCTCGAACCAGCGACCTTCTTACTGTGATTTTTGGAGATCAACAAATACTTCCCAGGAGGAGCATTATTTGCGTTTTTGTTTTCTCAAACCCACCAGAGGCTGCGGTGTATGCATTTATTTGCTCATCTGCAAAACGTCTGTTAAACATCAACATTCAGACATTGAGGGCCAATCCCAATTCTACCCCTTAGCCCTTCCCTAATACCCCTTGTTTTGCACGTTCACATCAATGTTGTATAGGGATGTCCCAATTCTTTTTAGCTTAAAGGCGTAGGGCTAAGGGAAAGGGGTAAATAGCGCTTAGATTAATTAAGATTTTTTAGGACCACACTCGAAACCAAGAGGTAAGAAATACCAGAATACACCAGCCACAACGGCAGTATTGCTAAACCCGGAAGTGAGGAGATCCACAAATTAGTGTTTACATAGATGAATATGGCCACTGTGTAAATACACAGTACAGTTACGATCTTATTGCCACATTAGATCGCTATGATAACATAATACACGCCTTCAGTGATTTATTGAAGATAAATACCAAAAAATAGCTCAAATGGAATGACTACAGCGGTCGCGATCGTCTGATCTCATATGAAGCAAAAGATTGCGATGACATATGATGACGTGTGCAGGTGCTGTAGTGCTGTCCCAATTCTTAGGGGTAAATTTTGAAGCCCTTCCCCTTAACCCTCGGTTGAGGGCCAAGGGGAAAGGGTGGGGGTAGAAAAATTGAATTGGGATTGGGCCTAAACAGACATTAAGAATACATCTATAACAAGATGTTACAATTTAGAAAGTTCCTTCAGTAGAAATTTTTAAGATTTAGTTCAGACTTAACACCGGCACCCCACAGGGGTGTGTGCTGAGCCCCCTGCTCTTCACCCTGTACAGACATGACTGCAGCCCATTGTTTTTATAATATCATTATCAAATTCGCGAATAACATAACTTTGGTCAGGTTTATATCTGGTAAAGTTTAGTGCCAACAGGGACGGAGGTGGGGAGGCTGACTGGGTGGTGTAAGGGTAGCAACCCAAACCCCACCAAGACCAAAGATGTTGTAGTGGACTGCAGGAGGACTAAAAGTGGGTGGAAAACTTTATACCAGAAGTTCGTGGGAGATATTATTGAGAAGGACCTCACATGGAGAGTATTACTACATTTGCCAGCAGAGACTACGCTTCCTTAATAAACTACGACTCTCTAGAAAACGATACAGTTTCTCTAGTAAGGGGAAAGGGCATCCCGTGATCTTCTGGGCAGTGGTGCTGACTCTGGAGCTATGCATAGATGGATTTGCTCCTTAGTGTATCAGCAGTGAAATTTAAACCACACTTAACTAAACTGAACTTCAACTCTGAAAACTGGACTGACACAGCTTCAATTTACTAGAACTAGCGCTGTTGTTCTGTGGCTGCGTCACATCATTCAAGTGGATGCTGCACACTGGTGGGGGTGTGGAGAAAGCCTCCATATACATTACATTAGATCCTCATCATTAAAAATATACAAGTTTGTTCAGTCTGTGGGCAACATGGTGGCTTAGTGGTTGGCACTGTCAGTAGTTATAAGGTCGCTAGTTCAAGTCCCGCCTGGGTCAGTTGGCGTTTCTGTGTGGAGTTTACATGTATTCCCCGTGTTGGTGTGGGTTTCCTAATGGTGCTCTGGTTTCTACCACAGTCCAAAGACATGAACTATAGGTGGATTGAATAAACTAAATTGGCCGTAGTACATGCGTGTGTATGAGAGTGTATGGGTGTTTCCCAGTACTGGGTTGCAGCTGGAAGGGCATCCGCTGTGTAAAACATATGCTGGATAAGTTGGCGGTTGAAACCCCTGATGAATAAAGGGACTAAGCTGAAGGAAAATGAATAAATTAATGTTTAGTCTGTTTACCTATTTCACTCTCGTTTTAAAAAGATAATCAACTCAAAACTACTGGTTCATCTGTAGATTGATGTAATTGGTCTACTGTAATTTATTTTTAGCAGAAATTTCAGTTAAAGTAGCTCTTCAACAACTCCAAACCTTTCTGATTGATTACAAAATATTTGGTCTATTCCAATCTGGCTTAGGAAAGTTTAATTGCACTACATTTGAAAGTGTTTAAAGACATTCATTTAGACACTGACTCTGCAAAGCACATTCTGCTGGTACGTTTTGATTTGAGTGCAGCTTCAAATAATGTAGACCATAATGTTCTTCTCTCCTGCTTAGAGCATGTACACTCTCAGAAAAAAATGGTACAAAGTTGTATACCAAACAAACCCTTGTCACTGCAGTAGCCTTTTACGGAACAGAAATGTAGATTAAGACAAAGATACAAATTTATTCCATTGCAGTTTGTACTTTTAAGGACATGATTTGTGCCATGCGGGACAAAAATGTACCTTTGGTTTTTAAACCTGCAGATACAATATTGTACCTTCATTAATGGTACAAATCTGATCCATGAAGGTACCACCACAGTAATACTTTGTCCCTTAAAAGTGTCAAAAATGCTTAGCAAATGTTTATTAAAAATGCCTTAAATGTGTAGTTTACAACACCTATAGTTTTACTAGTTGTTTTGTTTTATAAAACTTAATAATAAATGTTTATAAGTTTCTTTAAACATGCTTTTAAATGATTATTCATGTTTTAATATGGAAATTATTCATAAAATCACTTTGCCTTTCCAGTAATATTTATTTTCATAGATATTGCAATAAAGAAGAAGTTGTCCAACACGTGTACCTTTTTTATGAGAACAATTGTGTACCTTCATTTCAATTGTACCATAAAAGTACAGAACAGTATCATAAGATGTCTTTTCTGTACCATATAAGGTGCAACTTTTACAAAGGTGCAAAACTGTTCCTCAGGGAACATTATGTGTACTATCATGTAACTTTTTTCTGAGAGTGTAGTTGGCAAGTTGTTTTCGGTCCTATATTACAGACAGAATTTTTTCACTGAATATTGTGAAATTTCAACCTTTCTCTGTACCTTTGACCAGTGGAGTGCCCCAAGGCTCTATTTTAGCCCCGTGTTATTTGCTCTGTATAAGCTTCCTCTTGGTTCTATATTTGAAAAGTATGGTATGAGTTATAATTGTAACACTGATGACACTTAAATATATCTTCATTTGAACAAGTACGGATCAGACCCAGTGGTTGACAGCCTCTTAGATGATAAAGCAAAGATGTCCCTAAATGAGTGTAAAACAGTACACCAAACAGTAAAACAGTACACCAAACCCAGATCTAGGTGATCTGGCAGTTCAATCAAGCTGTAAAACCAAGTAAACCTTTGGTGAAAATAAAGCATTCTCTCTTTAACCAACTTTGAAAGACTACTCCATGCGTTTATCACCATGAGACTGGACTATTGCAAGTCTCTTTATTTGGGGATTATTCAGTCCTCTTTTAAAAAAGTCAACAAATTGCTAAAATTTCAGTCAAAAGATACTCAAGCATATTTTAAAAGAATCTTTATCTTAATTTCAGAATTAATATGCTGTAATTAACCAAGTTTTACCTTAAAACAAGCAAAATTATTAGCTTGTTTTAAGGTAAAACCTGGTTAATTACAGCATATTAATTCTGAAATTAAGATAAAGATTATAATGTAATGTAATGAAATAAGGACAGGGGTTATATATGGGTAAATAACCCCTGTCCTTATTTCATTACATTGGCTGCCTGTCTGATACAGGATTAATCTAAAATTCTCTTATTAGTTTTAAAGTCTTTAAATGGTTTAGCACCTTCATATCTCACTGATCTGTTGAATGGACACCAACCTCTAAGAGCTTTTAGGTCTGTCAACTTAAGGCTCTTAGTGGTTCCTAGAAGTAGACTAAAATCTAGGGGTTAAAGAGCATTTGCCATAGCTAAAATCATGAAACCGCCAGAACTGTCCCAACACTATTCATTTTTAAATCTAGGTTAAAATAATCGTTATGATTTTATTTTGTTTTGCTGCTTTTATTTGTAGCCATGTTTTAATTCCATTCATTCCAGACTGGTCAATGGTGGTTGCCCTCTAGAAATAAATTACAAAGGAAAATTCTAGCTCGAACACAGCACATGCTTTCCAGACCAAACAATCTTTAAAATACTTCTTGCAGACATACGTGTGCTGGCTGCCAGTGTCAGTCTTTTTTCACATGTCGCCCTGTGGTGAAATGAGCAATCCAGTTAAATCTGAGCTTTAGATCATGTGTTCAGAGATACAGTACTAGTACAGCAACCTGCTTCGAAAACCAGTCTATATACCGAAGTAAAAATGTTTTGGAAAAAAGAAGGGATTGTTGTCTTTGGTACCTTAATTGTCATGCTCGTTGTGGCAACTCTGAGCAAATTTCAGTCATTACAACATGCAATCCATTACAAAAGTGCAGATTCAAGGATACCAATGAAGATTGAGAGCGCCATTTGGGTTTTGTTCTAGTAGTAATTTGTTTGTCAAAGTTATCTAATGTCTTGTCAGAATCATTAGTAATGAACCAGAAGTAGTTTTATCGTTTCATCTAAAATGTTTACAAAGGCAGATCTCTACAAAACACATGATATTAATGGAAAAGTGCTGCTCGCAATAGCTCAGGGTGCCCGCTGTGTCTTAAAAAGTCTTAAAATGTCTGAAATATTGTGTTGTTGTACTTAAATCTTTTTCAAACAGGGGTTAATTTTCCTTTATTCATGTATAGCTACCCTATCTTGCCGACACACATCCAGTAAATGAATAATAAAACTTTTAACTTTTTATTTAGGAATGTACTTTTTAACTTTTTACCATAATGGTTTAATTATTTTTCTCATAATAACATTTGTTAAAAGTTCTCCATGTCTTTACTGCTGAGGAAGCTGACCTGGGCAGACTGTTGTGCATACATTTACTTTATTATAATTTTTAAGCCCTTTAAAACATTCTCTCTTTTTTTTTCTTTATTTCTTTATTTTTTTATTTCTGCGTTTTTAGGAAATGTCATGTTGAAAAAAAGTGTATGTAAACAACGAGAGCTTGCTTGTTTTGACACAATATTTAAACTATTTTGCTCAGAATTAACTAAAATATAAAAAAATAATTATTAAATTATTATATTAATACATTTGTTAAATTGGAAAAAAAGTTTGTAAGGTCAAATAAAAAATCTTTTCTAACTGGGCGATTCAAAAAAGCCTTGTATGAGTCTAAAATTTAATTCATAATAGTCTTAAAAAAATGTCTAAATTTAACTTGCTGAAACCTGCAGAAACCCTGTAGCTGTCTTAAAATATGTGTAATATATTGTTAAAAATATTTGTATTTATAGAGAAAGAATGCACTGTAAAAAGTGATTAGTTAATTTAAGCAACAAGTTGACCTTACAAAAATAATGTAAGTAAACCCATTGTAACTTGGAACTGTTAAGCTGACTTAATTATGCAAATTAAAAATATATATAAATAAACTAATCACTTTATTGAAATACATCTTTATTATATCTGTTTTTTCCTGCTTCTCTGTGTCTAGCAAAATGACAGTAACTAAAATAAATCTATACAGGCTATAACTGTAGATTTTATAAACTTAATGAAGCACCAAATATGTAATATTGTAATAAATACAAAAGTTATTTGAAAACAGAAATGGTAAAATAGTCTCTATAAAAAGGGATTAGTTGACTTTAAAAAGTGAATACAACAAGCATAATTATTAAAATTAAGTCAATGTAACAGTTCCAAGTTACACTGGGTTTTATTACATTGTCTTTCTGAAGTCAACTTGATGCTTATGGCAATTGGTTTACTCGCTTTAAGTAACTTATCACTTTTTACAGTGTGAGGTTTTACTTCTAAACTCTTTATCACTGTATTCAAAAATGCAGGGGTTTTCAACCTAAATTCATGTAAAACATGTAAGCAAAAAAAAAAAAAAAAGTTTTTCCATATTTAACCCAAATTTGAGGTGAAACAGCCTGCATATGAATGTAATCTGAGTGAAATCCTACTGCAAGTTGTCAGTGACAGTTGCACCGATTTTCGCACTTCACAGCCATAACAGCTGAGTTTGACTGAAGACTAGAGCAGGTCAGCCTAGAAACATGAATTGAGCTTGACATCCAGCTAGATGCAACAGGTGGAGCTTGACGTTTCAAGCACACCTATCCTTGTAGGCTAATCCTAACCATTACGCTATCAGTTAACATAACACCACCTATTAGACAGGGACCAGGTCAAGCTCTATTTACACACCCATAGTGGAGATCTGAACTTGGCTGGAAGCGCCTAAAAACAAGGGCTTATTCTGTACGTTAAATTTTTTTCACGTAACCATTATGTTATATTTTGTCATATTTACCAAAATAGACTCCACTTTACAAGTGTTTTAAACCTGTAAAGGCTTATGTTGAACTATTTTTCTTATCTTTTTCTTATCTCCGTGACGTCATCAACTTTTGCTTTAAGATTTAGGTGGTTAGCATTTCACCAGATCTCCATAAGTGGTTTCGTTTGAATGTGTTATATCTATATTTTTAGCATATATGCATCACTTTGTTTTTGTTTTTTCTAATGTACAAAAGTTATTTACACTTAAATACACAGTATTTTGGATACCCAAGCTGGGTATTGAATATTGGTTTATTTTCATGATTTTCATATAGTTCATATATGACACATGTACATGTTATAGCTCAAATGAAAGCTCTTGCCGGTGCTCATACTGTTCTTGCTTTGTTTTTACTGAATTATATTCAAACATCAAACAGTTGTCGAATGAATTGCGGTGTTTCCATGGCGCAGAAGTGAAAACAATACATTTATGATCAATAAGCAGCCCCAGATAGCACAGACAGCTGTCATCCTTACCTTATGCTGTGCGCTTCAGGGCCATTTCTCCTCTGTTTTTGAGGTGATGTGCAGAAGTAATCCTTTTATAAGTCTGATATGGTCCAAACACAGTGCATTATGTTTGATCAAACTAAATAATAATGAAATATGAAAACAATGATTGGTCTCTGTTTGTATAGCACCTCTCATCAGTTGGAATATAATAACTTTTGCATAGAAACTGGTAGAGACATTTTTCTTTTTTCCTACGATTACAGACATGTGCAGGAGCCACCAAAATTAATTACAGCACCCTAGACCACACAGAACCTAAAAGGTACACTTTCAGATTTGAGTTTATAAAAAAATATACAAAAAGTGCCTCTTTTATTAGGTGTTTGTTATAACACAGACAACATATACAGTTATTTTAAACACTTTCAATAGTGTTTTATGAAAATTCAAAGGGTTTACTTTAAAATGATACCAAATTTTTGCATTTACACCTCTGCATGTTGATTTAGGAAGCTTTTAAATTTGGGTAGGCAAAAGGCAGAAATCCCAAAATAGCAGCAGATTTGAACTGGTTGCTTCAGGCACAAAAGTAAATTTATAACGATTTGTGGAACATCTCATTGTCCTTAGACGTTGACCAAGGGGCATCCACTCGAAATGTTTATTTAAGGGGTGTGTGCTGTCTCCTAGTATTTTTCATGTGCCATCCTCAACACCTACTGTTAGTAATAGTATGCAAGACTTTACAGGGAAACTCCCAAAATCTTTGATCACAGTCGATGGATAATCGTTGTTTTTTTTTTGTTTTTTTTGTACCTGTTGTTAAGTGTTGATGTTTATTATGTTAAGTGTGTCATTCTTGTTATATGTGAAGCACCACCATATCGGAATGAATTGCCCCAAGGGGATCAATAAACAAACAAACATCGCCTATTAAGGTACATTTCCAGGAAATTTTATAAATACATTGTGTGGACTGTGTAACATATAGAAGTGGTGTTTCATTCCTCAGCTAATTAAATGTTTCAAACCAAATCAACCAGGTTAGTGATTCAATCACTCATTTATGAAATAAAAACGAAACACTTCGCTTTGTCTTTGATTTCACATAGTTAGCAAACATATCAGTAAATGGTTTAAATCCTGCTTATTTGATTGGGTAAAACAGCATGAATTATTTTATAATGACACTTCGACATTCTCAAAAGGGAATATGATCTTGTCAAAGTTCAGTGACATCATTTGGATTTTGCAATTTTGAACCAGATGATATCAATGGCAGTGTTGCCAACTATTTCCAATGAAAAGTAGCTAAATGTTGCCAGATGATGTCACGCACTAATTTGCATATCAGTGACGTCATCACGTGGTATCTGACAAGCTTAAGCCGGACATGTTTCTACTCTCAGAGGAGCCGTGTATTAGATTATATTAAAACATTATATCCAGCACAAAAATAGGTTCTCATTAACATATTAATTATTTTATTATTTTATTATTTTACTTATACTTATTTATATTACATATTAATCACAACTTAAAACTACATCTTTATGTAGTGTAAAAATGAACAATGTTTTCTCAAAATGACTGGCCATCTCAGCAAAACATTATTTAAAATATGTTCATTTACATTTGTATGAAAAAGTTGACTATTTGTAAAAGTGACTTTTAGATAAGAGTTTTTTAATTTTTTAAATATAACACTGATAATGAACAGTTACATTCTTTTAAACCATCACAGTGTGTGTACTTGTTCTTTTTAACTTGTGAAATTAACACATTTGTAAAAGTGACAACAATTATAGTACTATTGTAATATATTGCTACATATAAACAACTATACATGTTAACATTTATCAGTAAATCAACAGTTATGAAAAACAATCTGAGCTAGCTACTGAGTGAAGCCTGCAGCCACTGCTCTTCTGAGTCACTTTTTAAAAATGGCTAAAAGTAGCCAATGAATGTTAAAAATGGCTAAATTTGTTGCTAGGTCCTTTTTGAAAAAGAAAAGTTGCTAGGGTAGTATGAAAAGTTGCTAAATCTAACAACAAAATTGCTAAGTTGGCAACACTGATCAATAGCTATTTCAACTGACCTTTTTTTTTTGAGCATTTTGGGATATGACATTAAACATGCTTAATGGAAAGCCAAAATGAGCAAAAAAATGTGGAATTGTGCATAAAAAGCATTTATGCGCACAATTGAGTCGGATAATTTTTTGGCATAAACAACTATGAAACACCTTTACCCCCCCAAAAAAAATCAGCATGCATGTCAAATATTTACAGTTTTCCTGTTTATTTAGGATTATTGCTAACGTTTTAGTTATTTGAAACAATATATTGTATAATAAATATACAGAGAGTTTAGTCTATGGAATGGAAACGCCAAGATGCGCATACATTTTAAAGGGTCTCACTTTATTTTGATGGTCTGTTTGATGAATTTAAGTTACACTGCATTTACATGTCAACTAATTCTCATTAGATTAAAAGTAGACTGTTAGGGTTGGGTTGTGCTTGCAAAGTTTCTTATAGTCAGTTAAATGTCTGTTGAAGGAGCATATCAACAGATTTTACGCAGACTGGACCATCAAAATAAAGTGTTACTGGTAACACTTTACAATGAGGTTCATTAGTTACTGCATTTACTAACATATAACTAACATGTACAGCATTTATTACTAACATGTACAGCATTTATTAATCACAATTGAACATTTACTAATGCATTATTAACATCCAAGTCCATGCTTGTTAACATTAGTTAATGGACCATGAGTTAACATGAACTAACAATGAACAACTCTATTTTAATTAACTAACGTTAACTAACATGAACATATACATTAGTAGATGTACTGTTCATTGTTTGTTCATGTTAGTAAATGCATTAATTAACATTAACTAATGAACCTTATTGTAAAGTGTGACCATGTTACCTTTTAAAACTGTGCATAAAAAGCTTTTGCACACAACTAAGCAGGATAGACTTTTTATGCAGTTAGAAGAATGCACATACACAAGGATGGAAACATATCTACCAAAAAAATTACAGTATGTGCATCAAAAAATACATGTGTGATTTAATTTTAACAGATCATGTGATTGCAAAATCATCGCAATGTGGGCAGTACAATTTTTGGTAATTATTACCTCCCAAAGATGCCGTGCTCCCAAAGAGTCTGAGATGTCCAAGATACTCCCAAGTCTTGTGCCTCCAAAAGCCGCGTTTATTGTAGGGCTGTACGATTCATCGAAATCAAATCTCAATTTTAAACATTGTGATTTGATATACGCAAGAGGCTGTGATATGAAATATATACAGTTGAAGTCAGAATTATTAGCCCCCGTTTATTTTTTCCCCGTTTTCTGTTCAACCAAGGGTAGATTTTTTTCAACCCATTTTAAAACATAATAGTTTTAATAACTTATCTATAATAACTGATTTATTTTATCTTTGCCATGATGACAGTAAATAATATTTAACTATATATTTTTCAAGACACTTCTATACAGTTTAAAGTGACATTTAAAGGCTTAACTAGGTTAATTAGATTAACTAGACCAGTGGTTCTCAAAGTGGGGGTCGGGACCCCCCGAGGGGTCGCGGGGCAATGAAGGGGGGTCGCCTGGTGATTTCCAAAAATCTATTTATTTTTTAACCATAAGAATTAACATATTTTATCCATAACTATACTGAAAATTAAAATAGTCATTTATAGTTACTATATACTTTATAGTTACTATAGTAGCTTATAGTTACTAGTTCTATTTGATTGCGACCCCTGGGGTAATAACATTATATTAAAGACAGCAATAGCGTCAGATGCATTTTGATTTTATAACATCAGGTTATACTTTCTGGCACATTTAAAGCACTGACACAAATTTAATTGGTGTGTCTGCGTCATTGCATGCAAGGTTTTTGTATTTATAACCACCTCAGAGGATATTGGGGGTCGCGAGTCACTGGCATTGTTATTTTGGGGGTCGCGGGCTGAAAAGTTTGGGAACCCCTGAACTAGACAGTTTAGATAATTAGGCAAGTTATTGTAAAATGATGGTTTGTTCTGTAGACTATTGAAACAAAAATTAGCCTAAAGAGGCTAATAATTCCATCCTTAAAATGGTGTTTAAAAACTGTTTTTTCTGAAAATGTCCTTGCTCTGTTAAACATCATTTGGAAAATATTTTAAAAAGAAAAAAAATTCAAAGAAGGGCTAATAATTCTGACTTCAACTGTATGTATTATTTAATTTTTCCCATCCAGAGCAAATGTGTGACTGCCATCTGTGAAAGTCTTACCAGCCAATTGATCAATCAGAATTGCACAACCAAACTACAACAAACAGGAAAGTGCGAACAGTTGGGATAATGGTGTCTGCTGCTTCAGAAGCATTAATATGGAAATAACTTTAAAGAAGAACAGGACATTACTAAAATGGGAATATCTTGGTTTCAAAGTCACAGACGCTAAATAAAAACAGATAATTTTTAGAGCTGTCACAGAATTGTTGCCACGGCTTACAGATTATTGAGCTGAAGCTTGACTCCAAAATTTAATTGCATTATCTGGCATAAAAATTGCAATTAGGTGTTTTCCCAAAATCGCAAAGCCCTAGTTCATTGTGTTTCATCTTGAGGCGCAACTCATTTTCTATATTGCTTCTACATCAGCAAACTCCTTTTTTATATTTGACACCAGGTTATTAGGACGTTTATTTATTAGGACATTTTATTATTATATTATATGTTTTCCCTTTGACTAAATGGATGGAGATGGTGCCTAATCACAAATGCACTGCATAAAATGGTTCATTAGATTTACAATTCTTAATATTTACAAATAATTTATTCAATTATTCATTCATTCGTTCATTTATTTTCTTTTCGGCTTAGTCCCTTTGCAAACAATTTATATGGGCTGAATTTAAACAAACAAATTAAGTTTAATTTGTTTGTTTAAACTCAACCCTTATGAATTATTAACTTATATAAAATTTTGTAAATTAAATTAACTTTTTTTCAATGTAGTGGGATATTTCTCACTTAGTAAAATTTCTCTGGTCCAGCATGGCCCACAAAATCAGCCTTCGCTTGGCCCACATGCCGCAGTGAATTACGGTACATGACTAGACCAAGTCTGGCTTCAAGACAAGGGCCAAACATGGACCATATGTGGGCCAAGTCTGAGTAAAGTTAATAAACCATGGGCCTGAACTGGGCCACGTCTGGCCATTGTCTGGAAGCCAGACTTAGTGTCACGATTGCAATGAAATTGCTAAACCCATGAAGCATTGCTCTTCAAGCACTTAAAAAATTATCATGTGCAATAATAAAATCATTTGTAAAATAATAATGTGGGTGGGTATATGGGTAATGTAGGTTAAATTCAGTTCTTTTGCAGCATACAGGTAAAACAAAACTAATAATAATTCAAATAATTCAATCATGATTGTTTCCTAAATTAAGATGCAAACAGGAAGATGGAAATGACTGTATCAAAATATTTCTTTACTCAAATAATTTAAACATATTTTAAATGTGGTTCAAGATAGAGCAAACGTACGTGACCCATAATTTTTTACATCTGGGCCAAATACTACATTTGACATCAAACCCATGTCTCGAGTGCCACCTCAAAGCTGGTGCCAAACCCGGGTCATGTCTGGCCTACAAGCTGTATGCCAGTGCTGGATAACTCCCTGCTGTGTCAACTTTATGTCAAATGTGGTCCAGAATTCATTGCTATGTTGTGCAAAAGTCTTCTATGCATCTTTGAATAAAAAGATAGCAAGTGTGAGCTGTATCCAGTGATCAGGCACAATGCATAGTGGACTTGTCTTGTACGCTAGCAAACTGTGCCAAAACCTTTACTCTCAAATACTGAGAATCCAATTAAGGGCATCGTTATATGTGGAACAACAGTGGACAACATGATTAGTTTGTTTATAAGGACGGTATCAATCCTCAGACATTACTATTTGTGTTGGTGGATTTCTTTTCTGCAGTGGTGTGAGCTCCTTAAGGAGATAATAGTTTCCCAGTTTAAGTGTCTTGCTTCATACTCATGAGGAAATAAGATCAGAGTTTCTGGGAAAGAAGTCGAGCCCCTCTGCAAAGTTCACTTGCAGTGGTCAGTTATCCGCTTTAATATCCGCAAGCTTCTTACTGACACTGCTTACTGGTATAAGCATTCTGAACCCACCGGGACTTATGGGAAGGGTTAAAGTGTGCACTTGTTGATGCATGGGTTAAAGACGAGATGACTGATTTGAATAAAGTTTCAGTATTCAAGTATGCATAGAAAGAACATTAAAGTCATAAAATGAAAGATATTAAATAGTTAAAATGTTTTGGAATACTATAATGGGTAATCTCTAGTGCAATGTAAAATTATCCGTTAATTAACAGGTTTACAGTTTTAATGTTTATGGTTGTAAATTGTATTATGGGATGTTGATCTCTGCTCTGTTGACATTTGATGGTAAAAACTCAACTGTGCATTTCATCAAAGTGACTAATGCTAACTTAATTTTTTTGAGGTTTGACAATATTCAAAAAATATATAGTATTATAAATGAGAGAGAGAGAGAGAGAGAGAGAGAGAGAGAGAGAGAGAGAGAGAGAGAGAGAAAGAGAGAGAGAGAGAGAGAGAGAGAGAGAGAGAGAGAGAAAGAGAGAGAGAGAGAGAGAGAGAGAGAGAGTTAAGTCTATAAAATAACAGAAAATATACTGGCAATTACCAGATTGTATCATAATTTACAACACCAAACTAGACAATATATCAGAGGGTTTCTGCAGGTTTCTTCAAATGAAATGTGAGACTTTTAAAGACCCCTTTAATGACATTGTGAAGAATGCAATTTTAGACTTATACAGGGCTAAAGACTAAGACTTTTCTCTAATGGCCTTGTGACTTCTGTAAATGGTTTTTGTATGAATGAAAGATCATGTAAAGGGATGTGTTGCTTTATTATTATTATTTTTTTCGGATTAGGGAATTTTGAGAATTTGCTGTAATAACGTCTAACAGCTGTTGTAAATTGAATCTCTTTGCAATAAAAAAAAACATAAATACAAAAAATAAGCTTTGAAATGGATTTTAGGCGTTTATGTGTTGGCCAAATTAGGTAACTTTACTTGGACAGAGGGAAATGAAGACCTCTTTTTTGAAATTTAAGACATTTTAAAAGTTTAAGACGCCGCAGACACCCTGTACAACATCAAACTATTGAAAATGATAATAAATGTCACTTTTTCAAAATTTCCAACATTAAAAAATGTCGGGGGAAAGATCAAGGTCACACAATGCCATTAAAAGCATAAATAAATAAATAAATAATATTAAAAATAACAATAAAAGTTTGAATTACAAAATATAGGAATTTAGTAACCCTTGTGCACTGTTCAAATTTAATACTCTCTTGTTATGTTCGGGATGAAAACACCCACTGAATTAAACTGCTGTAAAAATGCAACAGATTAATAATTTTTTTCACTTTTTTTTTGCAAAAATCTGTTAATCAACCTCAGTCCTGATCAAAACTATTAAATGTTTTTAAAAGTTACAGGATTTTAACTCTTTAATTGCCAAATTCATAGATGATGTCACTGATTTGGTGTAAAAACACACAAAATGACGTATTTTTAACATAAAACTAATTGTGGACTGCATTTTTTGCCGTTTATCACAGTCTTGTGAACGATTAATAACAACCTTGGCTTTGATGCATTGCTTTTTTTCTCCCTAATTTACTGCTGCTAATTTACAAAGCCACTAAGTTGGCAACACCGCATTTGATCCTTTTGTGCGTTTTGTTTCAGTGACATCATTTATGAATTTGGCAATTAAAGAGTTAAATCCTGTAGTTTTCTAAACAATTTAGTAGTTTTGATCAGAACTGAGGTTCCTTAACAGATTTAAACAAAAAAATTTAATATTAATCTGTTTTTTTTTTTTACAGTTGTTTAATTTAGTGGATATTTTTATATCGAACATAAGAAAAGGATAGTAAATTTGTCCTGAGTTTATCATTGAGTTTTTTTTTTTAAATCTCAAAGCATTTTCACAAAATATGTGTCATTAATATTTGTCACCAAAGATCATTCTACTAGCTGAAACCCAGAAATAAAAGTTATGGCCAAATTAAGACTCAAAATCACCTCAGAGTGGATGAAAACACCCGCAACAACACACAAGGGCAAATTTACAGATATTTCCGCAGTGCTATGAATTGTAATATATTAATAGGTAATTTGGGGTCATTCAATTTTTTGTTTTAAATACACTTAAATACACAAATTTTTGGGGTATATTATATTGCTATATGGTTTAACTAAATGATCCGTTAGTGGGTGTGTTCTATAACCCATAATAACAATCTATAATTATTGAATATTTAATAAAATGAAATTAAACTGGTTTAAAAATCTTCCAGCATTTGTGTCTGAACTCTTAAATCTGACCTGGTTTTATTTATAAAGTACTCGTGCTTTAAGTCTTCCATGTTTAAATGTTACTTGACCAGAAAGAAATATAGAGGTCAACATCTGAAGTGGACAAAAAAAAAGTTCTTCAAAACTATCCCAAGGAAAGATTGAATGTTGTTCAATAGTTTAAGGACAACTTTGAGGAAAGGATTTGAACCCCTGTATGTCAAACTTCATAAGTAACAGTACAACACATATCGTGGACAAAATAATAAATATATATAGAAGAATTCATAAGATAAATAGAATAACATTGTAAACTGAGATCTTTTTTTTAATTCTCATTCTCACCATTGTTTTGCTCCAGCTTCTGGAAATTTGGAACAACAAAAAGCTAAACTATTACTCTGTGTAATAAATCATCTTGTAAAAATAAGCTTGGTACAACAAAGTGACTTCTAATGCATTATTGGTTCAGATGTATTTCTTAGTAGTAGTTTGTTTCATAATCCTGCCAAATATGCCATGTTTACACTGAACTAAAGGGTCACTGGATGTTACTGACCTGAATCTGCTTTTTGAAGCAAACATCAAAGTTCAACAACATGTTTCAAGAACATTTTTTATTGCAATAGCTCTATTCAAAGCAAAAAAAGAGAGATAAATACAAACACGAAGCAATGCTCAAATGATTTGCCTGCTATCGTTCTCTTTTTCCCACCAGAGGAAAAAGGACATTTCAATCAACTGCAGGAAAAGAAAAGAAGATAAATCAAAGCATCAGTATGTACACATGGACACAATCATAGAAATTTTCCTTTTTTTATACTTTCTCTCAGACTTAATCTGAAGAACTGACCTGCACAACTGAACTCTGCCTTCAGTCAGGCTTAGACTTTAAAAACAATAACAAACAGAACACAAATGTACCAAAACATACTCGTGAGGTCTGACAAACATGGCAAAGCGGGACGCACAAATTTCCTATCTCTTTGATTTATAAATGAAGCCAAATAAAACATCAGAGATAATAAACCAAAGAAAATGAGAAAAAAATTAAATAAAATGGAACATTCAAACAAAAACGTCAATCCTGTCATCATTTGTTCACCTTCCCATTGATCCACAGCTTACCAGCTTCTTTCTACGACAAGAAATAATACTAATTCGGGTGACCAAATAGTTGACCATCGGCTGCCATAATATCTTTCTTTCTTTCCTTTGTTTACTGTTAACAGTTTTTCTTTTGCGTTCAGGAAAAAGAAATTCATTCAGGATTGGAACAAGGTAGTAAATGATGCCAGAACGTTCATTTCTGGATGAACGATCCCTGTAATGCTCTACCACTGCACATCCATATTCTACGCAATCACTTGAATCAAGTTCCAAATAAAAATCTTACTTCATAAAAGATGTCAATTCAATGAAAATCAAAGCAACAAGCGGCCAGCTTGGTCATATACATTAGCAAAAGGCTGATATCAAAATACATTTGTGTGTCGTTCAACAATTTGGCTTATGTTTGACAGGAATATCGGTCTCGCTTTATTTTGATGGTTCCTTTAACACATTTTGTTGAATTGAAGTTGCATCTGCATGCAAAGTAATTCTCATTGGATTATGAGTAGACTGTTAGGTTGGGGTTATGGTTAGTGTAAGTTGACATGCACTTGCAAAGTTTCTTATAGTCAGTTAAATGTCTGTTGAAGGAGTAGTGTCAACAAATATTTAGTAGACAGTCTACTAATACTCAAATGAGAAGCAATTGGCAACTTTTAGTCAACAAAATGTGCAATAGGGATCATCAAAATAAAGTTTTACCGGCATA
Organism: Danio rerio; assembly: GCF_052040795.2. Classification (NCBI taxonomy): domain Eukaryota; kingdom Metazoa; phylum Chordata; class Actinopteri; order Cypriniformes; family Danionidae; genus Danio; species Danio rerio. Next base: position 52,139,333 of record NC_141027.1, read on the forward strand.
CCTTTCAGTGTAGCTCTTAAGAGGCATAGTTCACCCCCAAATTAAAATTTACTTACCATTTACTCACTCTCAAGTAGTTATAACCCTTTGAGTTTCTTTCTTGTTGAACACAAGAGAAGATATTTAGCACAAAGGTGTCAACCTGTAACCATAATTTGAAAAATCAAATACTTTGGAAGGTACAGGTTTCATCAAAATGCCTTCAGCGTTCAACAGAAGAAACTCAAAAATATTTGAAACAAGTTAAGAGGGAGTCAATAATGAGAGAATTTTCTTTTTTGGGGGGGAGAACTGTGCTTTAAAACTTCTCTTGGTTTCAAATATCATGCTAACATTAGCTAAGAAAGTAACCTGTACCTTTTTATGTTAAAGTCCCATTAAAAACAAAGCAAATTTGAGTTTTGGGTGCAGTTTTGGAACACTAGGCAAAGCACTGAATTGTATTAGCCAATATGTGCTAGTAAACACTCAGCTTTGGTAATTCCATGAGGAATGGGTCCTTTTACCAGGAGACAAAGTTCACTTTTGTACCGCTAAGAGCATACACTCTCAGAAACAAAGGTACAGGAGCTGTCACTGAGGCAGTACCTTTTCAAAAGATACATATTTGTACCTAAACAGTCCACAGTAGTACCTCAAAGGTGTATTTTAGTTACAAATATGTACCTTTTGAAAAGGTACAGCCCTAGTGTCAGCTCCTTTACTTTTATTTCTGAGAGTTTAATAAAGACTGTACCATACACTGTTTTTGCATTTTGTTTTCTTCGTCACAAGTTTCACATTTGATTTTGCCCTTTAAAACAGAGTGCAGGAAGCAGAAAATATCAAAACAAAAAAGAGGCAGTATAATTTACCTTAAGATTGAACAGTGTGTATATCACTCCTTTGAAAATAATAGAGTGTAAAGGATGAACTGTACCGCTTGCCTGATGAACACCACAATACTGAGAGAAGAGTCTTGAAACAGAGCAGCGGATTTGTAAGACTAAAATATTAAATATAAATTTGAGACATTAAAATGAAATGTTTTTATGTGTTGCTGATTGAACGAGACCTTTCGATCTTTACAAGAGCATGCTTAACGTTTCATACAGGCAAAACTGGACTTTGTACCTTTCGAGTTGTGCTGTTTGCTCACACCAAGTCGAAGAAGGGTTCCCCTTACAGTTAGTTTATAGTAGGTACCAAAACGTAACTCGAGAACTAATTGAGATTCATTTGGATGACATAAATCACCAACCCTGTGCTCATCCTAGTGACATTTCAGCAACTGCAGCAGATTTCATGTGGGGAGTCCCAGAATAGACCCTCTTTTCCTGCACCCCACTCCTCTTGCTCTCTCTCTCTATGGGACTCTTGGCAAAGACGAGGAGATGCTGGTCAAAAATTAATATGGATAGAGATACAAAAAGCCTATGTTTGGGCAGCGCCACATGCCAAGAACACATTGCGACAAACACCTGGAGCCAAGCAGACTGAAACATCATTGACGCTCACGACAGAACAAACAAAAGGAGGCTTTGACAGTCCAAAACTGAAGATAAAATACTGAGTGAGGACCAAACCAGAGACAGACATTTGTAAAAAATAAAAATAAAAAAAGACACTAATGCTGTATTGTCACATCCATTCTGTAGTCTGTACCGTGCCATTGAGTGCTCTTTCCGTTAAGCAAGCGGTAAACATAAACACTAAAATCTGTAATTGCACCTGAAATCTTTATGGGAAATAAATAGAATTTGTACAAATGCGGCGTGATGCTAGTAAACAGCATGCACCTGCCCTGACCAGACAAGCGGATTGTGGTGTCTTCGTACGATAAACCTCCCTTTTTACGCAGCAAATAAAACATTGTGATGTGAATCACAATAAAGCACTAAACTCATACAAGACAGAACATATGGATCTGCTCTGAGACAGCACATGAACAAATAAAAAGAACCATAAAAGTCCATTAAGATCAAACTCTGGATCCTCTTGTTGTGCCGCAGGGTTGTGTGCTTGGCTCTCTTGTTAACCGGCATCTCTGCAGGAGCTTGACGGGACAGTCCTCAGTCTGTGAGGGAAAGACAGAAAGATGCAGGATTAACCCATGAACACATGGAGTTAAGCAAACTAATGAATCATACCGATGTTTGACGGCTCACACTAAATAAAATAATCATCAAATCAATCAATCATCACACAAGTAGACTGCAGCTTTACACAAGAAGTTTAGCCAGATAAGAAATGGTTGTGCCCAATAAAGCCTGGTTTCTCTCAAGGTTTTGTCATTCACTTTCGTCAATTTATGAAGTTTGTTCCTCACCACTAGCTTGCATGGTTCAGGCTTGTGGAGCTGTGCATTGATGGATTTACTCTTCAGTGTTTAGACTTTCAGCAGTAAAATTTAAACCACACTGAACTGAACTTCAACTATGAAAACTGGACTGACAGTTTCAATTTACAAGAACTTCCATGTTAAGCTGCTTTGACACAATCTACATTGTAAAAGCGCTACAGAAATAAAGATGAATTGAACTAAATGATAGCATTTGTAACCATTAAGAATGTATTTTTAACTTTGAAAGACAAAAGAAGACATCAGTGTAAGGTTTTATTAGTTCCTAAGTACCGAACAAGTACAGTTGAGGCTGTTCACAATTCGTAATGTGCTCCATGTAATGCCTTAAGAGCTTTGCTTATAATTATGTCATTTTCACTGCTGGATGGTGCATATTCACAACAAACAAAAGAGTAGTTTGAAGCAGTGACCGAGTGTCACATGGGAGCTGTCATCTTTATTACAACTCCTGTTTACGTATGAGCTAATGTATTCAAAACTTGGGTATTATAAACAGAGTAAAGCCTGATTTATACTTCTGCGTCAGGTGACCGGCGTAACCACCGGCGCATGCAACGCGCGTGGCTGTGCATTTATACTTCTGCGCGCTGTCTTTGTCGGTCTGCATTAACAGTTCCGAAAGGCTAGTTGGCAGTGAGGTGTAAATGTTCCTCTGTGTCGAGTTTCTTTGCTGCTTTTTTGCTTTTCCTGAACACTTCCGGGATGTACAAGTGGCTCAAACTCGCTCATTTTGAGGCAGGAACCGGCAGATGTGCAACAACTTTAACTATGAGGTAAACACAAAACAAAACTTTCCACCCGGAGCTCCTTCACAGGACTCCCCACTTGTAAACAATCGCTCGCGCCATTCGCGCGGCTCTCTGTCCCGCCCAGACTTGTCAGCGCTACCAAGCCGACCAATCACAAGCTTGCGCTACGCGTCGTTGCGACGTGTAGTTAAATTTTTTGAGAGGTGCACGTCAGTGTCGGCGACGGCGAAGGGCTATGCGTCAGCGCCGTAGCATACGCCGGCGTTTGACGCAGAAGTATAAATCAGCCTTAAGGCCCACTCCCAATTCTACCCCCTAGCCCTTCCCCCTTGTTTTGTGTGTTTACATGAAGGGGTAGGGGTGCCCCAATTCTCTTTAGCTTGAAGACGTAGGATTAAGGGGAAGGGTAACAGATTTTTCACAACCACACTCGAAAACCAAGGGGTAAAAATACCAGAATACACAGTCTACAACAGCAGCATAGCTGCACACGGAGGCCAGGAGATGCACAAATTAGTATGTTTTTGCCATTACTATCAATTTTTACAACAAACAAACATGTTTTGATACATTTATAACGGCATTCATGGTTTACCATCATGCTTTAAAAAAAAAAAAAAGATTAAAAAAAGCTTAGTTTCAATACCTATAATCTACAATAATAACTATGGTTTAGTAGTCACACAACATACTTTGACATCTGACACTCGATGACACTCGAAAACCCTGGCAGTAAAGTCCAGTGGCTGGGAATGAGCTTTTTACAGTGTCTGTTATAATGCTATTGTTGTTTTTCTGTTTACATAGATGAATATGGCCAGGGTGTAAATACACAGTACAGTTACAATCTTATTGCCACATTATATTGTTATAATAACATGATATTGTTGCTATTAGTTGTTTTTCTAAATATATTTACCAAAAAAATAAAGCAACTGGAATAATTACAGCAGTCACCATCGTCGATCTCATTAGTAGTAAGAGGTTGCGATAACATGATGACGTTTGCAGGTGTCATAGTGCTGTCCCGTTTCTTATGGGTAGATTTTGAAGCCCTTCCCCTTAACACTCTGTTTCAAAGGCCAAGGGGAAGAGAAAGGGGTATAAAAACATTGGGATTGGGCCTAAGGCTGAAAGAAAAGCAAAACGAGACTAGAGTAATTGCTGATGAGAGATGAGCATGACAAAGCATGAAATTAGCAAAGCTTTTATTACGCCGCAGTCTGCTTCAGTTTTCTTCTCATCAGATGGAAAAGCAAAAAAAAAAGAAAAGAAAAAAAGCAAAACATCTAAGATAATGGTCCAGTTAAGAAGACAAGAGGTTGTTTTTATGAATGTCAATGGAGGAGGGCCTTCACTATGCTGAATAAAGTAGGAGAAAATGGCTATTTTTAAAAAACATGTTATCAACATCTAAAAATTTATTTTGGATTGATCCATATTTAGAGTTTATATCAGAAAAAAATGTGTTTCATTGAAGAATTCAGGGATCCTACATTGTACGGCGCTTCTCATACATCTCTATGGTCTCTGCAAACTGACTGTCACACAACTGGACATCAAGATTGTGATTAGTTATGAAAAGGCACTCATGATCCAAGTCAGCAGTTAAGCCTTCTTTAATGACATCTCCACTGGAACAGAACAACTTATGTTGTCATTTTGTGATGACTAACATGTAATAGATTCACCACTGTCAAAACAGCATAAAGAGATCAAGGTAAGTAAGCTTTCTTCTTAAGACTTTGGATCATTGAAATCTATTCAACTTTTTACATTGATCAGATTTTATTTAAATATTTACATTTGTGGTTCAAATGAATGAATGTATTGATTGTGAACTATGACTGTGAGCACTGTTACATTCCTTCCCCTTTTTTGTCTAGGGTTGGGGAAGGAAAATAAAGTAAATTAAAATTTAGAATTCAAGGAAAAGAAGACCAAATTAATGAATTGTGAAAAGGTTAAATAAACAAAAATTGAGGGAACACTTCAATCCTGTGCCTCAGAAATGTGAAACAACCACAAGAGTAAACTTAAATATTGGATTATTTTGTTCTCATTAAATAAACAATAAATAAAGCATAAGTCTTTAGGAGAAGTATTAACAAAAAAAAATAAAAAAATAAAAAAATAAAAGAAAACAGAACTAGCTTAGGAGTACTAAATAACCTAGTTTCAGGTAAAAGAAAAGAAACAAAACAACAAAGGTTTTCCTCAACTCCTTTACTATGAAGAAACACAGTCAAACAAGTGAAAAAATAAAAATGGCACCCCCTCCCTACAGCTTCATTTTGTAAATCAAAAAGTCAGACAAAGAAACAATACAATTACCTTTTAAATACCACACAAAAAAGTATATTTAAATCATACTACTAAGAAAGCAGACACCATGCCTGTAAAGTTCCATAACACAAGAGAAACACAAAGTTTCTTTAAAGACAGAAGTTAAATTGAACCCAATAGCTTAAAAAACTTCTCTCAATATACAACAGGATCAATAACCACAAAGTATGCAACAACCACAAGTCTGGAGCAGGGGAGAAAGTGAACCTTTCCTTGGGTTGAGGAACACTGCTCTTTTATAGCAGCGCGTTACAGCAGCACGCTCCACTGATGAGCACCACCTGGGCCCAATCAGCTCTACCTAGCGAGCAGGCAGAGACACACAGGAAGAGTAAAGCTGCGGTCACATTAGAGTTTGAGCATGCGAAATTCTGTCGTGCGGCGCTGCAAAAAAGAGGCGGGATTGAACAAGCTTGTTAGACATTTTTAAAAGCGAGCGATTGCTCCATATTTTAAATTTCTGTCCAGAGAGGTCATGTTTTGATTCTCGATTGGTCTCACGCAGTCTAGTGATGCGATTTCGCAGGTCAGAGTTCACCAAGCTTGAACTTTGCACCGCAGCAACCTGCGAAACTTGACGCATGACCCTGCGTTTCCGGTCTGACGCATTCGCGTGTGTATAAATGGAAGTCTATGGGAGGAAAAGCCCAGTGTGACCGCAGCTTAAGAGAGAAACACACAACATAACCACTCCTAATGGGCAGTGAACACACAAATAAACAACAATAATAATAAATACATCAAAGGGATGTAACAGCACATTCAAATACACTGGCTGGACATTTAAGCTTCTCACACAGTGTTTGATATCAACTGTTCATTCATACAAGTGTACAGTAAAAGCTTGCAAACACTGAGCATGAAAATAGAACCAAAACCATTTCTACTAAGCAGAAAAAGATATAACCCCACATTACATGCAAGACCTTGCTTATATACATACACCTGCATTTATCCTCTACCCAGGCTCACGTACTATCCGTCCTGTCAAATGATATCCTTCCATCTCCCTCATTTAGTCTCAAGTCCTACAGATGCTCCTCACCAGGTACTGTCCTCTATATCCCCTTATGTCTGTGGTGGGCAGTGGGGTTGTAGTGTGCCCTGCATTGACCCTGGTGTACACAAGCAGTAGCTTTGATAAAAGGCTTTGTCTGACCCAACAATGGTGGTGGGGGCACAATGCCACCGCTTTCAGAGCTCTCCGCACTGTGGCGTCTGGAGTGGCAGGAATGCCGCTGCTTCATTGTTCAACTGAAGGGCGGGTCTGATGGGGTACCAAAGGTCCCAGAGTTCCTCCTGGCCTTGATGCCATCACTGTCCTACAGTAACAACCACACTCTCATTTTAACAATCTATTAAAGTCAGTACGCTCTCTTCTTGCGATTTGTAGTTTTCCAATTTCAGAATGTCCAATTTCACAAATAGACTCTTACTGACAACTTAAATCTATATTATACATTAATATTATATACCTATTTTAAAAGACTTGCTTTTTCTATTGTTAATTCATTGTTTGTTTTACAGCAGGGGTCACCAACCTTCCTGTAGATTTCAGTTACAACCAGTTTTAATTAATTGGTTAAGTTATGTTTGAGCTGAACTCTGAAGTTAGATCTTCAGGAACAGGGTTGAAGACCTCTGCTTTACAGAGATGGGGCAGAATAGAAAACTGATATGGAACAAAAGTGGAATGTTATCAAGAAAAGCTCTGAGCCGGGACCTAAACATGAGTTTCCCATGAGACTTCAAAAAAAGATACATATTTACCATCTACACAGAATCCAGTATCTAATACAGCCCCAGAGATCAAAGGGTTTCTGCAGGCCAGTTCAGAATTTAACATAATCTGCAAACATTACTGCAATATTGCAGTATAACATTTGCTAAACATGTCAGGCTAAATAATCCAAATGAATCATTGACATCTGCTGTCTTTATTAGTTTCCAAAAGACAGATTTCATTGAAATTTAAATTGGCATCTTGGCTTTTTTTCTGCTGAAGATTCTGTTGTCTAAAACTTATATATATATATATCTCATAGGAACGGTATATCAGTGAGAAATAATGATTAAAATAACAGATAACATAAATATACATTTAACCACCCATATAATCATTATTATCATTGTGAATCCATAATCGCATCAATTGGTCTATGCAAGAAAAAAAATCATTCACCAGTCTGAAACTGGCAGATCTAGAGCACTGATAAATATCTTAAATGTTCACAAGACACTTTTAGGTAAATTGGTGTTGGTATCAACATATAGCCTAAAACACAAAAATGAGATGTCTAGTTTATATAGTTTGACCTGCAGTGACCTTTGAAATAACTAATGAGACAATACTGTAGGTCAGACACTAAATATCCCTCAAAACACTGCAAATTTAAATACGCCTTATTAATAGATTAGATGTAGTTTAAACAAATACGCAAATGACTGAAGCTTGCATTACACAAACTACAGTAAGATTACAGAAAAAAAGTTACCAAATTAAATAAATTAATAATAATAACGACTAAAATGAAGCCAATATTAGCAACCCCTACTTTTGTGTAAACGCAAAGCAAACCAAGATAAAGGTGGTCTGAGCATTTTCAGTTTGGGCCATTGATGTGTTATATATTAACCTCATTTGCGTAATGGAAGAGATCCAATGCAGGCATCCTCTGCCCTAAAATGTGAATGGCAGCTCAAGACCATCTGCGTCACTACATGGACACCAAACTCCATGTGCGTCACCACACACCCTGCTCACACCTCACAAGCATATCATAGTGTGATGCCACAGCAGGCCGCAGCTATAAGTGGGACAATGACCAAACCACTGCTGCCTCCCTTTCATTCCTGGCCTATTTTAGGAGCGGTTCTGCCAGCGTTCGACAGTGGGATTGCCCATGACCCGGCGGGAGTCTCTTCTTTCACTAGTAGAAGAGTTTAGAAAAGGTGGCACCAATTCCAGATGCCATTGGTCAAGCTCCACTGTGTTGGCATGGAGAGCTGATTTGTGTCATCAAGATCACCCTTTGATAGAGTGAGAGCGGCAGAGATGCTAAATTAGGTTACATCTTATGCGTCTTGCCCTTTTTCACAAATAATTAGGAATTTTGCAAGTGGAGCAATTCTCTTCTGTAAAGGATTTTAGAAAATACAAGATTGCACATAAGGCTGATTTGGATAGATTTAACACACTGCTTCTCCATGCCACCTAAACGCTTAATTTCACGCGGCTGCTATGTTAAAAAACGAAAGCAAGGCTGCGTTGGGAAGAAACCCGAACAATCAAAACAATCAAAAGCAATTTATCATCAAACAACATCACAATCTCTTTAAGAGTAATACGCTTAAGTGTCCTCCTAGGCTTCAGATCATGGCACCAGTTAAACACCGAGGGGGAACTTCCTTGCTTCAGCCTTTGTAACCCGGTGAATGATCAAACAATGCAGTCCTCTGTAGCACATCCTCGAGTTGTCTGTAATAGTGTTGTCCTGGTACAGACATTTTAAAAATGTCCTTTTCCCGATAACATTTAAGCTTTGTTGAGAGTGTTTTTAAACACAGCTGATTTGCCACAGCATTCATCAGCGCTCAACAGAAATGACTGTGATCGACTGTGAGGATCATCAGTTCACTGTCCTTCATCCAGTGTAAACACAGATATAGGGACACTGGAGCATTTTAAAGCCACGAAGATCAGTCAAAGATTGTTGGACTGCATTTGCACTCGGTATACATCGGTGAAGTGCAGTAAACTCATGACCTTCACAGCCAATCCCAGTCATTTCTGTTGAGCACTGGTGAATACTATGGCAAATTAGCGCTGTTTAGGAACGCACTCAACATCGGTTAAATGTTAGCAGGAAATTGATGTTTTATAAATTTCAGTACCGAAATTCAGTATCGTGACAGGTCAAATATCAGTTTATTAAGTTGGGGCGACGCAGTGGGTAGCATGTTCGCCTCACAGCAAGAAGGTCACTGGTTCGAGCCTCGGCTCAGTTGGAGTTTCTGTGTGGAGTTTGCATGTTCTCCCTGCGTTCGTGTGGGTTTCCTCCGGGTGCTCCGGTTTCCCCCACAGTCCAAAGACATGCGGTACAGGTTAATTGAATAGGCTAAATTGTCCGTAGTGTATGAGTGTGTGTGAATGAGTGTGTGTGGTTGCTTCCCAGAGATGGGTTGCAGCTGGAAGGGCATCCGCTGCGTAAAAACGTGCTTGATAAGTTGGCGGTTCATTCCGCTGTGGCGACCCCGGATTAATAAAAGGGACTAAGCTGACAAGAAAATGAATAAATGAATTTATTAAGTTGGTTTGATGAATTGCTTCTAAAACTTTTGTTTGGGAAAGAAAATGTTAGCTAACTGGTGCCATTTGCCTTAACTTAACTGAAAATGAGGGTCTGATTCCTTTTTATTTTCAGTATCCATTCAGAACGGACCTTTGAGTCACTCGGAAGGGGATGAAATGATAAATATGTCACTCTCTCTTTGCTGATAAGATGCCATTATATACATTATACTACATCACAGACACCTTTCCTATGTGACTCCAGGCAATACTTCTAGGTTTCTACCCAACTCAGCCTTTAGCTTTTAAAATGGCAGCCACTTGAAACCAGTCTGTAGGTGGTGTGTGGCGAGTGCGTGGAAAATGAAAACTTAATAGGAAGTGTTAGTGTTGAGGGCCAGGGAAAATTTTAGATTGTGTATAAGTGTTTAAGAGTATAAAATAGAATGGTAAGTGTTAATGAGAAAAATACAAGCAATAGCAACCATGTTGGTCATAATCTTCTTATTCTTATTAATACCCTATCGTCATCCTATTAAACACAAATTCCAAAAAGTGAGATTGCTTTGCACATTTGGTTGTTCTTGATTACATTTAACACAAAGTGAATAAAATGAAGTAAAGCTCCTTGATATGTCTATCTTTATATTTATCTCTACCCAATCTCAAGTCCTACAGATGTCCCTCACCTGGTACTGTCCTCTCTATCCCCTTATGTCTGTGGTGGGCAGTGGGGTTGCAGTGTGCCCTGCATTGACCCTGGTGTACACAAGCAGTAGCTTTGATAATAGGCTTTGTCTGACCCAACAATGGTGGTGGGGGCACAATGCCACTGCCTTTAAAGCTCTCCGCACAGTGGCGTCTGGAGTGGCAGCAATGCCGCTGCTTCATTGTTCAACTGAAGGGCAGGTCCAATGGGTTACCAAAGGTCCCAGAGTTCTTCTTGGCCTTGATGCCATCATTACCCTACAACCACATCTCATTGCCTCTCCTGTCCACAAACACCAATTTTTAATTCATTTTAAGTCATAACTTGTCTAGTTTGGGTAGGTCAGGAGTAATATATTAGCCACTTTCCTGGAATCAGAGATGTCAGCCAGCAATCTTCTCAAACTGTCCTAAAAAACATGAATGCTCACATAGCACAAGCATGTCATTCACTGTGCCATGCCAGAGCAGACTGGCACCACAGTGGAACAATGACCAAACCACCGTTGCTCCAGCCTATTTTAGGAGCTACTAACCTAAGACAATGGGATTGCCCTGGAACTGGAGACTCTTCTTTCACTAGGAAAACAATTTAAGAAAGGTGGGTTTTAATCATCTAGTATTGTGGACTTACTGGCAGAGAGGGTTGATTCATGTGATTAAGACACTTAAGAGCTTCACCTTGATGGCAATGACCCACAAAACCCAATCACAACCATCCTGAATGTGCCAAAGACGCACACTCACTCACTCTCACACACACACACACAGACACAGACACAGACACAGACACAGACACACACACACACACACACATACACATACACATACACATACACATACACATACATACATACATACATACATACATACATACATACATACATACATACATACATACACGCGCACACACACACCCTTCTGTGGAAAGTTCTTTAAATGAAAACAGCTGACCTCTATTTCACCATGACGACTGGTCACATAATTCATGATATGAGAGGACACCGGGTGGAACTTAAGCTTGTCTAAGCCACCTATGCCAGGAAATGATCATAAAATGTGATAAACTAATCCATATGATGCAAAAGGCAATTATGCCTTAAGCTTAACTTATGCATTATGTAATGCGCTAATGGCATAGTGCTTTAATGGACAAGGACATATTAGAGTAATATTTTTGGATGTTTCTGAAAGAAATCTCTTGTGCTTACCCAGGATAAATTTAAGAACTCTCATGAAGTTATGGAAAAGTATAAGATACATACATATATACACATTTCAAGCGCATGCCTTAAAAGCAACGACAATAAGCTTAGGGTGTCAGTTTGCCATTTCCAATGGAGGCGGTGTATGTTTTCCAGGTACACGGAACATTTCCGAATGCTCCGAGTGCTAGAACTAACCAATTTGCTTCACACTTTGTATGGTATATACACATTTTAGTAATAACTGCAGACTAATTATCTTAGGCAAACGAAGAGCATGCGCTCGCACTTGTCACTTCAGGTCAAAATAACAACACACGGAAAAATGAGTGCCGTATAGCAGCAGTGAGGAGATTATAAATAAAAAAGGATGTTACCAGAATGGCTTTTTGGTTTCTTTTCTTGTGCATCCTATCCGCTAACACCCCGTCTGAAAGAGTTTTTAGCAGAGAGGCTAATTTAGTCATCTAACTTCACATTTTGTAATGTTGCAGTATGTATTTGAATAATGATGACTGGTTCCTTTACTTAGGAAGCTCAGATTTGATTATTACAATTTGTTTTGTTTACAGAGTTTGAGGTTTACTGTATCGTTATTATTGACAGCTTACAGATGTTGATCTACCTTTACAATTCCACACACTTAGTAACATTTTATTTATTAAGTTTAAGAGTCTCTTTAACAATTATGTTTATTGTAATATAAAGAGATCAGATATTTTGTTTTTGTTTTGGACTATTAAAACTATTTGCCTTAGAAATATTGGTAAATTAAAATAAAGTGATTAAAAAAAGTATATTATTCCTTTAAAAAACTTGTTACATTTTGTTAAAAAAATATTCCATAATTGTCAATATCGGAATGATATAAAGCATGATATCACAATCAGCCCTACAATATTATGTATTTTTAATGGATTTTTTAATAAAATAAAGGCAGGCTTGGTGGAAAAAAAGCCTTTTGAAAAACATTAACAAATTAGCAGTGCATTAAAAATCAATATTACCAACACAAAGAAAAGTCCACCTTTAATAAACACCCTCATCATCATAATCATACTAATATCTAATATGATTTCTGACCAAATAACATATCACTTTTATCTAATAAGTTAGAAGTTCAACTTTTAATGTGAAACACCAAAGCTGGATGGAGCCATGTATCTCACACACACAATAAAGTGAATAAGAGAGATAGACTGATAAATATAGAGAGAGTGAGAAAGACAGGACAGATATTAAAGTGTGCCACACAGGGGTTTATGATGTGGTTGCTAAGGAGGCTCCAATTCACCTTTGATGTAAACTGATCACACAGGATATTGCAACACAATAAACACCGGTCGAGTAACTCACAGATACAATAATTAAATAGGAAGAAGTGGTGTGACTGTGTGCGCGTGTGCACAAGTCTCTCAAGCTAAGCACACCATGTTCTGGACCAAAACATTCCTGTCATCTCTCAATCCTAATTTGGGTCCATAGGTTTTTAAAAAGCTCATGTGATAGCTTGCATAGTACTCGACAGAACACCTCAACATGTGCTAAACGCCATCACACACACTCGTGAGCTGAAATGCATCACTGTCTCTTTACTCCAAATCTGCTCTGAACTCATTAGCATGATTTCCAAAGTGTTCAAAGGGTCAATATGCAAGGCTTATGAGTGTGTGTGTTTATAGATGTAGTTAAAGGAAACCATCAAGAATCGACTAATCATTATGCACACAAACATAGGGTGAAGGTCTCTTTAGGGAGGGAAAACTTGTTTGCTTGTGTATAGGGTCAAAGTTTCAATCTGTGTCTATGTAGATCAGTAACTCAACATACCAGTAAACTAGTTGGGGTTGAACTCTAAAGGCTGATGTACAGACTCACAAACAGTGTTGGTACACAGCAATACGTCATCTCTGAAACGCAACCACACTGATTTTGTATTTCTTATATTTATATACATTTTATATTAATTGTCCATCAAAACCCATTGGAATTACACAAGACGTTACATAAGGCATCAAGACCATATAGTTATATAGACAATTACATGACTTTTATGTGTTTTAGCTCAATAAATGATAAATTTACTGCTTGTTATTAGTTAGTAAGTTAGTAGTTGGGTTGAGGTATTGTATTGTTTTACTCAAGTACTAATAAACAGCTGATGTAAATAAAACAATTCCGTTTGTGTGTATACACACTGTATGTGGGTTTTATGAAAAAGCGAAGAAAAGAAAAAAACATGACTTTTGAAGGATCACACTGAAGACTGAAGTTATTTCAGTTTAACATCACATGGCTAAATAACATTTGATAATAATTAAATAAAGGAATAAAACAATATTTAACAACACTGTAAAAAATTTCCAGGTTTTCACAACAAGTTACTGTAATTTTTCACAGTAAATTACATTAGTATCCCTTCACAGTATTTAACTGAAAAATTCACAGTAATATGTTGTATTCATAATTTTATTGTGAAATTACGGCAGGTAGCATGATTACAGCAAATTACTGTGAAAAGGGCTATATCTTTTGCACGTTAGTTATAGAAATTCAAACCTTTTTTAAACTCAACGTAGAAATTAATACAAATGAACTTTTAACAGATAATAACAGAATGTTATAGCCCCCAAAACGATTTGGTTACCAACATCTTTTTGATTGTACTGCACCTTTATTTAATTTTATACAGTTAACATAGAATAGGAAATAATATTTGATGAACATAACTGTGTGCTTAGCCAAAACATAATAAACTGGAATAAAAAGTAATTAATTAATGAAACCAAAGACTGTAAACAGCCAACAATTATTTCAATGTCAGGGTAAATGTCTGCTTTAGAAGGTTTCATGAGTATTGGGCACCTGTCATCGCCTGGAGGTCACTAATCTCAGAATTAAATATATATATATAAATTATTATTTTTTATCTATATAAATAAACCACAGATTAGAGTTTTAAACAACTACATTCTAGCATGAAAAACAGTTAAAACTTCATTTTCGGACGCATATAGAGCCATCGAAGACGGGGCAATTGTCCCAATGTCTAGCCTGAAGACAGGCGCCTCTCGGCGGATACATGAGTAAAGAGCGCCGTTACCGCCTGGAGGTCATAGATCTCCGCTACCGGCAAAACACACTTAAAATTACACACAATCTTTACTAACAGTCCACAGATTTGAGTTTTGAAGAACTACATTCTCGCATGAAAAAGTGTTAAAACTTTATTTCATTACATATTACAAGCAATATTTATAATATTATGTGCCTTCTCATCCACCATTACAGCTTGATGCAGCTTGGTGCGAAATGAATCCTGGGAGGAAAAAATTATAATTCTCAATACACTCCAAACGAACTTTATTCTTATTGTTAAAGTCAGAGATATGTAATATTTTGAATGGCTAAGAAAATAATTAACTTTATATTTCAATCAATATATTCCTCTTGCACTGCTTCGGTTCAGGACTCGTGTGACATTGAATCAGATTCAGATATTTTATCAGACGTGTTCATGAGCTCGAAGTGATCAACAAGCAATTCGTGTACAAGCAGTACACGAACCAAGCAATATGATGAAATATTAATGAATTATATGTTTGCGTCTTACAATATTATACAAAACGGAATCGTTTTCAGGCGAATTCGACTCTTTACTGTTCACTTAAAGGAGCCGAATTCGACTCTTTACTGTTCACTTAAAGAAGCCGATTCATTGAACAGAACTGACTCGACTCGACCGCAAACAAGCGCCATCACCACAGACAACGCCGTCGTCTCTTCACCCTACGGATTCATCCTCGGTAAGTGTTAAAATATGACTTTTGTCCGTTAAATGATTGTTGTATGTGTATTTCTGTATAGTGTATGTCATTTAACAGGAATTTACCGAGTACTTTAGTTGTACTCGCACGGACAGGGTTTAAGCGCGCCTTTTTTTAAAACAAGAAATTAACGACGCCATATGGTGATTGTAGTGTTTTCTGAGGTATTAGCATAACGTTAACGTTAGTTCCTGAAAAAAGAAAGGGAATTTTCTTTAATTAACTTCTTGTTAACTGCATTTTCTGTTTCAGTACAAGACTGAAGTAAAGGTGAAATGACTATAACGTTAAGGTAAGCTCTGACCTTCACTTAAGTTAACGTTACGGTTAGTGACCATCATGTAAGTTATGTTAATTTTGTTCACTGTAACGTTAACGTTAAGTTAGTTAAATAAACTAAACTCATTATGAAACAAGTCTTAACTGTTTTATTAAATGAGGCTTATAATACAATTCAGTTGTATTCTTTTAAACTAACACTAACACAGTACATATTGTATATTTCTCACTGGTGTTAATGCAGTGCTAACATTTACTAATGAGAACTAATTGTATATTGTCACTAACTGTAGATTTTATTTTTTGGTGTTCAGGTGTACCTGATAATAGCTGAAGTGTGAGGTGAGTAAATTCTGAGCACACAAATATAACCTAAATTCTTTATCACAATCTAAACCTATATATTTATATATATATATATATATATATATATATATATATATATATATATATATATATATATATATATATAGAGTGTGTGCGTGTGTTAGGTTGAGTCTTATTCTACTCTTATTATATTCAAATTTTTTTACAGCCACAGATGTTGAAACACTGATGCTACCAATCAACCCTCGCTTGATTATTAAAGGTAATGTTGATGCCTTCCTCATTTTTATTAAATTTTAAATGTCAGGTTTTTCACAGATTTGTTGTGAGCAGTTTCTTGTACACCACTCTTTTTCTTCTTCCAGAAGTTCCACCAGTACCTCCAGTAGTAGTAAATATTAGACAAAGATTTTTTTAAACTATAGTTTTTATTTTTATTAGCAATTTTACTGGGCATGTGTGTTTGTTTGCTTGGTTTTTAATAGGCAGAGCATGGAATGTCAACTTTGTTTCTACAAACAAATTTAATTATTCACAAACACCTCTAATTTAGTCCTTCTTTCCCCCTTTTAGTCTTATTCCTTGGAGGGTCGTGTGGTCATGGGACCTCACCTGGATTTCACAACTGACTTTGAATCTGGTCTGAAACTGAAGTATGCTGAAGTTGCCTTTTGCACTCTGGAATTTAAGGTAATGTCTACAATAAATATTGTAACTGAGGGCTTGTTTTGGGGGGGGGGGTTAAACAAGGAATGTATAGGAGCACAAGTCATGACTCCCCTTGTCCCCTTGTTATAAAGGGCCGTGTTGCAGACACAAATTGTTTGTCTGTGCTGGAGACCAGAGGGGAAGCTGTCTTTAAAAGGATGGGGCTCTTATACCATATGTGAAGTTACCTATTCAGGTGAGTGGATTACATACAAGTCATTGCAAATGCATAAATAGTGGGAAATTTTTACTGGGCAGCACAAATTAAGTGAAACTCAAAAAACGTTGAAAAATATTTGGAATATTTGCAAAAAACTTGATTGAAATGAATACAACACAAGTGCTGTATCACTTCAATCAAGTTTTTTTTGCAAAATTTTCCTAATATTTAAATCATAAATTTTAAAAAATTTTAAATTTTCAAAAATTAGCTTGATGCAAGAAACATCCTGCTAGTATTCAAGAGCAAGTGCTGTGATGCACGTGTTAACTTTGCAATAAGTGTGAACCCAGCATTAGATTATAGTCTGTAAACAGAAGATGTAAATCAAATCAACTGTTTTAAAATGCTCTGCCTAGGTCATTAAAACCACTATTTGTTGTTGGACTGTTCTTACTTGTGTGTTTGTGATGGAAATGTTTTTCAGATGTTTTTGTTTAAATGATTGCAGTTTGACTGAGCTACAGTATTGTCAGCATGTTCAAACTGAGCTAACAGTAATTTTGCTCTGTAGTGCAGCAGTAGTGTCCCAGTAGTGTTGTATGAAGCTAACTGTTTGTCTGCCCTTTTGCTTATAGGTGCTTTTTGGGCACCAGTTTGGAGATGGGAAACAGACGAAGTCAAAGAAGCAGAGAAGACACATCAACCAGCAAGTGTGTAAAATTATCAGGAAAATGATTGACCTTAAATAGACGACTGCCTAATTTAGCAAGAAGTTTTGTCTCTCTCTCTCATGTGTATATATATATATATATATATATATATATATATATATATATATATATATATATATATATATATATATATATATATATATATGAATATATATGAATATATATATATATATATATATATATATATATATATATATATATATATATATATATATATATATATATATATATATATATATATATATATATATGAGAGACAGAGAGAGCGCACTCTGAAGCACTGCTTTTTATATGTAAGCTACATATGATGTCAGATTTTTTTATGAATATGTTCTTATAGTATTTTTTGAGGCTTCACCTTCACCTTTTGAAAGTTTTCTGAAATGTTTACACAGATGTCATTAAGCTGTTAAATAAATCTGTAAAATGTATGTGTGTTTGTTTTTATTTTGATTTTAGAGTCTTCTCAGATCACCCAAAAATGAAGATTCTGTCGTCATTTACGCATCCTCAGGTTGTTTGGACACAAAGAGGATTATTTGATATTTTTATTCCTGTGTTTAACAAAAAAACATTTTTAACAGAGCTGGAACAACCTGAGGGTGAGTAAATCAAGATAGAATTTTCATTTTTGTGTGACCTAAAATTACTTTGAAATTTTACAGCACCAAACTGTTAAATTACAGTAATCCGGGATATAATTGTAACTTTACAGTTAAATCAGGTATTTAAACTGCAACCTACTGCTAAATCACAGTAATCGTTTTGCAAATTCACAGTAAAATATAGTTAATTCTACAAGATAATACTGTGAAATCACAGTAACAGACTTTATTATCTACTGTAAAGTTACAATATATGGTTGTAATTTCACAATAATTTAATGTGACAAAACCACAGTAAATTACTGTGAACTACCTCACAATAATTTACTGTGAATTTACATACAGTAATTTACTGTGAAAGTAATGCAATTATTAGCCAGTAATTTACTGTGAATTTAAGGTCAAATTTTTTACAGTGAATATTTTATGCATTTCGATAGAATTTTTGACCAAATAAAGGCAGACTTGGTAAACAGAGCCTTTTCAAAAGCATTAACAAATCACTAGTGTATTAAAAACCAATATTACGCAAGTGAATACATGTATAATTATAAACATTAAATTAGGTGAACATAACAGCTTTAGTTAAAATAGAAAGACTTGCATTAAAGTAATTTTAAGGCAATGGATTTACTCACCCTTTTAAGTAATTACTTTACACAGTGTATAGTGCTCAGCACAACTGAGTACACACCGCACAGATCTCTCTTTTAAATTAATATTTTCTATAGGACGCTTTACAATTATTTATTTGTGCTTATACATTAGATTAGTCATTACTAAAGCCAAAACTAAAACTAATCGAACAAAATGACTAAAGATTTTCCAAAAACTTAAGTTACTCTTAACTTAAAGAGTTCCCAAAAAATAAAAAAATACCAACAAATTAATATGCTGGGGAGAAATAAAATGTTACATTTAATGAAGAGGAAAAATCAAAAGAAGCATAAAAATGTTAAATTTAGTTAAAATTTGGCAATTTGTAATTCATTTAAATTTAAATCTATATATTCCCATTTCTAAATACATTATTTGATCAAACCTTTTTAATAAAACTGTTTTGTTTTAATGCACCAAAAATTATTGGCCATATACAGTGATGAGGCAGATACTTATACACAATCAAGCCCGAAATTATTCATACCCCGGGCAAATTATGGCTTAGTAACTTACATTCAACCAGTAAGTTATTTTTATTCATTTATTTATTACATGAAATGACACCGTCACAAACCTGTTTGTGTTTATTTCCTCTGTTATACACAAAAGATGATATTTTGAAGAAAGCTGGACACCTGTAATCACTGACTTCCATAGTATTTGTCTTTCCTACTATGGAAGAAACTAATTGCAAGTTTTCAGCATTCTTCAAAATATCTTCTGTTGTGTTCTACAGAAGAAATAAATTTAAACAGGTTTATTTTTTAGACAGAAACCCATAAGGCTTGGAAACACTTAAAGGTGAATAAATTGTGAATAGACTTTCATTTTTGCGTGAACTATCCCTTTAAAGCCTGTGCATCCTTGAACCCATTCTCTCTGTGCAAAGCAATGAACAAGACATGCAAGTGTGGCATGTTTGAACAGAATTTAACACAGGAAAAGGATCCTGTTACCTGCGGTCCTCATTTCCTGCAATAAGAGCAATACCGTTCAGCACATGCCATGGTCGTAAATAAGGTGTGCTCTCAAAATAACGCTGTAAATATAGGCATATGTGATGTAAAGAAGAGCTTGATGCCTCTAGAGCAGAACTTTAACCCAGCACAACTCGTCTGAAGCACATTTCTCAAACAAGAGCTGAGATCTTCTAGATAAATGTTATACGTGTGACTTTATGTGCAATAAAACTTAAAGTTAAAATTAAAGGAAAAACAAGAAACTTTCAAATAAAACTTAATAGTTCTTACATAAAAAATATGAGCTAAGAAATGGCGCCACTTGCCTCAACCACCTCCCCATCATTCTTGCTGTCTTTTCAGATGGGACGGTGGGCCAAATCAAAGGTTACATTGGGCCAACTTTGGCCTGTGGGGCCTACATTGGACATCTCTGTTCCAAACAAATAAATAGGTTGAAGGTAAAATGAACAGAGGCTGCGATATCTACTATACCAGATCTATTTTCGGTTGTCAGATAGTCATATGAAAATATACTTTAGTAATTTATAGGGCAATGCAGTGGCGCAGTAGGTAGCACAATCACCTCACAGCAAGAAGGTCACTGGTTTGAGCCTCGGCAGGGTGAGTTGGCATTTCTGTGTGGAGTTTGCATGTTCTCCCCGTGTTGGCATGGGCTTTCTCCGGGTGCTCCGGTTTCCTCCACAAGACATGTGGTATAGGTAAATTGGCTAAGCTAAATTTTAATAAAAAAAGAAAGACAACACTAAAGATACTAGTAAATGAATCGGTTAGATTGTCAAACAAATATTTTTTTTGTTCTCACATGGGGTACTAAAAAGCACCGCTAATCTGGTTTTATTCAAATGAATACATGTATGAATTCTTAGGTTTTCTAATATAGTCTTGTGAATTCTGCTCTCACAGCATCAAAACATAATTCATTCCTAAAAATCACCAAAATATAAAGGCTAGAGTTGACCATCCCTTATTATCAAATTAACCCTTGTGCACTGTTCAAATTGACTACCTTTTATGTTCAGGATGAAAACATCCACTGAACTGCTGTAAAAATGCTTCAGAGATTAATATATTTTTTATTTATTTTGTATAAATCTGTTAAGCAACCTCAGTCCTGATCAAATGTATAATTTTTTTTAGAAGATTACAGGATTTTAACTCTTTAATTAACAAATTCACAAAAGATGTCACTGATTTGTTGAAACAAAACACACATACACAAAATGACATATTTTCAATATAAAAGTAATTGTGGACTGGACTTTTTTAACCTTTTATCACAGCCTTGGACATGTGAACGATTAGTAACAACATTGGCTTTGATGCATTGTTAGATTTTCATTTTTTCTCACTAATTTACTGCTGGTTGCTGTTTTTGCCCCACTGACTTTCATTATAAGCACATTTGATGGTGCATAACACAGTCTTGTTTTTTTGTTTGTTTGTTTGTTTTTAGTTTTTTTTTTTAATTCAAAGCATTTTTTCAAATATGTGGCAAAGATTTGTCACCAAAAATCATTTTGCTAGCTGAAACACAGAACAAATTATGGCCATAATAACTCAAAACACCTCAGAGTGGATGAAAGCATTCCCAACAGTACATAAGGGTTATTCATTAATCCATTTTCTTGTCAGCTTAGTCCCTTTATTAATCCCGGGTCGCCACAGCGGAATGAACCGCCAACTTATCCAGCAAGTTTTTACGCAGCGGTACCCTTCCAGCTGCAACCCATCTCAGGGAATCATCCACACACACACACACTCATACACTACGGACAATTTAGCCTACCCAATTCACCTGTACCGCATGTCTTTGGACTGTGGGGGAAACCGGAGCACCCGGCAGGGAGAACATGCAAACTCCACACAGAAACGCCAACTGAGCCGAGGTTCGAACCAGCGACCTTCTTGCTGTGAGGCGACAGCACTACCTACTGCGCCACTGCCTCGCCCCTACATAAGGGTTAATCAGAATTAATTATTTGTTATGAGATGGAGTAGCAATAAAGGTTAACATAAGCCATTTTCAGAAATGGTTCATGAATGTTTAACATTCCCTGAAGAAACTTTTGAGCACCTGTAACTCTGTAAAGTCACACCGAATGTTTTCGTAAGGGGACTGAACAAAAACAAGCTCAGTGCTGAAACTAGCACCAGACAAGACTACATTAGACATGCAGTAGAGACTAAAATAACCATTTCAAACATTTCTCCGCTCATTTGGAGGATCTGTGACAATTTTGTACAGAACACACTGTCCTGTTCTTTGCTACCTTGGCTGTTTATCTCGTGATGTGTGATAGTCCCAGAGCGAGCTCTGAAAAGCGCTATGTGTTGTGATTAAAACGCATTCCTGTGTAGCTATGCACTTGCTAATTTACATTCCAACACCACAAAGAGTGCACATACCCCATATTCAGACAGACGCTGGTACAAGTGTAGCCAAAACATTGC
This sequence comes from Danio rerio, assembly GCF_052040795.2. NCBI lineage: Eukaryota > Metazoa > Chordata > Actinopteri > Cypriniformes > Danionidae > Danio > Danio rerio. Next base: position 52,161,710 of record NC_141027.1, read on the forward strand.
TTTATTAACATCCCAGTGCCGTAAACATCTGACCTACCCTCAACGTCAGAATAAAACCTATTTAGACTAGATTTTGGGTAAAAAAATTAAATAAAATTGCTACAAGCTATTATGCTACTAGCTAAATTGAACCATTTTGCTCCTAACAAGTCGCTGTAGATTCCATTTTCTATTTCTAGAATGTTGTGGCAAGATCAACAGCATACAAACTTAGTAATGACAACCTTAGATACCAATTACATGCTTCGTTTAATGTTAAAAGTGTTTGACATGAGACTTTATAGCTATAGTGATAATTGACCTCAGATCTTGTATCCTTGTAGTCACATAAAACATGACTTTTAAAACTGTTGTGAACAAGTATTCAATCACAAAGATAACTCTGATCATACAGTATGTAGTTCTGATAATGATATCTGCAAATGTTATGACATGTATTGTGACATAATACAAATTTTTATCTGATCTGATTTGAAAACAGTGTAAAGCTTAGCATGTGACTGTGAGGGTGCCAGTTCTGATGGATAAAGCACCCATTTCAAAGATCAGCACCTTTGAATACCAGCAGTTATAATAACTATGGCTGATTTGATTTGGTCTGAGACTGATCTGATTTACAGCTGCTTGTGCTGCTATTGGTTATTGCTCAGCACTAAAAGTGGTGGCTTTGCATTACGAACCAAATTCAGAAAGGGATGAAGACAAACAGAAACTGGATAAAAGACGCCAACCCAGAAACTAATTTAGGAGTTACTGAACTGCCACATCACTTACATATGACAAACTGAGGTAATACTTAGTGTTTTTTACTAAATAAACGCATGATGGGAGATTAATTAAGTCAAAGTAAGACTACTTTAAAGCAGATTCAACTAACTTAAGGAAGAATCAAGTTTATGGTTCAGTAGATTCTGGGGTAGTACCTCTTCAAAATTGGTACTGGATGAAAAATATTACAAAATGTGACAAACAGTGTATAAATCACAAATGTTTTCTATGGCAATGTCTTAAAATCCATGACTAAACATCCCTAAACCACAAGATTTTAACGTACTAAATGCACCATGGGTTTGGTAGTGTAGTAATGGACAATATTTGGCCAAAAGTAAAAAGAGGCAATGCCTTCATAACAACACAAATCAGGCATTATTGCCCTTTTTCACATTATCAAGCCTGCCTCCTTCTGTTTTGTCTGCATTCGAAGACAAATGAAAAGTATAAAACACAGTCTAATATATCAGATGATAAAATCAGTGATAAAAGATAAAAACAAGTCTGTTCCGATGTATAGTGCACGCGTCTACTTTAGTGAACAGAACCTGTGAGTAAGAGGTAAAAAAAATGTAAACAATATTCAGTTTGTGTCGATTTAACCAGTGAATAAAATGGTCTAATAAGGTTCTCAATGACAGATTGCATAATTTAACATCAGAATTATTATAAGTAAAATATAATTATTTAAAGAAACCAGTAAACTTACACAAAATATTATTATTGTTGTTTTACCATATGTTTGAGAACAAAAAACAATAATAATTTCTGACTCAAATAAAAGGTGCAGTGGGTGATTGTCTTCAGAAGCATTTTTTGTTGTGCTGTTTGAAAGTCTCTTCGCAATCTAGTAGTAATGATTAAAGTAAATGATCTAAATGTATTTATATGTATTTTTATATTTTGGGTAAGGCATGAAACAAAAAAAATGTTCATCCAATTAAACAGAGTCGGGCCGACATCTCTCATAATTCCGATAAGTAACCCAATCTGTCTGTCAGCAAATGCAGATTTGAGCAACTACGCAGCCTTTTGTACGCAGCTCCGCCGACCGCCGCACGTTTTAGCTTCACGCAAAGCTGATGTAACGCTAGATGTTGTTGTTACAAATGGGTTATATCATCACAGAACTGTTGTTCAGCCACTAAAATCTTCCGATGAAAGATTGATAAGACTATTTTCAGTTATATAAGGCAGTGGTTCTCAAAGTGGGGGTCGGGACCCCCTGGGGGGTCACGGGACAATGACAAGGGGTCGCTTGGTGATATCCAAAACTCAAATAAATTTTATTAAACTATTAGAATTACCATATTTTATTCATAACCGACAGAATATAGTTAATAGTTGCATTAAAGTAACAGCAACATAAAAATAACAATCAGTAATCAGCCTTTAATTTTAAAAGCAAAATGTAATTAAATCCATAAATTACTTTAAAAAACATTATATGGCTAATAGACTATTGCATTTTTGTGTTGTCAATAAGCTCATGTTTATATTTGCCTATAGTTGTGTCTGCAACATTTACATATTTACAGTACAACCACCTTGAAAAATGGGGGTCACGAGCCACTGATATGATTATTTTTGGGGTCGCGGGCTGAAAAGTTTGGGAACCCCTGAAATAAGGGACCTTTTACAGAATCGATAATGTAGATTTTAATTAGTTTAACAACAAAACACAAGTAAATACCGCTATTCCGCCTAGTCTCTCCCTATATCGTTTACCATGCAACTCTAAATATTTGCTCTGAAATAGCATGTCAGTTTGGCTCACGCCACCAGACAAGCACTTTGTTTACAATCATTTTACTTGTTTAATGTTTGCTCTTTTCTTTTTATGTGTTTAATTTCTGGAAATTTAAAAACAAATTTGAATAAATGTTAAAATTGATATATTTTCAGTTCCTTTTTTTAACAAACACTTACTGCATTTTAGCAGTAAGAAGTTACGATACAGATTAGTGAGCTGAAGCTTGACTACAAAAAAAAAAAAAAAAAAACGCAATGAGATATTTTACCCAAATCTCAGTCAAATCTCTAGTTCAGGTAAAGTGCAATAACACTTTGTTTTTAAAGCAGTATTCTCTTTACTTTTTAATAGTTAAACATGTATTTTGTCATCAAATTAAATCCAAAACTAAAGCTATTTGCCACTGCCAATGCATTAAATAATAATCAAGAGATCATTACATCTGTAGTTTCCAGTTCCTGTCCTTGCACCACACTGCTCTCAGATTGCCAGCTCAATAGCTGAAAGCTTTATGTACTGTATGAACTGTGTTCAGAATTACAGGGTCTCTTCACAGTGTTCTTCTACTTCTACTACTACTACTACTAGCTGTTCATTAATTAATGTGTTAATGCAATAGTTACAATAAATTTTAATTATTAATACTAATAAATAGACTAAAATAGACTAAATTAAGTCTAATAAATAGACTATAACACAGTTGGTGTAATAGTGGGAACCTGGGAAAAGGTCAACAAAAGCGATGTTAAGGGTTAATTTAACATAAATGTACAATCAGAAATATACTTTTGCCTCCATTCCAGACAACCAATGAATGATTACCACATGCATAGACCACTGTATTCCAAGATATTATATTATATATTTCCAAAAAATAAAATGTAAAGCCATGAAGTTTGCAAATTTTAAAGACATTGAAACAAACAAACAAAACAATGAAATGATATACTGAAAGAGAAGAGAAGCACAGATTAGAGGAAAGCAGGCTAACCTGAGTCATAGTTCCCCCAGGTGTATGAACACAGCAGGCTTAAGAACAACATTTTTCAACACTGATGCATTTCCTGCAGCACATGTCCAGTGCTGCAAAACGCTGAGACTATTAGCCCACATCAAAGAAAGCAGTGTATTAGCCAACAAGACATGCACAAGCTTGAAACATGAAACTGAACATGCACTTTAGACCATGCACTTTTATGATATAACACACGCTCGGAATATTTCAGTGTACCTTTTTGACCCAGTTTAAATGATGACTAGATGACAATCTTTATTTCTTTGATTAGTTGCAGTTTTGGCTTTGGTACTGATATTATTCTGCTTCGTCTGTATTGGCATGGACACACTTGTTTGTAGAAAGGCATCTGAATCAAAAATTCTAAAACAATCGAAAAAACGAGCGCACTTCCACAATGAAGGATAGGGTCAATTTCTATAAATTGAAAGGCAAGGGCTGTCTAGCACTAATTCTTCATGTCTCTGTTATGCGACACACAGTTTTTGTTGTGCTCTCCTAATGAAACAATGATCTGATTCGCGTGTCAAATAAGGATGTCCCTGGACCAGGTCTAGGGAACAAGTGCATCCACTGGTCTAGCGAAACTAGAATTTACTTTGCATCCAAAACTCTTAAAAGCAAGCATAAAGACATCGCTTGAAAGATTTAGAAATATATAGTTGATGTTATTGTTCTTGTGCAAACCTGTGCTGGCAGGCAAGTACAGACACAGTGAGCATTCAAGACACAGAGATGATGCAATCTATACATAAAAGAGAGGTTTGCTTTTGAGAGAATATGCTAGTAACTTTAAAAGCCTAGCAAGCAAGCACAACAATATAGTTATGAACAAAGAGTCCAGATTATGTATATATCACGCAGAAAAAAAAATAGTGTGTAATTTTTTTCAGACTAGAGCTACATTTTGTAATTTAATAATGTAAATATAAATTGAATTTAAAATAAAACATCCATTACAATAGTACGGATTTTTCCTAAATGCGCGCACACGCACACAGACACACACACAGACAGACAGACAGACAGACACACTTAATTCAAATATTATTATTTTATTTTATTAATGTCCAAAATATGATAGAGTTATGAATATTTTTACCTTGAATGGTCATTAAGGTTAAATGTATGCATTTCAGTGTCTGCTACTTTTTCCTATGTTATTGAATATGCATGCCTCTGTTGCCTAGTTGTTAATCTTCTAATCAAAAAGTAACTTTCTGATAATAAAAACATAACTTTATTTCAGACATGCATTTCAAAAACAACATTTTGACTGCATTGAAACTTTGCTCTTTGACACTAGGGCCATTCTAGGGTTTATAGATTTCTGGTAGTTCCAGTGTTAATGTAAATTATATTACTTCTATTTTAAAGACGTGCAACGACAGCTACTGGTAAAGCATCTGCAGATGAAACTTCCTGAGTAACTGTGTCCCAATTCGCATATTATCAGTCCTAAATAGTATTTGAATATAAAGTTAGTATGTCCCAAATCTGGGTATGCTGACAGAAAGTATGCCAAAGGTTCCCGGATGGTTTACTATTTCTGGTAAAAAAAATTTAAGTGTAGAAGCGTCCATACTCTAACTGCTAATATTGTCGATAAGAACTACATTCGCAGGTGAAAAATGTAAATAAACTACAAACAGGATGGACGTGCGAGACCAACCATCAAGTAGAGAAGAAAAAAGAGGTTTTATTTACCGTTAATTAATATGTAGCTCACTGGAAAATATTTAAATAGCGTTTTCTGTGTTATATTTCATCTGCAACAACAATACTGAACTTGTATAAAGACGTGTTTGGACATTACCTTCTGAATGTATAATTACCCAAAGACCTGAGGAGATTTCTCTGCATGAAAGACTTGTGAATGGCAGATTAATCTGCTGCTGCTTCTCCAGTAGGGTAGGAAATTAAATATGACAGAAATGTGGACGATGTGTGGATGATTGACAGGGTTCATCATTAATCAGATAACAGTCTGTTAACGAGGTAGTAGTATGTTCCAAAACTTGCATCCTCTTCTGTTACACACTCAAAAAGTATATACTTTATCTTCACAAAAAAGTACATATTTTTAGGGGATAATATAAGTATGTGAACTGGGACGCGGCATACTAGTCAGAGGTGGGTAGTAAGGAATTACATTTACTTCGTTACATTCACTTGAGTAAAACTGTTGGGTAACGTGTATTTTGAGTACATTTAAAAAGGTTTACTTTTACTTAAGTTAATTATTAGAGAAAAACAATTACTTATACTTCACTACATTTTCAGTGTTCTTCCGTTACTGTCAAATGATATTAATATCTAATAATTTATAGCTAAATAGCTAATTTTTATTTATTGCTAACAATATTGACCTTAAAATGGTGTTAAAAACATTAGAAACTGCTTTTATTTTAGCCGATAGTAAAAATTTCACCAGAAGAAAAAAAATGTTAGGGGAAATACTGTGAAAAATTCATTGCTCAGTTAAACATTATTGGAAAATGTTTTTAAAAAGAAAAGAAATTTCCCAGGAGGGCGAATAATTTTTACTTTAAATAGAAAAAGAAACATTTACATGAGTAACTTTTACTCGAGTAACTAAAGATTTTCACTTTTAGTTGAGTAAAAATTTCTACAAGTACTTTTGAATACTCTACACACCTACGGTACTAGTCAACGATAACATTGACACAGCAAAGAGATGGACAACCCATTTGTCCCAACTATGGCATATCTGTTAACTGTTAGTAGGGCCAGACAGAATCTGCAGACTTTTCCTGATATTTCTGTGGAAAATTTCGTAAAAATCTGCAGATTTATGCCTAATAATTTTACAACTATCATAACTAAAAACGTAATATATGAAGTAAAACAATAATACCTTTTTAACTTATATTTAATAGTTACAATGCAAATCCAACTAAATCCACTTATTTAGTAAACAAAGCAGGTCTCTCATATAATACATCTACTAAAAGACAGAATATTACTTTACAAACCCTATTGTAAACAAATTAAATCAACATTTATCATCACTATTATTATTTCACAATAATATTACAGAAATTTATTTGAAAACTATTTAAATATAAATTTACACAAACACCTAGACTCAATGATGGGCTAAAAATCTACAGAAATCTGTGGATTTCTGTGCGTGAGGATTACATGTGGGCCTACCTATAAGTAGGGCCAGACGGTATCTGTAGACGTTTTTTGCTATTTCTGCAGAGAATTTTTGTAAAAGTCTGCAGATTTCTACGGAATTATTTTAGGAGTATCGCAAGTAAAACCTTAACATATGAAATAAAAAATTATATCTTTTATTTAATGTTCAAAATGCAAATCCAATTAGATTCACTTTGTTTGGCAAATAAAGAAAGTTTGTCATATAATATATCTAGTAAAAGACAGAAAACATGACTGTACAAACTGCATTGTACATAAATCAGATAAATATGATCAAATTAGTTAATAATATTATTGAAATTAATTAAAAAACTGAATAAATATAGATTTACACACATTTACTCATGTAAATAAACAAAATAATGATAGGCTAAAAATCTGCGGAAGATCTGCTAAATTCTGCGCGCGCAGATTCCAGGGTGGGCCTAAGGCATTTAAGTGATGACTTAGAAATAAGCCTGCACCTTTTTAAACTACAAGCATAGTGGCCAGCCCGTTTCCAAAAACATGCCTGTGTGTTACGAGTCCTTCAGCCAAAGACATACCATGCAAGAAACATTTCAGCTAAACCCTGCAGTCTATATCTGGAAGTTGCCGGCAAAAAATGCTGCCCTAAAATAAAGTTTCCTGTGTATCATCACCTGAGTCATACATCTACAAACAGTGCTGTTTGCCAGAAGAAAAGAAGGGCACGAGAAAAAGAGAGAGGGTGAGGGAGATGCTAGAAAGTTATCACATGCTGTAAACCAACCTTTCTCTCTCTCTCATACACACTCATCCATCTCTGCTTCAACTATGATAAACAAATGAGTCATCCGAGGGCTTGCTGAGAACACTGACTCACGATCGCTTCATTCTCTCACTCCCTCTGCAGAAACACACTCATCCAACTACACAGCAGCCCCAAAACAAAGTGGATGTATGAAAGAAAAACACCCAGAGTAAAGGAGTCAGGGAATGCAACATGAAGGAGAAGCCAAGACGAGGGGGGCCATTACAATGAAGATGTGTTGTTTTGTACACACTTAAAGGAATAGGCTCAGTCATCGTTTACTCGCCCGTGTGTTGTTTCAAACCTGTGTGACTTATTTTCTTCTGATAATTCGAAGAGTTTTGCTTTTCCAAACAACACTGAACTTTCAATATACAAAAAAAGAGAATCATTGCATCTTCTACAGAAAAAGTAAACGCTAAAGCTTCGTCATGCAGTACTCTTAAATCCAAGCTATACATTTTCAGGAAAACTATTGATGTAAACAAATGTCACGTTTAAAACAAAGACGACAATTTCCAGATGCCAAAGTATTTTCAGAAATGATAATAGTATGAGAAAACAATGTAAATCATAAAGACAATCTTACCTTTCGATGTTGATTCAGATTTCATTAAATCTATGCTGGCATAGGCACCGTTCTCTGGGGGAGGAGCGTTGGAGGAGGACAGGAGAAGCTCATCATGAGCGTTCACAGGCCGTAGATCTTCTCTCAGGTCTAGGGCTATGTAGTTCAGGCCATTCTGGTGTTGCACAGGTAGAGTCCTTGCAGACCTCACAGAGGGGGATTTGGCTCTATCTGAGGAGGTTCCTGGGGTTACCTCGCTGCCGGATGTCACACCTTCAATCCAAGTGCATTCAAAGTTCTGACCCTTGCTGCGGCCCACTTGATGAGTCCCACTATTGCTAGGCAATTGGCCATTGGCATCTGGGCCACTTCCATCTGACGCTCCAGATGATGTGACAAATGTCTCAGAGCTATGTCTCCGCCTGCCTTGGGGATCAGCACGGATAACCTTGGGCTCAGTTGGGGGGCTTAAGGGGAAAAACTGTTGCTCAAGAACACACAGGCGCTCAAGCATAGCTGTAGGGCTTTTAGACTCCTCCTCAGCCCCAAAAGACATTTCTGTGTAGTCATCAGGCTTTCCTACTGCGAGCCCGCTGCAGTGGGACGACGATGAGGGCCGGATATATGAAGGAGGATTCCAGGGGGCCACTAGAGAGGGTCGTGGGGACCGACTCTTTGGTGGAAGACCGTCCACCTCCACACTCATGTAGTCCTGTGGTAAGGGAGACCTGCGCTGCTCTTGGTTGACAATAGGGGTTGAGGGAGAGCCTTCAGCAGATAACAGACAGGCAGAATATGTGGGTCGATCCCCAAGTTCAACGTTAATGTATTCTCCAGGGCTGGAAGGCCGCACTGCTGCTTCACCTGCTCGAGCAGAGCCATGCAAACTGCGCCTTCCCAGTGGCAGACGATTCGGCCGAACAACGCGGCGGTCTGTGAAACCATTATGCTGAGAGGATTCAGAGGGTGGGCACCTGCTGCTGCGGTCTGGGGTGGCTGTGGGTGACATGTAGACTGGTGTCACTGGGGAACTCATGGGGACATAATCATCATGGTTAGACTGGGTTCTGGATGGAGCTTTGTATGAGCGAGGGAGGGAAAAATATGGACTGTAGGATTTGGGGACAGGAGGAGTGGTCAAGGCATAGTAATTCTCAGCGGAAACCTTTTGAGTACTAGCTGTGGAGCTACTCTGAGACATGTCCATGTATTCTGCATTGTCAGTGCGGTCTGGGGCTCTCCGTCCCTCTGCTCGTCTGCTTGTGTCAGGACTGGACTGAACAGGGGAGTCAGTGGCTCCACTCCGACCAGGGAGCATCATCATATAGCCGTGAGGGTCCATGTGCTGGAGAACATTTATAGCAGAACTTTGGACTTTTGGAGAAGCGGAGAGGAGGATATTTGGTTGCATAGGCATGTAGTCTGCATCACTACAGGAGGGCAGTACACCTGCCATCATGGGCATGTACCCATCATCCTTGGATGCATCTGCAGGCCGCAGGCTAGGGGGCCGGTCCTGGCTGTGTTCAGAACTGGAGCTGTAGTCAGAGCAGAGGGAGGAGGAGGTAGAGACAGTCTGGGCACCGCCACTCCAAGAGCTACTCTCAGCCACAGCCTCGTCCAGCGAGAAGGTGGTCTGGGTCATCTTCTGATAAACAGCCACTCCAGCAGCACTAGCACCCCCAACCTGCCTGGAGAAGGAGGGTGTCCTCCTCCTTAAAGACCCTGGACGTGAATCCTCATCTGTGCTCTCATCTCGGGTGGCCTCAGCAGCTGCGCTCGTCCCGAACACATCACGATTCCAGCCCATAGCCATGTAGTCATTAAGGCAGTGCTCCTCCCGAATGGGTGGCGTGTTCCCCAGGGAGTCAGGGGTGTTGCTGCGTACTCTGAAGTAACGGAAGTCTCCGGGGCTCGAGCCATACTCGTCAGATGAGTTGAAACCTCCATCACTTGGGGATCCACAAATAGATGCGCTGGAGGGGCGGGTGATGGTGTCTGACACAGAGCCATGCCCACTGCTGCTGGACACACTGATTGGACTGGTGGTCGAAGGAAAGTGTGACACCGGCAGCGAAGCTGAACGGGCATGATAGGTGGAGCCCGGTGGGGCACGAATATAGCGAGCCCCAGCCCCACTGCTACTTTCCTGTCGGCTCAGGTTAGCACGTGCTGTGTTGAGATGAATAAGGCTACCTGTCACAGAGCTGTAGGGGCGGTTCATTGTGCTCTCTCCCTCGCTGGATGTGCGAAATCGGTACCCACTCGCTCCACTACTCTTCCTGCTAGGTGGTGTGCCCACCACGGACTCAGTCCGAGACCGCCGCTGAAGCCCCGTCTGGCTGGGCGGGAGGTTGCCCAGGTGTCTCCGTGTGGTGATGAAGCCCATCGGGTTGGTGCCAGAAGACTGGCTTTTGCTTCTGGGCCTGAACTCAGCATACGCTTTCAGTGCCTTCATAGTCTCTAGAATAGTCTCGTGCATGTTCTGAGCCACCACAGAATCGTCCACCTGCATCCAAACCTCCCCAGGGCCAATAGAAGAAGAGCGGCCCACCTCAATAAAGAAAAAGCTCTCTGAATGGCCACAGCGCCTGATGTTCATCAGCTGCAAGTTCACACAGGGTGTTTCAGAGTTCAGCTTTACCAGGTGGATGCTCTTGGCAGACAGACAGAGCCTATAAACGCCGGTTAAATTCTTCGTCTGACCCAAGCCCTTTGGTTTAACGTTGACCTGCCACACCTCCTTAAAATCGGTCCCCGGGGTCACAGTACCGTATCCATCGTCAATGTCCTCTGCATCCAAGTGTCCCCTCTTCCTCTCACTCATGAGCTCGCTCAGCGCCTGGTACCACTCCTCCTGCTCCTGCTCATTCTCAGCCACTATGGCAAAATATTCATCCTTGGTATACAGAGCAATGAGATGTTTATTCTTAGAGTCGGCCCTTTTATTCACAGTGAAGCACTGGTAGAGATAGATCACTCTTTTGGGGGGAGAGGCGCCGGCTGGGGCGGCAGCAGCTGAACTCGAGCGCAGCGTGTTTCGAAATTTCTTCTCGCTGTCATAATACTCCAGTCTGCTCGGCCCCACATGACTCGACGCCCGCAAGACGAAAAACCTCTTGTGGCCGTGTTTCTGCTTTCTCAGATAGCCGCACTTCCTAATGTCGTCCACCACAGCGGAACTGGTGTTCACAGCAGGGGAAGCTGAGGTAGCGTGTGTGTTGCCCGCAGCAGAGTTAAGAGAGGACGAAGATACTTTCCTCGCCGGAGACTCCAGGTGCTGCGGCGGCTGTTGTTGTTGATGTTGTTCACTCGGCGGATGAAAAGCAGCGCCGCCGCCGCCGACATCCAGCACGGAAGGGGGTTCCCCGACTGAGCTGTCGCCGTTCGCCGTTGCAGCTGCAGGTTTAGTCCCGATAGCTCGCTGTTGCGTTTCCAGCATCAACATAGCGGCTTTGCCTTCTTGGTAGTTCGCGAAATTTGCCATGAGAGAAGAGGTAACTGACTTTACCTCAGGCTTACAGACTGAGACCCCATGTTTGTTTGGGGGGAACCGAGGCTCAGGCGACGCGCTTAAGTCTTTTCGGTGTTGCGCTTCTCTCGGCCGCCGCGTGAAAAGCAGGTATTCCAGCCAATGCTCCTCGAGCTCAATGCCAGCAACTGCAACATGACCACATTTACCCGATCTATTATCTGCAGATCCTCCTAGCGGGCTACCAATCTGCTCCTCGCGCCCTGTGTACACTACGGAGCACAGCACAAACAACACATGACTCGTGCGTCATTCGCCTGTGGGCGGAAGAATGCGCCCGATTGAGCGAAACATGTGATTGACGGTTCACCCGACCAATCACAATCTAATATTTCGGTGCACGTCAATGCGACCGACCAATAGTTACACTCGGAGTTTCATTGAACTGGCACGCTGACGCCCGGTGATTGATAAGAGTTTTGTCCAATGAGATACTGCAAAGCAGTCTGTGTACTAAAATATCGAACGCTTATTGGCTGCAGCGTTTGACTGACAGGTCATCTATCCTATCGCAAGCTTTTTCAAAGTTCCTCGTACAGTGTTGTTTACGTCGTCCTGATGCTTATCGCTTGTTTTCCACCTTCTGTTGTCGAGTATGCCTAATTACATTTGTTATATGTTTCCCAAACAACAATGCATACATCCGTTTATCTCATTATTATTGCAATTTGACGGGGATTGGTATTTTAACACAAGCACTCCGGATTTGTTATGTGCGGATCTGCTAGCTGTAGTGTATTACAGTACAGTAGCAGCTTCTGCCAGCTGACGGTGTTTTGAAAGTGAGTCGAGACAGCGTTCTTGTGAAATTAATCAAATAATGTAAGGTTAAGTAACTACACTGTAAAAATTATATGATCAATTAGTCCTGACAACACATGTTTTTAGCTCATAGTAACGTATTTACCTACGTTAATCGTGTTCTAACTTAATTGTATAAGTTATGCAAGCTGTTTCAAGTCAGTTTAACATAATTTAAGTTCAGTTGATTTATAACGTTTATTTGGTTCAACTTAAAAATTTAAGGAAACCAGGATTTTTACAGTGTCAATGAAGGAAATATTTTTGTTGCAACTGCCCCATGTTCCCCACTGTTCCCTACTATGGAAGTCAATAGGCCAAAATGTTTAGTATAACAGAACAAAGATATGCAAACTTGTACTGAAGAAGTAATTGAAGACAGAAGACGGCTTTATCTCTTTAAGGACAAAATGTATACATGAAGTAAAACTGAAACTTGAGAATGCAGTGCATAATATATCAGTGAATAATGAATCGGGTAGAGCTGTGTTCTTAGTACTGTAGTCAGTCCTCTGAGGTAAAGTTTTCCCATCTACGCACTGGTAAGGATATTAATACAACTCTACATCAGAGGTCAAACAGTATAATATTAATTTTTTTATCATACCATCTTTAATGGCTGAGCCCCCATAAATAAAACTGTTAAAATGCCTCTGCCCTGCCTCCATTTGTTTGGTTAAAACCACTCTATAAAATAAACTACTGAGACTAATCCACAGTATATAACGCACACAAGTCAAACAACATCAAAATGAATCAATTAGTCCTGACAACATATGTTTTAAATAAGTTAGTTAATCTTTTTGTAACTTAATTTTATAAGTTATGCATGCTGTTTTAAGTCAGTTTAACATAAGCTCAATGGACACAAAAGGTTTATTTGGTTCAGCTTAAAAAGTTTTGGGCAAGCAGGATTTTTTTAGTGTAGTTTGCTGTTCTTGTCATACTGGTATCAAAGCTCCTTATGTCAACCCCTAAAAGTTGAATTGAAGTTCGCTTGTGGCCATACATTGAAACCAAGCTTAAATAAAACAAGAGAATCATACATAAAGGTGTTTTACGATTCTCATGTTTTATTTAAATCATTCATAGTAAACATTCTTTACATTTTTAATACTATAAAAAGGGTTTCTTTAGGCAGGGTGCGAATTATACATTGACGATCGAGGGAAGGGTTGTCTGCAACTAAAAATGTTCTCTGCTGTTTAGCGATGACATTTGAACAGCAAAGCAATTATTGCTGAAGAAATTACTATGAAATCATTTTGAGAGGCTGTCAGTGCAAAAATATGTTTCGGTGAAAGTGTTGTGAGCATGAATTTTGATTTTGACATCTCCATACTACTCAAAACTGATTATCATGAATATAATTCATTCATTCATTTTCTTTTCGACTTAGTCCCTTTATTCACCAGGGGTCGCCACAGCGGAATGAACAGCCAACTTATCCAACTTAACCTAACACTGGGAAACACCCATACACTCCTATTCATACACCCACATCATACACTACAGCCAATTAAGTTTATTCAATTCACCTATATCACATGTGTTTGGATAGTGGGGGAAACCAACGCCAACACGAGGAGAACATGCAAACTCCACACAGAAATGCCAACTGACCCAGCAACCTTCTTGCTGTGAGGCAGTCGTGCTACCCACTGCGCCACAATGACGCCTATCATGAGTATAATTTGAAGTTAACATTTCCTAAAAAGATGTTTGGTAAACATTGACATCTCATACACTTCTTTTTATGGTTATTCTAAAATGTCTAAATGTAACAGAAAATATAAAAGACATGAAACAGCAAAACCACAGTAAGCTTTTTCCAGCTGTTTAATTAAACATCTGACATTGTGATCCCACTAAGAAGAAGCAGGACTAGTTCATAAATAATATAAAAAATCATATACATGTATAGAACGGGGTGTAATCTTTCTGTGAGTTGATGAGCAGGTTTGTTCTGTCAGGTAATCTGGTTAGGGCTGACCTGTGGCCCTGCTGCAGTCTTATGTATGGTCAGTGCAAGATAATCCACACAGGGCATGATAATGTAGGTCGCCATCTGCTGCGTTTACTGACAAAATAACAAGAGGGCACTGTTTTACTGTTTATCACTGCTGTGGAATTTCTATTGCATCTGAGAAAAAATGCTATGAACAAGACATCATTTGCACTGTATTAATCGATATATAGATATTTAAGTTTTTATTTTAAACGTGAATTAATATTTTCTATAAATATACAGTACCTTTCCAAACTTTCAGGTCAGTAAAAATAAAAAATAAAATTCTATTTATTTTGCACTTTTAAACTTTCTCTTACACACTGTAAAACCTCACTGCCAACTTTATCAAATGAAATACCTCATTACTTCAACTTAAAAAGAGCAAGTACTTATATAGTTTTTTAACTCAAATGGTTTGTTGGAATCAGTTTCCTCAAATGGTTTGAGTTACCTTTACTTATTGGGTTGTACAGTGCATTGAAGAACATTGATAGCATACAGTTCTATACAACAGTTCTGTCTGGTTCTCGAATCTGATTGGCTGATAGCTGCGATATATATAAGTAATATCAGCACCCGTACAGCCTCTTTACCCTTTTTGTATTACTCCGCCCACATACAGCCAGCAACTTGCAGAGACACTACAGTTTGACAAATAATACTGCTGTTAGACAAAAAAATATATACTTTTGAGTTTTTTTTAATCGAGAATGTAGTTGTTTAGATTGCAACTATGCAGTTTGTTTGCAAGAATAGTGCCTATTTTAAAATAGTTAAAATTTTTGAGATAGCTCGTCGACTGCCATAGTGTAGACCAAAGACAGTTTACGCTTTCTATCCACAAGATGACGACAGAGCCACATAAGCTTTAACGCTTAGAAGCTTATAACAGTCTGATTTCTAACTATAGCAGATCAAATCATTATTAAATTGGTAAGCAATACCCGCTAACACTATTATTCCACTATTATCCCGTATTTCAGACCAGTCTCTGCCACCATCCCGTTTTTATTTCTTCCTAAAAAACTTGCGTAATTTCACCACCCCACCCTTTGGTACAGTCTGTAATCACCCCCGGGTTGCAAACTTTGGTGCAGTACCCGACTGAAGCGGCCCCCCAAAACCCGCTGCATCCTATCCCTGTTCTCAACAGTGTAACACCCCCAAACACCCCCTAATCCCGGTCTCTCAGATTTTCATAGACATGTTGGCAGGTTAGATGATCTCTCACTTTTGCATGTTGTAGTGCTGTATTTATACCGATTTTCTCGCATATCAGGAATGTGTGTTGTGTTGGCAGATTGAAATAAGCAAAGTCCGCATGTGTTAAACGTTTTTCCTTATCGCAAACAAAACAGCAGTCTGATATTGATTGCGTTGCTTTTTTTAGGGTTAATTGTGATAGCGATATCCCGATTGCAACAGTGAAATACTTTAGACTGTAACACTGGAAGAAGATATCAATGTAGATGGATGGCATTTCATGTCACGTTTAGCCTTATAATCATCCCTTTAGACATAGAGAATCATTCAAACACTAGCTCTAAAGTGATGTTGGTGAATTAGTAACAGTTTCTGCTGTTTTGACCAGTGGCGTAGCGCAAAATGCGGAGGCCCCCCTGCAGGGATCACCGACGGGGCCCCCAGTTGAAGGCGGGGGTGGGGGGGGGGGGTATACACATAGATATACACATATACACATATGTCTATGATCGGGAGTTTTCCTGGATGTTAGTATGCATTTTTTTTAATGATGAAAATTTTTATTTGACATCACTTTTCTACATTGATGGATCACTTATCGCACGGGCATTCCTGACAAAAAGCTTGTGTTTGTGTGTATGGAAATGTACTATTCACTCTCCCTGTTAAATTTGATCTAATCATGTGCTGAAATACAGCTCCTCTCCTGCTTTCACTGCTCATACTGACGGAGGGAGCGATTCGTTTGTGAATGAATCTCCGTTATGAACGACTCGTTCACTAGCCGACAATAATACAAGTTTCTGGCACCACAGTATCTCTTTGTCATATTTCTTTGGCATTGTTTGCTGATTTATTCAACAAACCTAGCATAAACCGAGTGTTTAGTGCGAGTTAGTGCTACTTTGCCTTATGGTGAATGCAGTGACTATAGCTATTATCATCAATAACGTTACCTGTTTAGCACAAATTTCAAAACATACAAAAACGTAAAAAACTTAATCCTATGAAATGTTCTGCCTTTGTGCTTTGTTTTCTTTGTTTTCTCGTTACTACACTCGTAGACGGCGCTTAAGTCGAGGATCTTCACGTAATAACACTGTCTTGACTAGTGCGGTTGAATGACATTTGTCTCGGGAGCACTGTACCAATGTGGCGGCGCTATAGACGCATGCTCAGGGTCCCTATGCGATATCTAGTGTATATATCTATGTCACAAATTGAGGAGCGGGGAAAGGAGGCGGAGTGGCGTGACAACGCGGGGAATCCTTCACAAACTGAGGAGCGATCACAAACCGAAAGTGGCGAGAGCGTCAAAGTAGCCAGAAGTCATTAATTTTTTAACGAGAACCGGCGGCGAGAAACAGCGGCGCGTCTTCATTGGCTATGACGCGGTTCGGCGGCAAGCAATCAGAATGAAGTAGTCCACCGCCTGAGCGGAGTTTAGAGAACACAGACCTGTAAACTTTGGTTCCGACCACAGTTGTTCCCAAGAGTTTGATTATTGCGGTTCCTGGATTTTCAATTATTAAAAATCGCGACGACGTGGGGCCCCCTAATCACGCGGGGCCCCCCCGCGGTGCGTGCCCTGCGGGCCCGTCCGCTACGCCACTGGTTTTGACGTCAGCTGCAGATGTGAATAAATGGCGGAAGAAAGTAGTTCCTAATAAAAAGGGGTTTTTAGAGTCTCTGTGTTTGATTTTCTTATTTATATACACGATTGTGCCGTTAAACTGTTGTATGAACGCAAAATTACACTCGTAGCAGTGCGATATGGCTGTATATCAGCACTTGTGGCAACGCACGCCTCCCACCAGTGCTGATATAAAGTCATATCGCACTGCTACGAGTGTGATATTGCTCATATATATTATCTATATCTATATTATATATATTCGATATTATAAGAAATGCTTTCTGAACAGTTGCAATTTTTGCAATAAATTGTAATTATAATACACAATGTTATGTTTTTTTCTGTTTCCAGTCAACCAAATGAACCCTTGGTTAGCTTTGTTATTTTAAAGACAAAAAAATCTAATATATATCTGTATTATATGAGCAATTCCATGCAAATGTCAACCTTGCCATGAAATAAATTCGCCAAAAAATCGAAACCGTTTCTGCGTTTTTTTTTTGTGTGTAAGCAAGTATATTACAGTACTTTAAAATTTTTCAGAAATGTCTCTATCAGTGTTTTCAAACTATTATACTTGATTTACAAAAGTCACACAAGTGGCAACTTCACATCCGTCACATCCATAACCAAGCTTTTTTTCTCATAAATGCAAAAAATGTCAAATAACATAAAGTCAATCATTTCTGTTCTAGTGAGCCAACTCTTACTCTTTTGATTAGCTTTGTTTCTTTTGGGTTGTGCAGTTTAATTCACAGAAGTTCTACAAAGTATTCTGTATACTGTAAACTCGCAGACTTTATTGGGCACATCCATAACGCATGTTTCTTTTCCTCATTTAAAAAATAAAGAATGTTTATGTATTGATATTTTTTCTGATCATATAACTCTGTGGTAAGTTGTTCTGTAAAATATTAACAGATGTTTCAAATCAATGTTAACGTATATCTTCTATATGAATTTATGTTTTGAGACTTCCATAACTTCACATCCATAACACTGGAATTGCTCATATCTAATATCTATTGTAAAATACCATTAGAGCAGTACATATATTCATAATCCTTTTTACTCTTCAGTAAATCTAAATATGTCTCTACAAATAATTCAGCTTCATGCATTGTATTGCAGTATTTTGATATTCCGCGCCACCTTGTTTTTATGGATGACCTAGTATGGATTATAATAACAGATTTATTTTTTTTTATGTGAAAAACATTTCTTACCCACAGAAAACACAAAAACAAATATATTTTATCATATCACTCAAATCTCCAAGTAAATCTGAACACATTATCTAAGGTCACAATATTCAGATCATCACACTGTTAAAAATTATTTTAATGTAGTAATAATCCTTGTGCATGTTCTCCCCATGTTCGCGTGGGTTTCCTTTGTGTGCTCCAGTTTTCCCCAGAGTCCAAAGACATGTGGTATAGGTGAATTGAATAAACTAAATTGGCCATAGTGTATGAGTGTTTATGGATGTTTCCCAGTGAATGGTTGGAGCTGGAAGGGCATTCGCTGTGTAAAAACTTGTGCTGGATAAGTTGGTGGTTCATTCCGCTGTGGCGACCCCAGATTAATAAAGGGACTAAGCCAAAAAGAAAATGAATGAATGAATATTTCTTGTTTATATTTTCTTTCTGTTCCTGACATAAGCCCGCCAGAAGGAACTTTAAATAAAAATTAGCCAGTGTTGGTTAAATCTGGAATGTTTGACATGTTGTTTGTACTATTAATCAGGGGCGGACTGGGACTAAAAATCAGCCCTGGCATTGTAGCCACACCAGCCCACATTACCACACCGACACAGCACCACCCAAGGACACACACATTCACTACTTATATTGGTGTACAGATGGTAAAATTATATAAGCAGTACCTATTTAAGAGATATTTAAACATTTAATGTATGTGACTGAAACAAAAACAACCCATTCATATATGCAATCATGTCATTCATTTTCTTTTCGGCTTAGTCCCTTTATTAATCTGGGTATCGCCAACTTATCCTGCATATGTTTTATACAGGGGATGCCCTCAAAGCTGCAACCCATTAATGGGTTACCCAATTCCCTATTGGCCTACCCAATTCACCTATAGCATGTGACTTGTAAAGGAAACCAGAAGGAAACCCACGTGAACATGCAAACTCCACACAGAAACACCAACTGACCCAGATGAGGCTCAAACCAGCGACTTTCTTGCTGTGAGGCGACAGCACTACCTACTGCACATCACACTGACCCCTTTCGAGACTAGTTCAGTTAATTTTATGTATTTGGCATTGTCTGACTTGACTGCCTTTCCCTTTTTATGGCCCATCTCTGTCAATTAGCTTGTGTTGCACTTACTGTTTGTTTGACATTCTTGCCAAATTTTGATTATGTCTGCGTAACCTCAGATTGGGTCGGCCCATCTTGAAACCAGCCGGTTGTTGCTGATTGGGCCAATGCTTAACATTTACTATTATTCTTACTATTATCACCATCATCATCATATTATTCACATCTCGCACGAGATAAAAGCTGCCTACATTTAAAAACAATACATATGAAAAAATTAAAAAATAGCTGACCGGCCCACATTTAAAAAATGGTCCGGCCCTTCTGGCAGTTGCCAGAATTGCCAGATGGCCAGTCCGCCCCTGTTATTAATATTATATTTTATTTAATAAATAAATAAAATAAAAAAATTCATACATTTAAAAAATTCTTCACACCAAGCAAACTGATCCAGAACTGGTTAACCCCTATGTGTTGGGGATGTTTTCCTCCACTCTGGGGCGATTTTGAGTCTTAATATGGCCATAACTTTTTCTGTGTTTCAACTAGTGATGATTTTTAGTGAGAAATATTATGACACATATTTTGAAAAAATGCTATAAATAAAAAATACAAAACAAACAAAGTCAGCGATACACTCAGGGCAAATACTCCTTTGTTATGTTTGGAATGAAAACATCCACTGAATTAAACTGCTGTTTCAAGAGTTCACACTTAGCTCATGACTTACGAAAGCTTGTTTGGCATGCTGTCCCGAGAGAGAGCCCTGAGCTCAAGGCATTCCTCGAGTCCAGGGCTCCCTCCCTTTGTGGGACGAGGGGAGATTGAGCTCAGGGCGATCTCAAAACTCCCTAAGGTGAACTTCCTGAGAGCGAGATGACTAGTAAAACAGACTTCGGTTTAAGAGGTCTATGATGCAGAGCAATTTTTTAGGCTTTGGGAGAGAACTGAAACCCCCGGGGGGGAAACGTGCGAGCGCCACGCAGAGATACCAGATGCTCAAGTAGGGAGCCAGAGCTAATGATATTCCTGCTGGTTGCTGGGCCGCCGAGCCACCTATTTTGGATAAAGGTGGGGGAGGAGAAGGGATTCTTTAAGACGAAGATAGTTGTAAGTGGAAAAGGAGGAGATATATATAGGAACTGGGGATCCTTGATTGGAGGATCGTGATTAGCTAATATGAGCCAGCTGGTTTAATCATGAGCACAAACTCCTCTCGAAATTAGTTTAATAAATTAAACTTCACAAAAATGCATCAGATTAATATATTTTTTGCATAAATCTGTTATTCAACCTCAGTCCTGATCAAAACTACTCAGTTGAAAATTACAGGATTGATGTGTCTGAGAAAATCGAAATATGCATCTCAGCTCTCAGAACTACATAGAGTAAACAAAAACAAAGACTGTGTATTTATGCACCAGCAAATGTGCTTATAATGGAAGTCAATGGGGCAAAAACAGCCTCCAACAATAAATTAGGGAGAAAAAAAGGAAAATCTAACAATAAATCAAAGGCAATGTTGTTACTAATCGTTCACATGTATAAGCCTGTGATAAAAGGCAAAAATAACAGTCCACAATTACTTTTATACTGAAAATATGTCATTTTGTGTTTTTTTTAATCAAATCAGTGACATCATTTATAAATTTGGCAATTAAAAAGTTAAAATCCTGTAATTTTCTAAACAATTGCGTATGATCAAGACTGAGGTTGATTAACAGATTTTTACAAAAAATATTTATCTGATGCATTTAACAGCAGTTTAATTCAGTGGAGGTTTCCATCACTAACATAACAAAAGGATAGTACATCTGAACAGTGCACAAGGGTTGAAAACATCATTTTTCTATGGCATCACAGCAAAAATAGGATTCGGAAGCTTTATTTAGAAAAGTAAACATGCCCAAAACTGTACATTCTGTTATCATTTACTCACAAAAGAAACTATTTGAGGAAAGCTGGAAACCTGTAACCCTTTAAGGCATGTTTGTTTTTCCTTACTATGAAAGCTTTCTTCAAAATATCTTCTTGAGTGTTTAACAAAGGAAAGAAAGTCGTAAAGGTTTGAGGGAGAGTAAATTGTGAGTACATTTTCAGTTATGAGTGAACTATCCCTAACAGTACAGTTATATGAGCTTTTAACTCAATAATATATTTGTCGACATGTTTGTTAAGAAGGATAATCTGTGAGTGCATAGTGTGAATTCACTGTATGTGTTGAGTCTTTGAGCCGGACCTGACACCCCTCTGCTTGTGTAATGGATTCCCACAGGGTAAATTTAGCTCCCTGCGAGACTGGTTATTTAATAAAATTTCTTCCTGACTGAATACAAATCTGGGCACCCTCAGGGAGAAATGAAGCTTTAAGCTGAAAATGTTTATGTTAACATGAAAAATGAGATGGACCACCAGCACTAAGTAAGGTTTATCTTTCAAGAAGCTGAACTGGTTTGATACATTACAAGCGTGTTTGTAGTGAATTCTCTACCTAAATGTGAAAGAGAGCATTCCCAGTTTGATAAACTGTCGGTAAACCTTCTTCCTTGGGTGCTTTAAAAGAACACTTGACTTGTGTTTGAAAACAGGCTCATTTTACAAGTAACCTAAAATTAAGTTTTAAAAAATATTTAATTTATCTAGTGGAGCACTTTTAGCTTAGCTTAGCTTAGCATAAATCATTGAATCAGATTAGACTATTAGCATCTCTCTCAAAAAGTCTAAAAGGAAAATATCATATAATATCATTGCGCCTGCAGCAGATATGTTATGGCCGCAAAATTCCTTAATTTTTTACACCAGAATGAGAGTACAGTGCTCAGCATAATTGAGTACAGCCCATTCTTTTTTTTCCATTTCTCTGTGATTATAGGCAATGTATGTTGGTGCATTTAAACAAAACAGATTTATTAAATCGATATATTTACTAAAATTATATTTTAGTCACCAAACATATTTGGAAATGGAAAGATAATACAATTAAATTCAAGCAAAATATAGCAAAAAAAATTTTAAAATAAAATTTTTTTTTACAACAATTTTTTTCTTCTTCTCTAGATTTTTCCTTTTTTCTAAATTTGTATTTAATATTTTTCTTTAACATATAAATGTGGCTGTACTAGTTTTTGGACCCTTAATATAAGTTATTTTGTTAGATAAGCTGTATAGATTTGGCTTCAGTACTGACTAATCTAATGTAAATGCACAAATATAATATTGTATAGCTTCCTATAAAAAATATGATTAAAAAAAAAAGTGATTTTTGAGGGATATACTGATATACTGTGCTGAGCACTGTATAGTTCTTAACCATATTGACCTAGAAAATAGCTTGTAATAATGAAATTAACTTTTCATTTTCTGTTCGTCTTCGTTACACCATGCAACTACAAAAAAGTTTAGCTCTAAATAGGAAAATTACCAAATCAAAAAAATATTTTTTGAACTAGATGCTAACGGTCCAATCTGATTCAATGATTTATGCTAAGCTAAGCTAAGCTAAAGGGCTCCCGCCAGACCTGGGACCAGTTTTTCAAAGGTAATCCAGTGGGATTTTGGATCACGGATTGGATAAAATCTTAAAAATGAATTAGAGATC
Organism: Danio rerio; assembly: GCF_052040795.2. NCBI lineage: Eukaryota > Metazoa > Chordata > Actinopteri > Cypriniformes > Danionidae > Danio > Danio rerio. Next base: position 52,184,844 of record NC_141027.1, read on the forward strand.
AGACCATGTAATTCAATCTTGCATTTGATTTGGATCAAATCTGCTCTTTGTGTTGTTCAAAACTTTGAACTCAGATTGGGATCCATTTGATCCAAAACACAGGATTATCCTGATCCCAACAGAAGGGTGGATTCAGTTGTGATTTTTTGGAACCAAATGAAATTAAAAAGTTTTTTTTTTTTTTAAGTGAATGATCACGAACTTAATGGTAACTGAGGATTAGGGCCAGCCAGAATCTGCAGACATTTTCTGATATTTCTGCTGAGAATTTTGTAAAAAAATCAGTGGATTTATGCAGAATGCTTTAAGCAGAATCATAACTAAAAACTTAATGTATGAAAAAAATACATTTTTAGCTTTTATTTAACGTTTACCATGCAAATCCAACTAGATCCACATATTTGGTAAACAAAGCAAGTCTCTCATATAATACATTTTCTAAAAGACAGAAAATATTACTTTACAGACTCTATTGTAAATAAATCATATGAATATTTTCATTATACTATTATGTCACAATAACATTACTTAAATTAATTTAAAAACTGAACAAATATAAATTTACACACATTTACACAAGTAAATAAGACTCGATGATGGATTTTCTGCAAAAACCTGCATATTTTTGTGAGCACAGATTCTGTGTGGGCCTACTGATGATATATAAATTCCTTCATATTTGAAGCCATTTCCGCTTGTTAAGTGATGAAGTGTTGGTGACGTATGTAATACTGTTTCCGGGTCCAAGCTGCCACTTATTTGAATTGAAAAAATATTTGTTTATGATCCATTTTTATTCATATCACACATTAAAGTGAATTTTATATAAAGTCATAGTGTACACAACAATCTCTGGGCTCGCTGCATCACAAAAAACTAAATTTGAACAATTTATAAAAAAATGAATCACTTTCTGGCCATCAGATATTAGGCATGGACATATTTATATATTGCGATTGTGATTTTCGAAAGTATTACAACGCTTTGTAAATGTTTATTATTGCCATTTTATGAGCCTCCCCATACAGTTTGATAGAGCGATTGGACCTGGAAGCTGCTTCATGTGACATCACACTTAACAAGCGCATGAAGCATGTCACATCTAAATGGTAAACAACAACACCAAAACAATATCAAAGCAAGATTGTAATAGAACAAATCAAAATGTTTGTTAATTGCAGTGTTTCTGTTCCTTACCATTAAAACAAACAATGAATGTTTGTGGCCACTGGTATTTTGCCTACCTGTTGTTGTTTGCTAAGCCAGTAAGCTACAGTGTTGTTTCCATTCAAGGCTCTGGTAAACAGTATTGAGTAGTCCTGAAATTCAGTATTTGGGAATGGGCTTGCGCTGTAAATTTATGGTCATGTGATGCATTTCAAACAGCGCAAGAAAGTAATCAAATTGTTTGTTACAAAATTTAAACCCATCCCATAAAACAAAACTCTTCTGAAATCAGCATAAAAATTATACATGGGGGATATAACAATGAAAGTTTAGGGAACTATTTAAGGAAAACAGGATAAATTAACAGAATTTAAAAGAATAAAAGGTTTAGGTTTAAATGTTAATAGGTTTTTTTCTTTTTTTGGGAGGTAGATAACTCAGGCTCACACTCCAGTATAGTAGGTGGCGGTAATGCACCTAAAAGTTGATTGCCGACCGCCATAAAACAACAAAGAAGAAGAAGAAAACCCATCCCTGCAAAGGTCAAACAAAAGATGCCGGAAAAGTCAAAAGATAATTTTGCAGAGTGGGAAAATGTACAGCAAGCGGACAGGGAAAATGACGAGGTCACTCGCTACATTGAAAATGCAGTCATGGAAAATGAAATGGATATTCTTGGCTGGTGGAAGATAAACAATTAATCCTACCCAAAACCTGCAAAATTAGCCAGATCAGTAGTACTATGCATCCCAGCCAATAGCAGCAGTAGTGAAAGGGTGATTAGTTCTGCTGGACGTACCATCAGTGAGTGCAGGACCACGCTAAAGCCATCTACAGTTGATTCAAATAATGTTCCTCAACAAAAACACATTTACAAAGAGTAATCTTGGTGAGTAAAGTGTTTATAAACATTAATCAAATAATAGATTAGATTAGATTAAATACATAATGTAGACAGAGTATTTAGGCTTATGCTGGCATTATTCTTTAATTATTTAGCTTCACCGTCGCCTTAAGGCTGGATTGTGAAGAGAAGAGGTGGAGCAAATCCTGCAGTGCCTGTCTTAATTTTGTTTTTGCCAAATACCCGTCATAATTTAGAATTTTTAAATATAATTTGTTAAGAAAGACTTATTTTTATAAGTGTGTTGGCCAATTTAACGATATTAACGACTAAGTGTATGTAATTAGGCCTATTTAGAGTGCTGAGATGTTATGATGTTACAGAGAACGTTCGAGGTTACTAAAGTAACCCTTCGTTCCCCGAGGAGGGGAACTCCAGCACTATAAGTGGATTTGATTGTTAAAATCCACGCATAGGGAGGTTCGGTTCAGAAGCTACTCGTCTGAAAGAGTATTGAACGGGCCAATTAAGAATGAATTGGCAGCGCAAGCCTGCGCAGGTGAGCGGCATAAGCAATCAACTGAGTATATAAGCTCACCTGGCGCCAGCAGACGCTATCCTTTTTAAGCTGAAGAGACTTTTAACAGCTAAGGGACAGTCATTATGGCGACGGAGTATAGTGCTTCCGTTCCCCTCCTCGGGGAACGAAGGGTTACTTTAGTAACCTCGAACGTTCCCCTTCGGGGGGAACTCCAGCACTATAAGTGGATTTGATTGTTAAAATCCACGCATTGGGAGCCCATTGAAAGCGCCATAATGACTGCACCTTACCAACACCCACCATGAGAGAGCGGTCAGGCAAGCGTGACGCACCCAGATCACGAGAGGCGTGGTCCTCCAACGTGCCCTTGGCCCTAACTTATCCTACTTCAAAATAAGTTTTACAGAATAGGTATCTTTTTTGGGAGTCGCTAGCGTCTAGATAATTCTAGGAATACACAACAGTACGTTGGGAAGCGTGCCATCCCAGTAGGGAGGACGCTGCGGAGACCATCCGCACCCAATAGGGGGAAACAAATGGAATTACATATGGACTAACCCTGAAAAGGGGGAGTGCGCATAAAAGGTGGTTAGCAGATAGGGAAAGCACGGGTCCGCCCAGGGGGGGAACTTAACCGTGGCGGAAAAAGCATATGGGGATCACCAGCGGGGATCGGCCATAGCAGGCACCTATACCCAAAACGCGGGCTGACCAGCGGGCAGACCTACTACTTAATGGGCCAGCAAGTGACTCCTCCGCTGAGTCAGTGCTGGGGGCCTCGGAGGAATCTGCAGGGCTCACCAAATGGGGAACTTTACTGACAGACAGGAGGGTGCACATCTCTCCGTGTTAGGGAAAAAAGGCACCGCAAGCGTGTACAACACCCACCGAGTTGTTTCCTCAATCACCAAAGGTACCTAACACCCTTGAGGAAACCGGCTCCACTCGCAGATTATAAAATCTTGCAAATGTGTTGGGTGTCGCCCAGCCCGCAGCTCTACAAATGTCTGTTAAAGAAGCGCCGCTCGCACACGCCCAAGAGGATGCAACGCTCCGAGTGGAGTGCGCATGCACTCCTGGGGGGCGCGGCTGGCCTCTGCTCAAATAAGCACATGAAATGGCCTCCACAAACCAGTGGGATAAACGTTGTTTAGACACGGCACTTCCCTGCTGCCGTCCGCCATAACAGACAAAGAGCTGCTCAGAAGATCTAAAGTTCTGAGTACGGTCCACATAAATGCGCAGAGCGCGAACTGGACAAAGTAAGGACAGGGCTGGGTCTGCCTCCTCCGGGGGCAGCGCTTGCAGGGTTACTACCTGATCTCTAAAAGGAGTGGTAGGAACTTTGGGCACATAACCCGGGCGGGGTCTCAGAATAACGTGAGAAAACCCCGGCCCGAATTCCAGGCACGAGTCACTGACCGAAAATGCCTCCAGGTCCCCGACCCTCTTAATGGAGGCCAACGCGACCAGCAGAGCTGTCTTCAGGGACAGAAATCTTAAAGATACTGTATCGAGTGGCTCGAAGGGATCAATCGCAGGCTCGTGAGAACGAGGGCGAGATCCCAAGAGGGGGGCGAGTTGGATTAATTCGCCTAGCGCCTCTGAGGAACCGGATGATGAGGTTATGCTTTCCCACGGTGCCGCCAGTCACCGCGTCATGGTGAGCGGAGATGGCAGCAACGTAAACCTTGAGAGTGGAGGGCGACAGCCTGCTGTCCAGCTTCTCTTGAAGGAAAGAGAGCACAACACTGATCTGGCAAGATCGGGGGTCTTCTCTGCGAGAGACACACCATTCAGTGAATAGACTCCACTTCAGGGCGTAGGCGCGCCTCGTGGAGGGGGCTCTAGGCTCTAGCCTGAGTGATGGTATCAACCACCGCGGGCGGCAGGTTACCTAAGTCTTCCTCGCGTCTATGGACCACACGTGGAGGTTTCAGAGATCGGGACAAGGGTGCCAGACGGTGCCTTGTCCCTGAGAAAGTATGTCCTCTCTCAAGGGATCTGCCAAGGGAGGGCCGTCGCGAGGAGGGAGAGCTCTGATATCCAGGTTCGGTTGGGCCAGAGGGGCGCAACTAACAAAACCTGCTCCTCGTCCTCCCTGACCTTGCACATTAACTGCGCGATCAGGCTCACTGGGGGAAACGCATACTTGCGTACGCCCCGAGGCCAGCTGTGGGCCAGTGCATCCGTGCCGAGAGAGCCCTCGGTCAGGGAATAAAACAACTGGCAATGAGCGTTCTCGGGGGAAGCAAACAGATCGATCTGGGCCTCCCCGAATCGCGCCCATATCAGCTGAACAGACTCGGGGTGGAGTCTCCATTCTCCAGAGTGAATCTGCTGCCGTGAGAGCACATCGGCTGCACGGTTGAGCATACCTGGGATGTGAATGGCGCGCAGCGACTTCAGCCGCGGGTGACTCCAGAGGAGCAGACGGCAGGCAAGCTGAGACATGCGGCGAGAGCGCATACCCCCCATGCGGTTGATATACGCTGCCGCCGCCGTACTGTCCATCCTGACCAGCACGTGTTGCTGCCCCAGCGCCGGAGAAAAACGGCGGAGAGCAAGGAACACTGCCAACAGCTCTAGGCGATTGATGTGCCAATGCAGCTGGGCACCTACCCACAGGCCCGCAGCTGCATGCCCGCGACACACGACTCCCCAGCCTGTGCTGGAAGCATCTGTCGAAACAACAACATGACTGGATGCCTGTCCCAGAGGCACAGCGGCCTGCAGGAACGAGGAGTCGTTCCAGGGGCTGAGGGTGCGGCGACACAGCGCAGTAACAGAAACTCGGTGTGTGCTCGCATGCCATGCGCGTCTCGGAACTCGATCTTGAAGCCAGTGCTGAAGTGGTCTCATATGGAGCAATCCGAGCGGCATGACGGCCGCAGCGGAAGCCATATGCCCCAGGAGCCTCTGAAAATATTTCAGTGGGACCACTAACTTGCTGTCGAGCTCCCTCAGACAGTTCAGCAGCAGGCGAGCGCGCTCTCCGGAGAGGCGCGCTACCATGGCGACCGAGTCCAGCTCCATCCCGAGAAAAGAGATCCTCTGCACCGGGGCGAGTTTGCTCTTTGCCCAGTTGACCTGCAACCCCAATAGGCGGAGATGCCGGAGCACCTCGTCTCTGTGCGCAGTCAATTGCTCCCGAGAGTGGGCTAAAATCAGCCAGTCGTCGAGATAATTGAGTACGCGGATGCCCGCAAGCCGCAGAGGCGCTAGGGCACCCTCCGCGAGTTTGGTGAAGACCCGCGGAGACAGAGAGAGCCCGAAGGGGAGGACCTTGTACTGCCATGCTCGACCTTCGAACGCAAACCGCAGAAACTGACGGTGGCGTGGAAGAATGGAGACATGAAAATACGCGTCCTTCAGGTCTATGGCTGCAAACCAATCCTGAGGACGAACGCATCGGAGGATGCGCCTCTGCGTAAGCATTCTGAACGACAGCTTGTGAAGGCAGCGATTCAAAACGCGCAGATCTAGGATTGGCCGTGACCCACCGCTCTTTTTGGGTACAATGAAGTACGGGCTGTAAAACCCGCTCTCCATCTCGGCTGGAGGTACCGGCTCGATTGCACCCTTCGCCAGGAGGGCAGCAATCTCCTCTCGTAAGACAGGGGCGGACAGGGGATTGACCCTGGTGAAATACACGCCCGTAAACCTGGGAGGCCGTTTGGAGAACTGTAGTTCGTAGCCGAGTCTGATCGTGCGTATGAGCCACCGCGAGGGGCTGGCCCGCGCTAACCAGGCAGGCAGAGCCCTCGCTAATGACGTCATTGCAGCAATCGTTGACGTACCCACGGAGGGGCAGCGAGGAGCGGGTGTGCTGATCCGGGGAGCGCGAGGGTCCCACAGAAGTGCTGGAGGAGAGCGATTCGCTCTGGCTCCGCACCCTGACTCCGGAGGGGGGGCTTGGGGGCTGGGAGAAGGGAGAACGTCCCCCCAGCGCCCGTGAGCCGCTGGCGGAGCATGCAGACCTTGCGAGCTGAGAGGCGGCGCGTCCCAGGCTGGCAGGGCCTGCAGTGCCCGTGAGCCACTGGCGGAGTGCACCGAACCTACGAGCTAGAGAGCTGAGCTCAAACTGGCAGATTTCGGGCTGTCACCTCCGGAGAAGTGGAAAAGTGCCCTTTCATTTCATGGCAGTAAAAAGTGCCGTTGGAAATGGCGCCCCGCCCTCCAGCGGGGAAAGAGCAAGTTCCCTCCTCTCCAGATGACCTGTCCCAGGGACGCTTCGCGGTCCGTTTGCCAGACTTAGCGGCGTTCTGGGCAGGGGGAGTGGCCTGCTTCCGAGGTGCTCGACGCGCTCGCTTCGCCAGAGGCGAGTGCGGGGGCGGTGCAGCTCTCGTAGGCGGGCGCCTTCGGCGAGGAGCAGGTATGGATGGCACGGCGGGCGGAGCGGGCTTACGGGGCTGCCGATTAGACATCACCCATCGGACTGCTCTCTCACTGCCTCGAATTTCTGGGTGAATTCGCAGACTGTGTCGCCGACCAGCTTGGGATATGGGCGAGTCAAGAAAGCGGACTGTCAACTTCGCGCATATCAACCAAGTTTTGTTAGAGGTGGGGCTTCTGGACCACTAGTGTGGACATCGTCCTCCCCAGAGCACACGCAGCGGACTTAGTAGTCCGAAGAGCTTAGTCGGCTGCGGTGCAAAGCTCATAAGCCTGGGTTGGACCCACCCTCGTGCAGCTCGGCCAGCGCCTGCGCTTGGTAGCGCTGGACGGTGGCTATCGCATGCAAGGCGGATGCAGCCTGGTCCGTAGCTTTGTAAGCTCTAGCTCCCGAGGGAGCCGAAAACTCACAGGCTTTGGATGGGAGACGAAGCAGACCCCGCCAAGAAGAGGCGGTGCGCGGATTAACCGCCATCGCACACTCAACCTGAGGAAACGCCACATACCCCCTGGCTGCTCCACCACCAAGAGTGGTGAGGGTGGAGGGACACGCAGCACGAGCAGAAAAAAGGTGCTCTTTAAGACCGCGTGAGCCTACTGTGCGTCACCGGGAAGAAGGGAACGCCCCTCTAGTCGGTCCGGCCGCGGAGCTGGGGGATAAACCATCTCCAACCCACGGCCAAAGCAGCCCGGGAAAGCACGGCTAACACGTCCGTTTCAGTATCCGTTTTGACAGCGCTCACCTGCCCGAAGGGGGCGAGCGGGTCCGGATCATCGTCGGACAATGAAAGCCCACCCTCCGATACCGCGGAGGACATCTGATCTCCGATGACAGCGAGCGTGAGAGACGGATGAGAGATGATTAGACGGATCACTCCCAGCGCCCGAAGCTTGGATGGAGCGCTTGGAGGAGCGAGAGGTCCGCGAGTCCTAAGGCAGCAGATTATCTCTCGCTGGAACCCTCAGATCTGCCCGAGCCCCCGCTGCAGAACAGGAGGCGACTGGGGTGGCTCGCTCTCTCACGAGAGTTTGCCGCGATCTCAACTGCGCGACGGTCATGGCATCGTAGTGACGACATGAACCGCCCCCGAGCACCACATTAACATGCTGGACCCCCAAACATGTAATGCAGTGATCGTGCCCATCATCCGGAGCCAGGAAACCCCCGCAACCAGAAACGCACAGTCGGAGCGCCGTCCTGAAAAGGACGTGCTGCACGACTGTGTTGCTCTTTTAGAAGCTTTGCAACAATACGCACCGCTCTGGAGGACCGGACCCAAAGGGAAGCCAGGCAAGGGAGAAACCCAGCTCGACCATCTGCCGCTGCGTGGACTCGCTCTGGACCGGGAGACACTCGTTCGCTCGAAGTGGCTGTAGACAGCAGGAGGAACCCTCATGAACCTCGATCAGAAAAGTCTCTGAAGCGAAAAGGATAGCGTCTGCTGGCGCCGTTCAATACTCTTTCAGACGAGTAGCTTCTGAACCGAACCTCCCTATGCGTGGATTTTAACAATCAAATCCACTTATAGTGCTGGAGTTCCCCCCGAAGGGGAACTTATTTTATTCCTTTGTTTTAACTTCTAAGTGGCATATACGTTTGTTATGAATAAATTACGTTGACTTATTCTTGAAATGACTTATTCTCGAAAAAACAACAACATTTGAATAGAGTCAGGCTGTAAATGGGTTCGGGCTTTTAAAAATCTGTCATCAAAATACTTGTCAAGCTCCAGATAAATTCTGATGGGTTCGGGCCATGTCGGGCTTAAATATTATGGCATGATTACAGCTCTAACCCTATGTTCCTTTAAAAGACTGTAATAAAAAGTAAGATAGATTATTTAATCCTGGATAGCAAAACATGGGATTTCCAAATATGAACCAATTTGATCCAGATGAAATTTTTTGAAAAAACTAGTCTCTGGAAAATGGCTTACTGGATTAAAAATGGCAAAACTTAACTGTTTAACTCTAGAGGAGTTGTAAAAATAGCCAATAGCCAAACAGGCTTGTTTAGTTAGTTGTCCCTTTCTCCACAATCAGTTTCCTTTAGTATGCAGGTGTGTCGTCAGGAAGGTAAAGATTAAAGGTCGTGATGGTGGATCATGACATTCCCCTCATCTGACAGGGTGAGCTGAGCCACCTGACGCACAGTTGAGATCTTCCTCACTGCTTTCTTGAGCATCACCTTAAAATCTTTTGATTCGAGTCTGTAAGACAGAAACACAAAGAAGGAAACACCATCTTAGTTGATCAAATACATCAAATTACATCACGTTAAAAAAACAACAACAGAAAGGAGGACGTTTAAGTATACAGACTAGAAAGGATAGTTCACCCAAAAATAAACTACTCAATCATTTAGTTCTGTTCAACTCTATTTTCAAGAATGCTATACAATGCTAACCATTGATTTCCATAGTTTTTTGTTTTTCCTACTACAGAGGTCGATGGTTGCAGGTGTACAACATTCTTCAAAATATCTTCTTTTGTTTTCAACACGACAAACTAAAACTAAACGCAAACTAAAAACCCAAACTGGTTTGTAACAAGTAGACGGTGAGTAAATGATAACAGAATTTTCATTTTTGAGTGAACTATCACTTTAATTTAACCATTATATGTTAATCACACTGAATAAAACAAACGTAAAGACATTAACACATCACATTAGATTCACAACCTATGTGGAAACATATGAAACGCAACTACTTTTGTTACAGGAGGGCTAATAAATTATGGAATATTTTCATGCAAAACTATAAACAAATGTGGTGAATATAACAATGTTACACTAATTTCACATCTGAAGTTCATGACTGATCGATCGGTTGATTATTTATTGATTTATTTATTGATTCGTTAATTTAGAAAAGACATTTACATTATATCTCATATGAAAGCATAAAAACTGAATCTTCTAAATATATAGAAATAAAGTTTTGGCCTATGTTAAGACATGAAACATAAAACACTGAGAACAAACAAGACATCCAGAGCATGACAGAACACACAAGCAGAAACATAACAGCATGCCGAACATAGCCGACGATCCATTTTGAAAATCTGAGGAGCGCCATCCAATCTGAAAGGAGAGAGCTTTTATAACCACTATCTTAGGCAAGTCACAAATCTTCAAGACCAACACTGCAAAAAATGTGTAAAAATGAGTAAATTCTTACTCAGATTTTTTGTCTTGTTTCTAGTCCAAATTTCTAAAAGTTCTTAAATCAAGAAGCATTTTCTAGACAAGCAAAACATATTGTCTTGTTTTAAGAAATAATATGCCAAAATGAAGTGAGTTTTTCCTTAAATCAAGCAAAATAATCTGCCAATGGGATAAGCAAAATAATCTTATCACAAATCGAAAAACAAGATTATTTTGCTCACCCCATTGGCAGATTATTTTGCTTGATTTAAGGAAAAACTCACTTTATTTTGGCATATTATTTCTTAAAACAAGACAATATGTTTTGCTTGTCTAGAAAATGCTTCTTGATTTAAGAATTTGTAGATATTTGGGCTAGAAACAAGACAAAAAATCTAAGTAAGAAAAGCATTTTTTGCAGTGAAGAATATCTGATAGGGGGTACAGAGTTACCAGACATCACCAATTCACACACAATGTATTTCATTTCGATTTAAGGTGTGCTAATTTCTAAGCTGACAATCAATCGAAATTATCAAACAAAAAGATGACACAGTCGTATCGTTTGAGAAACATTACTTGAAAGTAGAAGAACTGAGTCTCGTTTATGGTTGGAGAATGAAGCCCAACCGAAATGAGGAAAAATTGGCAACAGCTTCCCACACTGACTCTTCATGCCCCGTCCTCCCCCAACCTCTCTGTGCCACATCGAGTAATGTTATACATTCTCCATGCATAACATTACCTCAGTTTTTCTTCTTTGCAAGCTGTGCTTCTGCTTTCCGCTTCTTGTATGCGGCTATCTCCTCCATCTGCAAGCCATGAGCCATTTGCCTGAAAAATACAGTGGAGAAGATAAACAAGAAGACAGATACACACTGCGGGACACAGGCCAGGGAAAGGCCTCCTCTTACCCTGACTTGAGCACGGGGGGCACGGGGAGCGGTTTGGTGAAGCCGTCCCTCCCGGTCAGCCAGTAGGTTTCTTCTATGCGCTTGCCCTGTAGAGAAGCACAGTGCATCTATTCAGCTGACCGTTACATCCGAAGTGGTGATCATTGTGGTTCTACAGCAAGCATGCATGTGCGTGCTATGGTAAAACTGTGGGTAATTTTCCTCATAAACTCAAACTTGTTCATATAATACATAAAGAAAATAATGTAATCCAGTTAAGCAGCAAAGCTGACTATGATTATTAGGAATAGCTATATTGTAATACATAATGTAATGCTTGACAAAAAGAAAGCCCCGCCCCCTATTCAATATTTCATTCAGTTGAAGCTAGATCCACTTATTGAAATAAAAGACTTTATGTTTAATATTATTGTATATGCTTAAAGTACATAAAGTATTCAGCCCCCCTTTCATTTTTCACTCTTTGCTATATTTCAGCCATTTGGTAAAATTATTTAAGTTATTTTTTTCCTAATGAATGCACACACAGCAGCTCATGTTGACAGAAAAACACAGAACTGTTGATATTTTTGCAGATTTATTAAAAAAGAAATACTGAAATATCACATGGTCCTCCGTATTCAGACCCTTTGATTTGGACACTCATACATTTAACTCGGGTGCTGTCCCTTTAATTTATATGTGTATATACACTTTAAAAAAAAAATACTGGTAAGATATTACATACTGTCAAAAAGAAATGAGTTATTATAAATGTGTTGAAAAAAAACTCCTCTTTGTTAAACATATTTTGGAAAAAATTTAAAAAATGAATTAATTTCACAGGAGGGCTAACAATTTGTTTTTAACTGCACATTCTTGGTTACAATCAAATAAACAAAGGCTGTTTCTTATATGAGTGGCTTCATTTAAATAACCTGCTCAAGAATTCTGGAGAGCACTCATAATTAAAATAAATGAGATGGAACTTTTTAACTATAAAAAACAATTTTTTTTTTTTTTTTTTTTTTGTGGAGATGGGGGAACTAATTTTATTCATTCATTTTTCTTCAGCTTAGTCTCTTTATTCATCAGGGGTCACCACAGCGGAACGAACCACCAACTTATCCAGCATATGTTTTACACAGCGGATGCTTTTCCAGCTGTAAACCCAGTACTGGGAAGGAAGTAATTGTTGGATTCAGATAAATAATTTATAGACAAAACAAATATCTTTGTAGACTCAAACTGGAATTGTAAATTAAACCCTGTTATTTCATTATATATATATATATATATATATATATATATATATATATATATATATATATATATATATATATATATATATATATATATATATATATATATATATATATATATATACATATATATATATTTATTTGTTAACATTTCTTAGCTTCTGTAAGTTGCACTACAAAAAAATATATTGTGAAAGGATTAGGAAGTCAGTCAGTTTAATTATTTTTAACATTGTTGTACTGTATCCTTGGTTTTCTCAACAGCAAAGCTCAGAGCTCACCTTGAGTTCTGTTCTGGCTCTCAGCTCTACTCTGTACCCCAATTTCAGCTCCATCAGGATCTTCACTGTACTTGAATGGACATGGATTCTGTATGCTGCAAACACACACACACACATATTTGTCTTTTTTTTAAATCACTACGAGCAAAGCAAATAAAACAATGAAGGGCTTTCACTGAATTTTTATCACACATTAAAATATAGTAATACAATAATTAAAGTCATTTTCAAAATCTTTCAGCTAGCGTTATGCCATACTGTGTTGTTAACAATTTATTGCAATCACAACTTTGCTTGATGCATTTACGTAGTTTGCTTGGCTTGGTTGTATTCGTCCACACCAAAAATGATAATATGTAATGATAAATGTGTTTAGATCTGGTTGCTTAGCTTTTTTTTTTTTTGGACAGAACATATTAAACATCCAAAACACTATGTTCTGGGCTAAATCCATTTGTATGCATGTGTAATGGAAGCCAGCTAGCCAAGTGTTACACAGGTAAACTTCACTCCTCTGATCTCTAAAGGTGCTCTATTGACAGTCACTAGATTCCATGGTCTTTAGCCTCCTGGTTAGAGCAACCGACTCCCATGCAAAGAGTCGCCGGGTTTGATCCCAGCTCAGCACGAGTTGCGTGCAGTAAGACCGTTGGGATACCCATAGGGGCTCGTCCGGGATGGGAGTGATGTTTAGGGGGTTGAGTGTAACAGAGGCCAGCTAGCCAAGTGCTATGGCGGTAAACCTCACTCCTCTGACCTCTAAAGGTGCTAAAGGACTTTGCTAGAGCAACCAATTTCCATGCAAAGAATCGCCAGTTTAATCCCATCTCAGCATGGGTTGGGTTCAGTAGGACTGGTGGGTTACACATGTTAGAAACTTTTAATTTTTAGGGACTTTTTTTACTTTTAAGTAAAATGTGTAAAGGACTCGAGACAGCATCAGGAGAGCCATTTTTTGACAGCTGCAATTGCCAACAGGTCAAAGTGGTTGAACTTTCTGTCCTTTTCAGGTTCACATCTTGAAACTTCACATCCCATTTTTTGTATGTATTGATGTTTTTGGTCCATGTTACATGTACATTGCAGCCAAACGGCACCAAAGTCCGTTATAAGAAGCTCGCTCACTCACACCAATCAAACCTGACAAGTGTGAACACAAATGTCTCATGCTTACGCAGTCCTGTAGACTCCATTCTGGAAGCAGTGGTGACGGTGTCCCCAAAGAGACAGTACCGTGGCATGGTCAAACCTACTACACCAGCCACACAAGGACCTAAAATACAAAATACAAAACATGAAAGATACTATTTACATGCTTTTAATATCAACTTTAACCAAACAGCACCGATCAGTCTGACCTGTGTGAAGTCCTATTCGGATGCGGACTGGGACATCAGGCATATGTCTCATCCTGAAGGTCCCAACAGCACTCAGGATATCCAGGGCCATGTTTGCAATCTCAGCTGCGTGTCGGTTCCCATTGGGAACGGGCACACCTGATGCCACCATGTAAGCATCACCAATGGTCTCCACCTGCAAGCAATGCAAACAGACATCCAATAGTAAACTAAACTTTTTTTTATAATTACACTACATTCCACTGGGATGTATTCATATCTGTGCCATCCCAAGTGATAGCTTTGAAGGGAATTGTGAATAGGGTTGAGACCTTCTGTATAAAATGCAATCCCAATCAACCCAATACCAGTCAACTTGTATCTTCAAAGGATAATGGGTGACCACAGTTGTATCCTTTGAAATCCTTCCAAAGAGCCAATCCAATTGTGAAGAGCCTTTCGAAGTGGCCAATTTTAAGCACTTTGTTTTGGAATGACACTTCAATATGGCAGCCATGATTTTTTTTACTCCGAAGTGCCCTTCAAAATGTTAATAAACCCCATGTAGAATACACAATTACAATTTAAAAATGCAAAAATACATGCAAATAGAGCACTGGGATATATATATTTTACTATTTTTAACTCAGTGGATAAGTGTTAAACACAAGTTAGGAATTAAACAACTCAAATGTAATTACTCAGAGAGTAATGACAATGACCTAACAATGCTCAAAAGACATGATGGATGTTTGCATTATTGACTGCTAACAATAAAACTATTAAGTGCTAACAATTTTCCCAGTGTTACCTTGTAGACGTCATGATTTCCAATTACAGCATCAAAGGTTGTGTAAAGGTCATTGAGGAGGTCAACTACCTCAATGGGCTCGCTATTGGCTGAGATAGTGGTGAAGCCAACAATATCACTGAAATAGAGGCTGACACTCTCAAAATGTTCTGGTTCAACTGTAGTGCCAAGCTTCAGAGCCTCTGCCACTGACCTACAGAAGATAAGATAACACAAACAAAAACACACTTTTGAATATATATGCAGTTTTCTTATTTATAATAACATAAATTTGTCATACTATGTTGTCTTTTTTACTCTGTAGTATGCAATGTGTACAGTTTGAAGTTGAATTGATGTTTGACAGAGCAAGGAAATCTGATAATATTTTTTCTTCTGGAGAAAGTCTCATTTGTTTTATTTCGGCTAGAACAAAAGCAGTTTTACATTTTTAAACTCCATTTTAAGATCAAAATTTTTAATCCTTCTAAGCAATTTTTTTTACTGTCTACAGAACAAACCATCAATATACAATAACTTGACTAATTATAATCCCCTTTAAGCTATATTTGTTGATACTCTACAGAACAAACCATCATTGTACAACAGCTTGCCTAATTACCCTAACCTAGTTATCCTAATTAACCTAGTTAAGCCTTTAAATGTCACTTTAAGCTGTAGTGTCCTGTAAAATTATAGTTAAACATTATTTACTGTCAACATGGCAAAGATAAAATAAATCAGTTATTAGACATGAGTTATTAAAACTATAATGTTTAGAAATGTGTTGAAAAAACTCTCTCCATTAAACAGAAACTGGGGGAAAAAATAAATAATTGGGGGGCTAATAATTGTGACTTCAACATGTATGTATGTATGTATGTATGTATGTATGTATATAAATATATATATATATATATATATATATATATATATATATATATATATATATATATATATATATATATATATATATATATATATATATATATATATATATATATATATATATATATATATATATATATAAATAATTTATATTCACTGTAATATACTTTTACTGTATTTTTACTGTCCCCTTTTAGGGCAATTTGTTCTCCAGCATAATAGATTTACAACATAAATACAAACATTAAACAACATTAATAGAACTAAAAACAGAAGCTACCTCTTCCCATTAAAATTCAGCAAATCAATGGCACAAGGAACAAATAAAAAATTAAATCTGTTGGTCCTTGCCAAAGGCACCCTATACTGAGATCCTGAAGCAAGGTTTTGAAATGAATCAAAAAGAGGATGGTAATGTCAGATGTAATCTGATGAGTTTTCTTTAACACATGAATTTCATACAAATTGGATAACCCCACGACTTTCACCCCTAATACTTTGCTGCAGGTATTATAAACCTGGACAGTGCATTCTTCTGTTTTACATTTAAAGAAGAAAATCAACAAATTAGGTTCAAATTAATTCTACATAAGCCTTATAAAATGCAACCATCAGAGTCGTATCAATATTAAACTTCACTAATTTCCGCAGACAATAGCGTCTTTGTTGGCCTGTCCTACACAGTCTTTAAGTATTTTCAATAAAATTGCATTTATTATCAATAATACTATTTACACTCTCAGAAATAAGGGTACAGGAGCTGCAACTGGGGTAGTACCTTTTAAAAAGATACATATTTGTACCTGAAGGGTCCATAGTGGTACGTCAAAGGTATGCACTAATATGTACTTTTAAGGTACCACTGTAGACTCTTTGGGTACAAATATGTATCTTTTGAAAAGTTACTGCCCCAGTGTCAGCTTCTGTACCTTTATTTCTAAGAGTGTAGGTACTCATAACTTTCGACTAATTCAATCTGGTGGTTATCAATCATCATTCTGTTACTACTTCCTGCTATATGTCCCAAGTGTCAGGTAAGCCACACTGATCTGACATCAAAGAGCTAACGGCAACAAAAACAACTGTGATCACTCACAAAAATGCTTTTGTCTTGTTTCTAGTCCAACAATCTCAAATATTGACTTGTTTTCAGAAATAATGTTTAAATTAAATGAGTTTTTCCCTTAAAACAACCTAAATAATCTGCTTTGGGGATAAGCAAAATAGTCTTATTTCATATGGAAAACAAGACAATATTGCTTACCACATTGACAGATTATTTAGTCGTGTTTTGACAAATACTCCAATTTTGAACTGCATGTCCCCTCCTTATCACATTACCCCTGTCCTGCAGCAGATTCATTGGTTACCTGTTCATTTTCGAATTGATTTTAAAATCTTAATGTAAACATTCAAAGCCATCCACAGTCTCGCCCCTCTATATTTGTCTGCCTGTTATCCACATTTCCACTTGTCTGTTCCCTCTGCTCGTCTATGGGCAACAGAGCATTTAGTCGCTCTGCTCCGAGGCTTTGGAACTCACTACCACCTGCCATCAGAAACATTGACTCCCTCACACTATTCAAATCAAGACTCAAAACTCACTTATTTAAGATGGCTTAAATAATTTAATTAATTTTATCTGCACTTTTGCTGTGTATATTTTTATTATTTCTCTTGTTGTTTTATTGCTCTTGTTTATTGTACGGTGTCCTTGAGTAGCCAGAAAGACGCCTTTAAATAGATAGAATGTATTATTATTATTATTATTATTATTATTATGTAAACACTTTTACCTGCGTCTCAGCAGTTTATTCATGCGCCTATACCTGATCTGGTGATGACATTACACATATCAGCTTATAAAGCATAATCAGCTTAAGAATATTCCTGTGAACACACTCACTGATGCATGTGTACATTACCTGATGAATACTCAGAACTACAATCATGAAACATGAGGAAGGTTAGATATAGTGCTTACTGTTACAGAGAATTACTCCATTTGTACTTTGTAGATTGTTTTTCATGGCTAAAAAGCAGCATTACACACTAAAGAAAGTAAAGTCTGTGTATCTGATGCTTACGGGGGCAACATTTGCGTCAGGAGTTTCTCTGTCTTTTGTTTCTCTATTTCCAGCTCCTCTGTCCTTTCCCTGATCAGCTCCTCCAGGTTGGAGGAATATTGCTCCAGCATTCGCAACATGGAGTCTATGATGTTGGTCTTTTTCCCTTTATTAACGTTCTTGAACTGTGGAGAGAATAAGAGAGAGGCTGAGCACATATGCATACTGATCTCTAAAGTGATACCAACAGCTTACCAACGCATTACAATTGCTACAGCATTTGTGTCCTCTGCTTGCTGGTGTAAACTCTTTTTTTAAACAAGATGAAATAAATACTCTGTGAAATGATACTGTAATTTTAAAGTAATGTAAAAGCTGTAGTAATAATTATAATGTTATCGTAAAAAAATGTCTTGCATTATATGTAATTTTACTTATAATTTTTATAATTTGGCGAAGTAAAAGCTATGAACAATGAGGTTTTACTATTTTATGTAAAGAGAAACACAGAAACACCATCTCATTATTACCAATAACTCAATAATCTTTTTAAGTTTTGTTGTCAACTATGTGTACTATGGTGTTTTGTGTTAAGATTTCATTGTTTTGAGTTAATATTTATTGCAATTTTAGTCTTGTACATTACCTTGATGTTAAATGAGCACTGGCCTTGTTTATGGTGGATAGTGGCCATGTGACTTTCTGTAATATAGTAAATTTGTTTTGTTGTTTAAATGTACATTTTGAGGAAGATAAAATCAGATTTTTAAAGTAGATTAATATATTACAAATATTTCATTTAATGAAATTCATGGCTGTAAAATCTATATTTAAATCAGATTAGAAAATATACAAGATATTTCTATACTTTTTGTAGCAATATTATGTACATAAAAACAGTTGTCAACCCAAAGCACAACTGTCTGACTTCTTCCATAAATTAAACAGTTTTTTTTTTTTTAAAGAACAACAATGTAAGAATAGCATCATGGGACATTACATTATACTTTAGCTTCGCTGATATTCACCTGGTCAAAGATTTCATCAAATGTGGGTCTTTTCTCCGGTTGTTCATTCCAGCACTGCTTCATAAGCTGAATGCACTCCATCGGAGCATGATCTGGAGATACAATCGGGCGGCACATTGGTGGAGGCTTCCGGACCTTCTGGACAATTTCTATATAATCAAGACATACAAGAACATCGTAAAAGTAAGGAAAGCACCCTTTTCACAAGACTGTTATGACACGCTTAACGGTCATCATAATCTTAAATCCTTGAAAGCTTTTAATATTTAGATGTTTTTATGATTCTCAGCTTGTGCGAGGTGTTTCTAATGCAACGTCTATTTGACTGAGGGTAAATTTGAATTTATTCTCTTCTCTGGCTGCCGTTATCAGTCTCACACAATTTTTTTCCTTTCTCCAAAAGTCTTAATAACAACATAGTATAGTTTTTATTTTATTATTTTAATAAATAGGGTGGTAAAAACAATATTTGTTGTACTCTTCCATTCACTGTGCTCTAAGTTTACCCAACTACGATGACTTCCACCACTGAGAAACCTGAAAATGTGAAAAGGGTCCACATTTCAACAATCTAGAAATATAGCCATGGTATAGCTATAGATCAGTGGAATTCAAAGTGGGATTCTAGCAAGTTAATGGGAAAGTACAGAGAAATCTAAAGTAAAATGTCAAATCAAGTCAAGTCACCATTATGTTTTTCCCTTTAATGTGATAGAAAAGATTAGAAAGCTAAGTTTGATGGCTTAATGGGGTGGTATTGGGAAAGGACCATGCAGAAAGCACAGTTGGTGTCCATAAGGGTATTGGCAAGTCAACTCACCTTTATTTCTAGCATCTTATACAATGTACAAAGTTTCATCCTTGTGAATCAATTTGAATTCATTATACACAATCAGATTGCATGAGAAAGTAATACAAATAAAAATTATAATTACTATTATTTATTGTTATTTTCACTAGAAACTGGTCAGAATTAATGAGAATAAGCAGTTATTCAATTGGCAGCTGTACTTTTACTCTCAGGTTTATGCAATTAAAGAGATAGTTCACCCAAAACTTGAATAACCTGAAAATTCCCTCACCCTTCACTTCTTCCAAACCTATTTGAGTTTCTTTCTTCTGTTGAACACAAAAGAAGACATGCTAAAGAAAGCTGGAAACCGGTAACCTTTGACTGCAGTGCAGGGTATATGTTTTTCCTACCATGGTTGTCAGTGGTTACAGGTTTTTAGCTTTCTTCGTTTGTGTTCAACAGAATAAAGAAAAACTAATAAAAATAAATAGTGTAAAATAGATTTAAAAAATACTGTAAATAGTGGGTTACTAGTAAACTATCCCTTTAAACTTATTCATAACGGAGGGTATAAAAAACAATGTCAAATGATTTCTAAAGTAAAGACATTTTACATATTTATTATATGTCAGTTTTTCTCTAGATACAATTTGCATGAAAAATACAGTAGATTTAATATTTAAGCAAATGGTCAGTGCTAATAGCAGAATAGTGACCTGGTGCAGTGCAATCTGAGCTGCATCCAATGCTTTTAATGCGCTCACGTACACTGTAAAAACTAAATCACCATTTGTTTAGCACACTGTACTTTTTCTGTCATATATACTAAGAATTGTGAATAAGAATTGATTACATAAAAATATATGTTATGTCAACAATATTATCTAAAATGTTATGTCTACATGTTTAACTGAGTTTTCTGGACAAACATTTTTGTGTTGAACAGGAATGTTGATATTTAAATAATTTGCGCATGTGTGACGTGACGATCGAAAACTAAGCTTGTTTATCAGTTGCTTGAAAGAGGGGTGACAGAGGCGCAGTTGGAAGCACAGTCGCCTCACATTAAGAACTTTGATGGTTCGAGACCCAGCTGGGTCAGTTGGCATCCCTGTGTTCACATGGGTTTCCTTCGGGTACTCCGGTTTCCCACACCGTCCAAAGACTTGTGGTACAGATGTCTGAGTGTGAATGAATGCTTCCCAGTACTGGGTTGCAGCTGGAAAGGCATTTGCTGTGTAAAACATATGCTGAATAAGTTGGCGGTCTATTCCGCTGTGGTGACCCCTGATTAATAAAGGTGCTAAGCCAAATAAAAAAAATGAATTTAGTAAGTTTGTCTTTGTCATATTTAAGTAAAATGATTAAAAACAAGATGATATGCTAACTAGTACTAATTACTTATTTTGCAAATTTGAAAAAATCATCTACTAAACAGAAAATAGCAGTAACTGTTGCTTCAGTTGATGTGACAAGAATATCTTTATCAGTAAAATACAAAAATCAACATTGTATGAATAAACAAAATGATGTTAGCTGAACAAAATATTGTTACTGAGAAGAACTAAAAAACAGCTGTTGAGACAACTCAAAGTACTTACTGCATCCAGTTGCCGTGTTTTTTAATGTTTTCTCAACAATTTTATTTTATTTTTTACATAAAAAATGTATTTTAAAACAATTTATGTTTTACATACTGTGCTGTGGACATTCTACACACACACACACAAAAATATTGCAGACTTAAATTTTTTAGTTTTCGTTGAATGAACTTTTCTCGTCATCTCAAAATACATCAATATAAATGACAAAAAATATTAGCTTCAACTCTGAAACCTGATTAACTTATTCAAATAAGTTAAATCAACATAAAATATCTGTTGTCATGACTGCTTGTAATAAAATCTATTATGGTGCATGTACGAGGCCCGGATCATGGACCTTTTCCGATACCATCCCCCACTCTCTCTCCCACTTCACTTCTTGTCAGTATACTGTCCTATCATAATAAAAGCAAATTAACAAAAATAAATCTTTCATAAACAAATAAATGTTTGTGTGTGTGTGTGCGTGTTTGTAAAAAAATTGATCATATTTGTGTTATGAAGAAGTGTTAAAACCCATGAATAGTGAATATGTATATGAGTTTACCATCAAAAGTATTCTCCAGCATGCAGAACGGAGGCCCTCGCATGACCACTTCTTGCATGATGATTGAGAAGCTGTACACATCGCCAGAATGTGTGCCATGCAGACCTGGGTAGGACCCTCTCAGTATCTCAGGGGCCGTCCACAGCAGGTCTGTAGGGTTTAAAATACATTCATATTTCATTGGAAATTAAACGAATGTGTTAAAGCAAACAAAACAATAAAAATAAACTGTACCTTCAGCTGGTGGTTCAATGTAAGGAAATCTCTGAGATTCTAACACCTCGTTGTAGCCATAGTCTGTGATCTTGAGGACAAAGCGCCCATCAACCACACAGTTCCTTGATTTCAGCCTGCCATGGCAGACATTCCTGTGGTGAAGGTATTTCATTCCCTGCGCGCCAATCATAAATACACACAAGCTTACACGTGACATCATTACCAATCTATATCAGGCATGTACACTCCAGCAAATAAATAAAAAGGTTTCTTCACATAGGTCAAGTTAAAGGACCCATGAAATTAAAATAAAGCTGTATATATGTTAGCATCAGTATTGTTAGTTTTAAGGATATCTATAAGCTAGTGTGCTCCAAAACAGTTTAGAAGATCTAAACCTGATATAAACATTCAAAACTTGCAGATAGTCACTTAGATCAATGATGTTTCTCATCAAATCTCAACCAATCAAATGCTTTCTATATCTGACATGCCCCACCACCTTCAAGACACTTCTCATTTGCTTTTCTTTCGATGTGCTTCAGCTCAACTATTCTCACTGGCAGAGCTTTGATGAAACAATGCAGAGGAGGGGAGGAGCTAATCTACGTCCCACCCTCTGATCGTGGTTCAGTTGAGATTAAGTCAAACTCTGAATGCAAATGTACATTTCAAAGCACTTCATGGCACGCTCAAAGCTGCTTTGTGCCTGCTTAAATTTAAATGTCAATATTGGTGCTGGGCAGGGATGCCGCTGGCTGCTGACGCTGGTGAGGAGGGGGTTCTGGTGTGCACCTAATAGTATCCCTGTAAGCTCCAAAACAGATTGTTTTTTATATGTATTCTTTAAAATATGTGTGTGTGTATTACATATAGATTATAAATCTATATAATAAACACACAAATCTCATGTTAAAACAAACATATATTTTGGATGTGATTAATTGCGATTATCTTTGCCCTGAATTAGTAAATATGCAATGCTGCATAACTGCCATAAAGCAGGGGTCTCAAACTTAAATTGGCAGGGGGGAATATCAGTGACTGACAATTTATAGAAGGGCCGCTTTAACATTTAAACACAGCAAAAAAGTGGAAACCTATTATAATTGATGCACTCAGATATTCTTCCCCAGAGTATATGCAGCCAAAGCTCCTTTTTTTGTTTCTTATTGTACATATTGAAGGGGTAGTTTAAATTTCTATAAAAATACTTCAATTTAATAATTGGAATAATAATTATTATTATTATTCTGTCCCAATCAAATGTTGCTTTATGTTGGTAACTTTAGTGACTTTATTGCCAATTAAGCCGACAAGAAAATGAATGAATGTTCTTCTCAATATCTTTCTTTTTTCTAAAACTACAACAAAGAGGGGGAAAGTATATATATATATATATATATATATATATATATATATATATATATATATATATATATATATATATATATATATATATATATATATATATATATATATATATATATATATATATAAGCAAATGAGCAATTCCAGCGTTATGGATGTGACATTTGCAGTAAAAACTCGAAACATAAATGCACATAGAAAGCAGTTGTTAACATTACACTGAAACATCTGGTTATATTTTCATGGGAGGAGAAAAATATTAACCTGTTAACATGTTTTGTTCTTTAAATGAGGAAAAGAAACATGCATTATATATGTGATGAAAAAAGTCAGTAGACAACATACTTTGTAGCAATTCTGTGAATTCAAGTGCACAACCCAAAAGAAATAATGCTAATCAAAAGGATAAAAGATGCCTCTCTACAGAACAAAATAAATGACTTTATTTTATTTAATATTTTTTTCATTTATGCGGAAAAACTAGATTTTTTTTCATGGCAAGGTAGACATTTGCATAGAATTGCTCATATGCATTTAAAGTCAGAATTATTAGCCCCCTTTTGATTTTTTTTATGAGCATATGAGGAAAATCTATTAAATGAGACCATTTGAATCGAATATCAGCAAAATTATCACATTTACACCACGCATACCATGTAAGCCATGGAGATGTGTTTGTAAAACACAATACAGCTAGTATAAAACTAATTAATAATAATAATCAAATGACCCTTGAATATTTTCAAAAATAGAGCTTTAGTAAAAATAGAGCACGTACGGACATATATTTCAACGTTTAAATCAGCCCCAGAAATAATCTGCATGTGCTCTTGAACGCACGCTAAAGCCTGTAGAGAAACTGAAAGTAACCCTAACATATAGTACAGTACTTTAAATGTCCAGTAGGTGAGGGTCAAAACCACAAGTGTATATGCGACTGCACAACAATGAAAGAGATTGAAAAATATGTTTTGGGTGGCCAAATCTTGTCATTTGGGGGGCTGCAAATGGCCTGCGGCCTGGCAGTTTAAGACCCCTGCCATAAAGCATTAAAAGTAGCCAGTTGTAACTACTGTGTAAATGTATTCAAAAGTGCTCTAAATAATCCATCAATAAGTTCACTATTAATCAGAGTGTAAAGACATCTAAATGGCACTTCAGAAGCACTTCTGTGCCACCTTTGCTGTGTAAATTTGGTCATATGTTGTTATAAGGCATTATTAACATGCACTTGGTTTACTTTAAATGCAACCAATGACATTCCCAGTATAAGAGCACCTTGATGAGGTCCAGAATGAGAGAGGACTTGAACATCCAGTCCAGTTTGACGTCATCGTTGACCAACAGATCCTCCAAACTGCCCCGTGAACAGAACTCTGTCACAATGGCAAAGACCCCGCAGTCGTGGAAGAAGCCGAGGAATGGGTTAATGTTCTCGTGCCTCAAATCCTTCATCTAGAGCATTCAAAGCAAATAACTGTGTGAGGATTTGACGAACACAAAGAGCAAAAATGACCACTACCTCTACTATGTAATATCGGTGACAAAACTAACCAGTTCAAATACATCACTGGTATTAGGAGTGATGCTCCGGAAGGTTCCATAGGGAAGTCGCTTCATCCATGCCCAATCACCCTGCAAAATCAGAAACAGTATAAATATAGCAGCACATTTACGGTATATATACAGTTTTAAGCAAAGATTTGGCTCTGTGGCTGCATGGTTATGTGCTCTTTTTTCCTAAGAGAAGCTCACAGTGAAATTCTGTTTTTAGTGAAAGCTTGTTTTTCAGACAGATATCTGTAGTGTGGCAGTATTGAGATGTGTGAAATTCAATTAAAACTGAAAAAGAGGCAATGCAAAAGTTTGGGCACCCTCTCTTTTGTGTGGATTTCAAAACCTTTAGTCACTTAATGCTGACTGATCACAACACAAAATTGATTTGAGTGACTCCGTGAACCTTAACAATGCCAACACAGGTGCAACCAATCATTAAAAAGGATATTTAAGATAGCTGATTGCTAGTTGTGCTTCTCCTTATTGTGATTCAGAAGGTAGCAACATGAGAACCTCAAAATAACTTCATAATCAGGCCCGGATTGGCTAATCGGGAGGACCGGGAGAATTCCCGGTGGGCCGGTCTGTTTTTTGGCCGCGAGGGCCGGTGTCCCTAGCTGCTTGCACTCTCAGCAGTCACACTTTTTTCTTCTATTTATTTATTTGACCATAGCTTTACTCTTTTTAATCATTATTTTGCTGCAGTGCCGCTCTTTTTATTTATTTTCTCGCAGCCCCGTGAGAAAAATGCAGCCTGCAGGTTAACTAACGTTAATGATGATGATGTAATGTAACTATCGACCCCAAACAGCGGCACCTTAGTGAATATAAGAATTCGAATAAAATGAATAATACACCTGCTCAATGAAAATCAAATGATTCACTACATTAATAAATCTGACATAACTTGATCAGAAATCTAAAAATAGGAGAAAAAGATTGAGCCATCAGGGTCGCAAGTCATTAGTTATTTTTTACTCTCACTGAAATAGCGCCAATGTGGTCCAGTGGTAAGCACGTTACACTTCAATGTCGCAGACCTGTGATCGAATCTCCCATGAAGAATCTTTTTTTTTCGATTTTATTGTTAAGACATATAATACTGTTAGGGCTGTTGAACATTTGAATTTCTAAAGCAGCAGTTTTCTTGAAAAAGACGTGATAGTGCCATTAGTAACTGAATTGGAATCAGTCGTGAACTGAGGTGGGCCGGTCTGGCTTAAAACTCCAGGGCTGAAAATGAGTCCCACTCCGGCCCTGTTCATAATGATCTAAAAACTAGGATATTTCGACAACATGAATTAGGAGAAGGATGCAAAGAGGTATTACAAAGGGTTAAAGTCTCCACGGTCAGAAATATAGTTAGAAAATGCAAGGCCACAAGAACAAGATCGAACAAGATAAACATCTGAAAGTCAACAAATATTTAAGATCTTCCTTTACCTCATAAATGGCAACATTAGAATTTTCGTAGGTGGCTGGCGACTGACTGGACATTGGAGAAACGAGGCTTCGCTCTGAAATACTCATTCTGGTGTCACTGGCCTTGCTGTCATCCACGCTCAGCTTCTGTATTGCAGATAAAAGTGTGAGTTATTAGAGTACTTGAACATCTGCTTGCTTGTTTAGATGTTATTGTTACTGACCTTATTACTCAGCGATGGGTTGATGAACGTTACGTCATTTAACGTCAGTAAAATCTTGTTCGGACCTCGTACCAGTCGAATCTTATTAATTTTACGCCTGTGCAAATATATATCAAAACAAAACTTTACAAATACACACTCACAAACACACTCTAAACAACATACATTTATTATAATTAACTAACAAATACCTGATGCAGTACGAACAGCCAATCGACAAAAAGATGAACAGAAACCCGAGCAGGAACATTGAAATCATGTGGAAAAGATTCACGCCTGTAACAAAGATGGTGATAGTTGAGTCAATGTGAATGTGAGCCAAAACCATAGTATTAAGTACACACACAAATACAAACACTCACCTCCCCGGCAGATGATCCCGTGTGTAAACCAGCAGCTGGAATCAGTTCTGGGTGGTCCTGCGTAGGGGAAATGAATATGCCGACCCAGAAACCTCACCATATCTGTCTGCATCTCTATACGGTATGTAGGCTGCAACTCCCAAGAAAAGCCATCTGTGTCCAGAATCACATAATCCAACATCCCAAAGTCAGAAGAGTTTGCTTGTAGGCTAGACCCTCCTTTGAATAACAGGTTTCGGGCATTCTGGGCGATGTTCCCACCGGACATCCACTGACCGGCAGCCCTGACACTTTGCACAGCATGAGCCATAAACACGATCGACGAGTAGATGGTGCCAAATAATGGGGACACCTGTAGGATGGCATGGTTGAAGTACTTGATTATACCAAATTCAAAACGTTCCTAAAACAACATCTTTGTTGATCCTGGAACAACATTTAAATTGTACAATCAGATTTGAGGAACATGTTTACTCATTATTTCAGGTTTAGGCTTCAATCGGGGTTAGGTGTTCCCGCATCATGGTTATTCATTGATCATTTTTAAGAATAATTTACCCCTATCTAGACTTCCACAAGCTGAATTAGAAAAGCTGTTTTAAAAGGATCTTATCTAATGACAAGTCATATTTCATTATTTTATAGCAAATATGTGAATGGCTATGAACAAACATCACACTGACTCAGTGCTGGATTATTTCAACCCAATTCTGGGTGTATTACAGACTACCAACTGCTGGGCTATTTTTTTTAATTAAACTAATTGGACCAAGGGGAGACACAGTGGCTCAGTGGTTAGCACTGTTGCCTCACAGCAGGAAGGTCGCTGGTTGAAGCCCCGGCTGGGTCAGTTGATGTTTCTGTGTGGAGTTTGCATCTTCTTCAGCTGCTTAGACTTTCCCCACAGTCCAAAGACGTGCGCTTTAGGTGAACTGAATAAATAATGGGCTTAATATGGACTTAATGGGCTAATAGTAATAAGCTAATTGTGTGTGAATGCGAGAGTGTATGGGTGTTTCCCAATTCTGGGTTGCAGGTGAAGGGACATCCGCTGCGTAAAATATATGCTAGATAAGTTGGTGGTTCATTCCACTGTGGCCACCCCTGATAAATATGTTTGGGTTACTTTTACCCAAAAACTCCCAAATTTTCCCAAATTGTGTTAAAATAACCCATTATTTCGCCAGAATCTATAAAAGATGCTTGGAGGGCTGTTTTGCAATGCAACATCACTTAATTAGGATGAAGCCAGATATACAGTTGACGTCAGAATTATTAGCCCCCCAACCCCAAACCCAAAATTTAAAACTAGGTTAATAAGGTTAAATAGGCAGGTTAGGATAACTAGGTGAGTTATTTTATAATCATGGTTTGTTCTGTAGACTATCGAAAAAAATATAGCTTAAAGGGGCTAATAATTTTGACCTTAAAATGGCTTAAAAAAAATTAAAAACTGCTTTTATTCTAGTCGAAATAAGCAATTAAGACTTTCTCCAGAAGATAAAATATTATTAGGAATACTGTAAAAATTTCCTTGCTCTGTTAAACATCATTTGGTAAATATTTAAAAAGAAAAATACATTCAAAGGGGGGCTAATAATTCTGACTTTAACTGTAAAAGCCCCAACCCTTGATTTAAACTGATCTATTACAACTGGGTAATGCATACTTATGTTACACCTGAAATATTAAATATGTTTAACCCAAACATTTCATATATATGTTTCAAAAACGGTAAAAAAGAAAATGTTTATTTTGCTGCACTGTAATAAAAAAAAGGCTGAGCTCCACACAATCGATTTGTGATGGGACAACATAAAGAAATTCATTTAACTTATTGGGCCCTATCATACACCCGGCGCAATGCGGCACAACGCAATTGTTATTTGCTAGTTTCAGCTCGCCGCAAGAGTTGTTTTGACGTTTTTCACCACGGTGTTTAAATAGCAAATTTGCACTCATATGTGCGCCCAATGGCATTCTAGTCTAAAAAATGAGGCATGTTGAGGCGCATTGTTGGCACGTTGCTATTTTGAGGAGCTAAAATACATTGTTCTATAGACCAGCTTAGAGGAGGTCTAAAGTCCAGCGCAGAGCGCGTTTGTTGTGCGCCTCGCTTAAACGTTGCTTAATACACATGGTGTACAGCAATCCGCAAATATCCATACATATGAAAAAGAATAAAAGGACTAAAATATTACAAAAATTATTATTTTCTACCCTACATAAATATAAAACCTCCGCCTTAATGCCTTTTTCATCTTGGGGGGCTTTTTCAGTTTATTCATGCAAATTTGCTTTTGTATAATGTTATTATTATTAGCTTTATTATTTATTATTGGGAATTTAATTGAATATTTATATTTGTTTTGTTAAAAACAAGCTTAGGTTTGCCCAACTGTCAGGTTTTAGACCATATGGGGCATAGCATGTGTATTAGGATAAAACTTAGTTTGTTATTATTGTTCAATTATTAGTTTGCTGGAAATTAGATCTGAATTTAGAAATAGCTTTGAAACAAATATTTGCGCTTCATGAACAAAATTAATTATGTATATGCTAATGTCTGTGCGTAGCTACAACACATTTACCTGTGAAAATGAGTGAAAGTAAAGGATGAGGAGGCTCATCTCTCATTCTCATGCTGTAGATGCTCTGTTTAGCTATTTCCTTGCTAGTGAAACATTCAGTTTTTCCACTTAAAAAATTCCGCAATGTAAATAGCAAATGCGCCATGGTGCGACATAACTGACTCTTAAAGGGAATGGGAGATGAGACTCTGATTGGTTTATTCTTAAACACACCTATAACTTATTAAGAGAAATGAGTTATAGGTGTGTTTTCTCTTTAAAAATAGCAGATTTTTCCGCCCCTTAAAAAAGCAAAAGTGGATTCTGATACGCCCTTAATGCTTTTGCGCCCTGCGCTTTGGACTTTGCGCCTGGATCATCAAAATATAGTCGATTAGCTTAAACAAATTTACGTGGATTGAACATAAAACAATTAAATTTTCCCAAAAAACTCTGGAATAGTTTCATTCAGCTCATTTTAAATAATAGTTTCAACAAACAGCAAATTTTTGAGTGTGTATCTGAGAATGTGAGATGATTAAGGCCTTCTGACAAAAAGTAATAACATTAAATTCCTCAATCATTTCAAACCAATTCCAATCACCCTTAAATTATGTGCTTCCGGTTTTAAGTACCAGGATAATAAACTAAAATGATTGACATGCTTCTTGTTATTCTGAAACGTTTAACAGACTCTACTGGAAGACTATAGAAAGTCCATCCACTTTGACCACTGATTTGGCACATTATAATGTGTTGAAAAGAATAACCTATAGTTTAGAACATATAAAACTTCTTAGTATACAATTTAGTATACAACTTTTCCTTTGAGTAAGGCCGTACTCACACTAGGTACAGTTGCCTCGAACCGGGCCAAAGCCCGCGCTCACAACACAAACGGGCTTCGGCACGCTTACGTCATCGCTGCTGGGCTGTTCAGTGAGAAGCGCTCTCTCACTCAGCAGCACAGTGGAGATTTCTCTAGTTATATTGTTTCAGTCGTTTGATATGCCGTCAAATATTTCGCCAAACAGTCCTTAGGGATGCGGGGACACGCAGTCAGATATTTCGCCGAACAGATCTGCCACTTTTGGCGCTCATAAACAATCATAAAGCTCTCGTGCTGCAGGAATGAGGAGGTCTGCTGAAGCCACGCAGCTGTCGTGCAGTGAGAAGTGCGCGTCTTTAATAAATGACGGCAGTTTGCGTTCACTGAACAGTAATGATTAATAAATCCATATGAAACAGTCCCTTAAAGTCACGTCTCGCTTTCAGTTTCGGGCTCTGGCGTGTTTTGCACTCACACACAAGCGTACCGCGCCAAAGCCCAAGTGAACCGCGCTCAGGCACAGCTCTTCCAACCGGGCCAGGGCCGGCCAAGTGAACCGTTCTTGAGCCCGATTCAGCGCACTCGCACTTCTCAAACAATCCGGGAAACGGGCCTGGGCACGGTACGGATGGCATAGTGTGAGTGTGCCCTAAATGCCCATGAGTGAATCTCATGTGAATCTCAACCTCACCATGTCTTGAGTTCTAGTTTTAGATTTTCGTCCTGCTAAGGGATAGATTTTAAAAAGTTTATTTTATGAGCACACTGAAAAAATGGTTCGTTGAATTAACGTTTTTTAGGTAAGTGGCTGTCAACGGTTTTTATGGGCTGAATTTAAATGAACAAATTAAGTTAAACATTTTAAATCAAATTTCTTTGTTTAAGTTCAGCTCATATAAATTGTTTGCACCCACTTACCTTACAAAATGTTTTGTAAACCCAATAAATATTTTTTTTCAATGCACCAATCTCATCTGCTTGTCATTTGGTTAGAATTCATTCACTCATTCAATTATTTATTCATTCATTGACATTCATTCATTCATTCATTCATTCATTCATTCTCCTTCAGCTTTGTCTCTTTATTAATCAGGGGTTGCCACAGCAGAATGAACTGTCAACTTATCCAGCATATTGTCACCTTGGAATTATAAGGTTCTATTTGCGTTCAGAATGATTTTGAGATATTGAACTTCAAAGTTTTTGCATTCCATAGCAAACAGTATTTGTGTAAAATTTGTTTTTTAAAATAAAAAGTCTTAAAATGTAAACAACTTATAAAAACATCCCATAATGTACAGGTAAGTTGTCATTTAATAAGAATCAGTAACTTAATTTTGACAACAATGTCAGATAGAACTTTGTAATTCAAAGGTGACAATATGTTTCACACAAAGGATGCCCTTCCAGATGCAACCCATTATGGGGAAACACCCATACACACTCATTTACACATATACACTACGGCCAATTTAGCTCACCCAATTCACCTATAGCGCATGTCTATGGACTGTGGGGGAAACCGGAGCACCTGGAGGAAACCCACGCAAACACAGGGAGAACATGCAAACTGCACACAGAAACGCAAATGACTCAGCCGGGCTCGAACCAGCAACCTTCTTGCTGTGAGGCGACAGTGCTAACCACTGAGCCCCCGTGTCGCTGTTTATTGCTTTTAAAATTAATTTTAAAACTATAATAAACTTACCCAGAAGTATAACTCTCCAAAACCAGAACATGCATGATGGTGATATTAGCCATTAACTTAGTACAAAAAAAGTAACGCCATATGTAAACAGTCTTTGTACCTGCTGTGGTTTGAGGTGTTTGGGTAACTCTCCATCCTCCTGTGCCTTTTCAAAAGCTTGATAAAAAGACTGTTCCTTTGGAGACTCAATAGTGATCGTGAGCACAGCATCATAGGCACGTAGCAGCTTGCTGTTATAGCGCAGGGCTGGTTGAGTAACGTGATGGTAGGGCAGACTGTAAAAGAGAGTATCGTAGGACATAAACACCAACGAGCCGTCTGTCATCCGCATGTCATGTGCCGTTTCCAGCAGCAGCTTCTGGGTTCTTCCACCAATTAACACAGAGTGCATGACCAAGATGACCACTGCAAACAAAGCATTGAGAAGAGGAAAGGACAGTTCAGACTTTTAAATGCTTGAGTGTGATGCTGAGAAAGTATACATGCACTGTAGTAAATGCATTGAACACAATTAAGTTGTCCCAATAAAATCTCAAGAAATGTGTTGTTTCAGCTCATTTTAAATAGGTAGTTTATATAAGCAGCAAAACTCTTAAATTACTAGGATAAAAGAAATTTGGCATTGTAAGTTTTAGAATAGCGTACAAGTAAAATGTTGAAAACAATAAATGTAGAGATAAATTATCACTAAATCACATCATCTTTACAACTTTTCAGCTCATCAACTTTACATTTGTTTATTTACTTTTTTTTACTTCTTTTTCTTAATGCATTATTCTTCTCAAGAAAATAAAAAAAAAAAATAAATAAATAAATGAATTGGCCTTTTGACACTTTCTATTGTTTTTTTATTCTATCTTGTTACAGAAAAATACACATTATACACATGTACACATTTTGTCTAAATATCCTATAATATATATATATATATATATATATATATATATATATATATATATATATATATATATATATATATATATATATATATATATATATATATATAAAAACAGAGCAAGGAATGTCTGTCTGATAATAATTTTTTTCTTCTGGAAAAAGTCGATTTGCTTTATTTCGGCTATAGAATAAAAGCAGATTTTAATAGTTTTAACACCTTTTTAAGGTCAAAATTATTATCCCCTCTAGGCTATATTTTTTTCGATAGTCTACAGAACAAAAATTGTTATTCAAAAACTTGCCTAATTACTCTAACCTAACATTGTTAAGCCTGCAAATGTCACTTTAAGCTGTATAGAAGTGTCTTGAAATAAATCTAGTCAAATATTATTTACTGTCATTATGGCAAAGATAAAATAAATCAGTTATTAGAGATGAGTTATTAAAAATATTATGTTTAGAAATGTGCTGAAAAAAATCTTCTCTTAGTTAAAAAGAAATTGGGGAAAAAAACAAACGGGGGTTAATAATTCAAGGGGTTTAATAATTCTAACTTAAATTGTATATATATAGAAATTTATCAAGTTTTAGTAAATGTTAATATTGGTTTCATTCTATAAAAGTCTAAAAAAAATTCTTCTAAATTTCAACTAAAATTACTGTCATTTCTTTAGAAAATGACAGATGGTCAGAATAGCAAATGTTTTCATTTGTTAAGTTAGAAAAAAAATTTGATTATTTTACTGAATATTGATATCTCAATCATCTTTAAATGACTTAAAATGTACAAATGATTTATTCCAAACCACATTATACCAAATAGTTAAAGGGGTGGTCCAGAGTGTATTTTAAGGCTTGGTTGTGTTTATAAGATGTAAAGCAATGTGTAAAACATTCACATATCTTTTGTGAGTTGGTTATTTGAGATGTAGAATGCAAGGAAAGCATCTGCATAGAGACACACTGCAGCGCTTCTGAAGACTGTGGCTGTTTACAGCAGTTTGACTGATAAATATGAATTTGTAGCTACATTGTTAGCGGTGCCAAACAGCATTTCCCATTGTTTACATCCTTGCCACAACATACCGTTAATGTTAGAAACTATGCAAGTACTGTAATAGATCAATTTTAACAAATAAAAACACAGGTTGTGTTTATTATATGTTTATTATGGTTAGAGCTGCTCCTTCTTTGAGTAGTTTTTAGCCGAATCCAGCACTGAACTAAGAGAGAATCTAGCAGCTGTCCTTTGTCAAATGCTAGCGCTGTATATTTATTATAATTCTCTGCAACATAATTAAATTAAACCAAGCAATGCTCTCTTTATGTTGTGTCCTTTGGAAGCCCAAATACAGACAGAAGAAAATGGGAAAATAGCAGCTTTTGGATGCCATTTTAGCTTTCTCTGCTACATTACAGCACCTCTGGCCACGCCCCTTTAATGTGCAGGGTGTGTGTGTGTGGTGTAAGCACGTAACCTGAAACGTTTGTGATCTCTTTAACCCAGATGTATTTTTTTGCAGTCCCCAAACTTTGTTCGCTGTAGGCTTTGCTAAGCTAACTCTGTAAAAGCCAATGTCTCCGTTTGGATTGAACGTTGAGCGCCTTACATCCAGAGATGTTGTTTATGTTTACACAGCTACATTACACGTCAACTAAAGTTTAAAATATCACATCGTAGTGGACCATCCCTTTAAATATTGTTGATCCTTATAGCTTTGTTTACTTCTATTGTTCTCATTTGTACATAATTGTTGATAAAAGCCCAGGAGAAAATATATTTTGTTAGACAAAAACTAAACCTCTTGGTCAAAAAAAACATGTTCGTTGACTGAAATAAAATAAAACATTCACAGTAAATGAAAATCTAAAACAATTACTGAGAAACTCAAATATGATAAGCAAAAATAAATAATAAATTTCAGAACTCAGTGAATGATGCTTGATCTTTATGGCTTTGTTTACTTCGATAAAAAGTCGATAAAAGCATCTGCCAAATGTGTCGATGTAAATGTAAACTCACATCGGAGATCTGCTACTTTCCTGACTTTGGCCAGGGTCTGACGAACACTGGTGTGGTCATTGCGAGCCGACGTCACAATCCCAACAGGCAATCCATGACTCCGCAGGGCATTAGCCAGCTTTATAGCTGCCTCCACCCAGACATCCTCAGCTGATGAAATGATGCCCACGTGTGCCCAGCGAAAGTGCCGCATGAAGCTCAACAGCACAAGGGACGGGACGGGCATGGTGCGGGCAAATGTAGGATGACTACGGACATCATCCAGCTCATGTTCAATACAAGACCAGGAAAACACTGCCTTATTCCAACTCTTCCCTAACAGAGAAGCAGCTTCACAGTAGCCTGGGTTCACCGGACCAATAAACCCAGAAGCCCGTGTGTAATAACCCAGAAAACGGGCAAAGGACTTGGATGTTTCACAGTCCTCGTCCAGGATGATATAATCAAAGGTGATGCCCTGTGAAAGGTAGGGGTCCTTGTTTATGTGTGCCACTGCCAAACGTGCAGCCACGCCAGGCTGGGCTTTAGTAAAGATGGGGTCACATGACCATGGCCCCACCACGCCAACCTTGATGGTGGCAGCATTGGTGGCAGGAAGGAGGCA
This sequence comes from Danio rerio, assembly GCF_052040795.2. NCBI lineage: Eukaryota > Metazoa > Chordata > Actinopteri > Cypriniformes > Danionidae > Danio > Danio rerio. The sequence continues at coordinate 52,220,211 of NC_141027.1, forward strand.
GAGAATTATGGTTGACCACAGGAGACATAAATAGACATGTTTTGGGTCACTCGAGAAATGGAGCATTTGACTGGGGGATCGGAGTCCGCTGGTGCCCCGTGCTGGAAGGAAGCTGTGAAAGGCACTGGAAGGATGTGGCATTGCAAGGTGATGGGTTATTCACTGGGCTAGTGGGTTGGCACACGCTGGTTCTCTTTCGTTGTCACATTAGAGATGCGCTTAATGCCAATCAGTCTGTCAGCAAACTAAAAAAGGTAAACATAAATAAATAGATATTATTAATAATTTTATTTAAAAGTGCTATACAGTTTTATTTGTATAGCACTTTTTTGGCATAAAATAAAACTCAAAGTGCTTATCAGGCATAAGCAAATATTAAAAACACACACATCGATGTTGGTTACTCAAATATATAGAAACAGATATATAAGCAAATGCATAAAGCAAAATAAACCCAAAACAAGTATAAGAAAATACTAAGAACAAAAATAGACAACAAATATGAGCAGATAAATGCATACATACACATCACACACTTATTGATATACATGTACAGTACAAATACTATGCATACTGTACATGCATGCATTCATACATAAACAGACACAATATACATACATAGATACAAGAAATACAAACACTTCACATTATAATATGTCATTTCAGCATAGATGTGTAATTCTGCAATAGTCACATTGTAGGATCTGAAGCGATTTCAAGTGAATTAAAACAATTTGGACATAAAAAAATTATGAAGTTATTAAAGTTATTAAATTATAAACAGTGTTATTTATGGAGGCTGATCAGTCTCAATAACAATAATATACAAAACAAAATTCATACATGCACAATTCACATTTACAAAATCCAATTTTAAAATTCTAAACACAATTCAAAAATACAACACACAGTTTGTGAATTCACAATTTTAGTAAAAATTGCCAAATTAATTGTAATTGTGTATTTACAAACTGTGTTTTGAACTTATGAATAGGATTTTGGAAACGTGAATTGTGTGGTCTTTTGTAATTGTAATATTATTACATTAGTAGTTATTTTACATTAGGTTACTGAATTTTTGTAACGCAAAACAGTTTGAAACCATGAAGCACTTGTTTATTTCATGTTTTATCCTGTTTATATCATGTTTTATATTGTTTATTTCATGTTTTATCTTTGTTCGATTGTTGTAATTTTGTACATTATGCAGATGCATTCCCCTAAAAACATCTCAATCAATGTAAAATCTTTCCAAACAGTGTAATATTGTGAAATGATTTTCATATCGCAATATACAGTTGAAGTCAGAATTATTAGCCCCCCTGTTGATGTTTTTCCCCAATTTCTGTGAAACGGAGAAAAGATTTTGTTCAACACATTTCCAAACATAATAATTTTAATAACATTTTTCTAATAACTGATTTATTTTATCTTTGCCATGATGAAAGTAGATATTATTTGACTAGATATTTTTTCAAAACACTTCCAAACAGCTTAAAGTGACATTTTTAGTATATAGCTTATGTTAAAATGTATAACTTAAAGTGGCTAATAACATTGACCTTAAAATTATTTTTTTAATAAAAACTGCTTTTATTCTAGCAGAAATAATTCTGATAATTCTGACTTCAACTGTATATCACAGAAAAAGAAAATATTGTAATGTCAAATTTTTCCAGTATCCTTCAGTCCTAAATCACCTGCTATATTCATATGCAAATTTAAACAGGTAAATCTTTACACACTTTTTAAAAACATAAATACCAGAGGACTCTTTCACTTCATTCTCAGATAGCACTGATAAATCTGTAGAAAATCTCTTCATAATGCTCCAAAATGGAAATCTTAATTATTCAGCTTTTTGAACGTGTATAAATCTCAATTTTATTAAAAAATTGACTCTTATGGATGGTTTTGTGGTTCAGGGACAAATATAGCTCTTTTAACAGAGATGAATAAAACTGTAACAAAACTGCTATCATCTTTGACACACACACACACACACATGTTTTTGAAAGGCATATGAAGTCAGAACTATTAGCCACCCTTTGATTTTTTTTTATTTTTTTTATATTTAACAAATTTGTTTAACAGAGCAAGTACATTTTCAAAGTATGTCTGATAATATTTTGTCTTCTGGAGAAAGTCTTATCTGTTTAATTTCAGCTAGAATAAAAGCAGTTTTTAATTTTTTAAAAACCCTTTTAAGGTCATGAGTTAGTATTACTATTATGTTTAGAAATGTGCTAAAAACATCTTCTGTTCGTTAAACAGAAATTGGAGAAAAAATAAACAGGGGGGCGAGTAATTCTTACTTCAACTGTATACACACACACACACACACACACACACACACACACACACACACACACACACACACACAGTATACTGCTAGTTATTGTAAATGAAATGTATAACTCTAACCATATTGTAAGTGTCACCTTGATGTTTAGCGTGATATGGGGTAAACCCCTTCAAGAATAGCAAAAATACTTAATTAAACAAAAAAATACAATGTATAGAATTGAATCTATACATTTGAGCTGGCTATTAATAATGAGGGGTTGTGAGTGAGAGGATTGCTGAAATCCTTAGTATAATTCTTAAATTGGTCATTTCAGCATTAGCACAATTTTCACACATTAACTCAAAAACACTGTTTTGCAAAACAATAATCAGCCTAATGAATGTCCTTTAACGTGTTTGGTCTCATAATCAATATGAAATACGTGGAACTTGTGTTCATCAGCAGGTCTGCTGTGGTGCTGCTTGAGTTTACTGTGACCATTACAGACAGAAAAAAAAATGAGCAGGCATGTATTGATTTAATAGTAAAAAGTGAGGTACACCATAAAGTTAGTTAATGGGTTAGTTCAGCCAAAAATGATAATTTACTCACTATTTACTCAACCTCAAAGGGGTTCCAATACAGACACTATTGAATTCCATTGTAAAAATAAACATACTATTAAAGTCAATGATTACATGCTTCCAAGCTGTCTTCAAAATATCTTCTTGTGTTTTGAACAACAAAAAACAAAAAAACAAAAAACAAAGTCAAACCGGTTTGGAACAAATGAAGGGCAAGTTGCTCATTGTGTTCATGAATTATTGCTGAGTGTGTTTGAAAGTGCAGGCTAGCATACCAATACAGTGATATTAATTACTTAACTAATTAGCTTACTGGTGGGTTTGACTTACCGACACTAACTGGCAAAGAAAAGTTTGACTGCTAATTTCCATAACTTGTTGTCTTCATCTGTGTAGGTCTTCTCCATGGAAACACGACAGCTTTGTGCCTTGTGAAAAATAAATTAATAATTAAAGCCAAATATGATCAGTAAGCACAATCTTGCAGCCTATTCTGAACAGAGACACAGTCATAATCTTCTCTTCAGTGCACCATGTCACTGCTGACCTCAGTCAATCATCTGAAGATTATATCAATCCAATTTCCATCCTGTGAGATAGACATTACAGTGCTGCACGTAGCAATGAGCTGTTCCAAATATGCCAGTTGCTTGTAATTTTGGCTTATACATATTATTATTGGTATAATAAAGGTATTATATTAGGTAATGCTTCAGTTTAAACAACAATTCTCACTATTAACTAGTGGTTTATAGGGCCAGACAGTATCTCCAAATATATTTTCCTAACTGTAAAACCCAACAGTCAACATTATCATATGAAATGTGTGTAATTAACTCAAAGTTTACCAAATGTAAATTCTACTCATTTGAAAAGAGCGATGAAGTTAATTAAAATACCTCATTATTTTAACTTAAATGGATTAAGTTCACAGTACTCATTAGGATTCGTTTTTTTTAACTCAAATAGTTTGTAGCAATAGGTTTCCTCAAACGATATGAGTTACCTTAACTTATTGGGTTGTACAGTACTCACCTGGTTTGAGTTCTCTTCATTTATTGAGTTTTACTGTGCTCAAATTGCTTTCTTTACTCAAATAAATTAAGTTCACAGTACTCAATAGGAATAGTAGAATGAACTTAAACGCTTTGTTGCCATCGGTTTCCTCAAATGGTTTGAGTTACCTTAACTTTTTGGGTTTTACAGTGTATTTTCCCTAAGAATTTTGTAAAAAATAATCTCATATATTTCTCATATAATACAAAGTGTCTCATATAATATATCTAGTGAAAGATTACTTCACAAACTGTAAATGAACATTTTCATGTTAGTCAATAATATGACTGAAATTAGTTTAAACACTGAATAAATATACATGTACACACATTTACACAAGCACATAAATAGACACAATGATGGGCTAAAAATCAGCGGATTTCTGCATGCCCAGATTCCGTGACCATGTTATTGCAGCACAATTTCCTGAAATACGTCAACACACACTCAAATCAATATTTGACTAATAAAAATACTATTATATCACATTTTAAACAAACAAAGTAAAACCAATAATTAAAAAACATCAAATTAAAGTTATCTATACAACAATTTTAGAGCACAAAGAATAAAGGAGAGTTCATGATGTTTAGTTTTACTAGCAAATGTCTTGTGTCTCCGAAGAATTGTTAAATCATCAGCTGCAATTGTTAAATCATCAGCATACTTAATTCATTCAATTCTTTTCTTTTCGGTTTAGTCCCTTTATTAATCTGGGGTTGCCACAGCGGAATGAACCGCCAACTTTTCCAGCATATGTTTTACGCAGCAGATGCCCTTCCAGCTGCAACCCAATAGTGTGAAACACCCATACCCTCTTGCATTCACACACATACACTACGGCCAATTTGGCTTATTCAATTCACCTATAGTGCATGTGTTTGGACTGTGGGGGAAACCGGAGCACCCAGAGGAAACCCATGCCAACACGGGGAGAACATGCAAACTTAGAAACACCAACGGACCCAGCTGGGATTCGAATCAGTGACCTTCTTGCTGTAGGCAACAGTGTTTACCATTGGGCCACCGTGCCACCACTATTTAGAGAGTGCAATGCATTGTAAAATATCACCCTGGACCACTAAAGCAGTCATAGCAGTCAGTTTTTGTAAAGTAATATTTAAACATAATCTGAAAAATATTTTTTCTATTAATGTAAAGATTGTTAGGACAAGATGCTTGGCCAAAATAATAATTATATAAATATAATATCTGGAATCTGAAGGTTAAAAAATAATACAAAATGAAAATATAGAAGGTAAGTTGTCTTTAAAGTGGTCCAAATTATTTTTCCAGCAATTTATTTCTTCATGGAATGTGATCTTTACTATATATTTAAATTATTTTTGGCATAAAATAAAACCAATCATTTTGACTCATACAATGTTTTTTGTTTGTATATTTTGGCTATTCCCACAAATATATCTGTGCAATCCGTGTTTTTAATAATGTCATTCTATTATGATCATTATATATATATATAAACGATTAAGACAAAAAAATGCAGTACCACAACGAAATCGAGGGGGCAGTACAATACTATAAGTTTGTTCCCTAACAGCTCCCAGTTATTTCTGCCTGAGGATATTATTGAAGCCTAAACGTCTGTAAGATTAGCCAGTGCTGTAGTTTCTGTAATCTTTTTAAACATTTCTTTTATCAGTTTTTTTTATGTATCAAAAGTGACTTTCATTATCTGCTCTATCTGTCCCCTCCACTCCCATCCTCTTTGCAATCCTAAACAAATACTTTCTCTTTCCAGATAATTGCTTTCTTATGCAGTGACCAAAATTAAACCCTGGACCAATCAGAATGTTTTAAGTAAGGCTTTGTCTGGGAAAAAACTTTCCATATGCCATTTCTCCATGCTATGTTTTGACAGTCTAAACTCGTGGAAGATTAGTTATGAAGCTCATAATTCTCTCCTCAAGGCTTGACCTGGCGTCTCTGCGGTCGTGTAGAGGACTTTTCAGTGGGGGAAGAAGCAAATATAAAACTCACACGTCAAAGGTAATGCGCTGTGGAAAATGGAAAGAGTCCTGTGGCAGATCTTGTGCCTCACAACATTCCCTCATACCATGCAGACCCTCCGGCATCAGTCATACAGGCAGATGAGTATCCATGCGCAGTGTTTACTTGCAGAGAGCAAACACAAAATGGTAAATTTTTTGATCGAGACTCATAGAAAAGGGATAAAAAGCACAGAATATGCACTTGAATTTTGAATAATTCAAAGTAATAAACAATGTACTCATAAACTCAAAGATGACAAGGAAATACTGTACTGATTACTATTAATAACTATATTGTGAAAAGTAGGACCTCTGGTGACAGACTCGAGAAGTTGCAGGCATGTAACCGTGGCATTTAGATCCACATAGGCTACTCAAAATCTCAAGTTATTTTGATTTGGACTATTTATAGATCTAAATGTCTTCCGGAATAGCAAATAAAAGTAATAATAACTATTTTTACCAGAGATTAAAAGGAGTGGAAACGTTCTAAATAATCTCAGACTTAGATTCTAAAGTAGGTATGATGAGGCTTGCAATACTTCAGTGCCACATATAGTTTAGAAGAAAAACAGATGGAGTTGACTGATTATGAATCTTTTGTGTTGTAGTAACCACTCTAAAACACTGACTGGTCAAGCAGTTCTGTTTCTTATGCATGTGTGTGTTCGTTTAAATGTTCATAAACACATTTATATGATATATTTGCATATAAAAATTGATGAATAAGTGTATAAAAATGTATTTGTGTATATTTGCGCCTGTTTATGAGTGGTTGCACATGCAGGGGTTGGACAACTGGGGAAACACATCTGTAAAACTACGTCATATTTACAAAAGTGTCTGTAAAGGCTAGGTGAGATTTTATTAAAGAACATGTCAAAAAGTCTACAAAGCAAAAAAAAACAAAAAAAAGCAAAAAAATAAATAAAAATTTGACATTTCTAATAACATAGACTTGCCCAGAAATGCGTAAAATTACCAAATGCAAAAAATACAGTAAAATGTTGTGCTGTAAAATGAATTACAGTTAAAGTAGTGATACAATGGGGAAGTTTTAGACCAGTGATACCCAGTAATGTTGATTGACATTTTCTTTCTAGTTCTATTTTTTATTGAGAATAGGCAACAAAACTATATCTGTATCCCTTAGATCGGTCATCTGCAATCTGATCAGAGTTCCAGCAGCGAATCACGTGACTGGATTGGACCTAACCAAAAAATTCTTACAAAATTGTGGTTGCTCAAAAAACAGCGTTTTATGTAACTTAAAAGGAAGCTTCACCCCAAAATTAAAATGTAATCGCTATTTTTTTCTTCAGTTGAACACAAAAGACGATATTTTAAATAGATGAAAACTTACCAATGACTTTCATAGCAGGAAAAATGAATACTATGAAAGTTGATGGTTACAGGTTTCCAACTTTCTTCAAAACATTATCTTTTTATGTTCAACAAAAGAAGAAAAAAAGACTTTACAGTTTTTTAAAGTGTTTGTTTAGCGCTTCCTTGTGTGTTTATTCTATTACCCCAAACTATAAAAAGTTGGGACAGTATGGAACACGCTAATAAAAAAAAAGAAAGAAGTGATTTCTAAATTTATTTTAACTTATATTTCATTACAGACAATACAATAAACATTATTTAAATGTGTTCCTCAAGATAGTTATTTATTCATTTATTCAATAAACACGTATTCCAATTTTTTTTGTTCTTGCAACAAAATTTTAAAAAAGTAACAGTAAAGCATTTACCGCTTTGTGATGTTGCCATTCCTTTTCACAAAAGTTAAAAGACATTCAGGCACTATGGACACCAAGCTTAATAAAGTGTTTCAGGTGTAATTATATCCCATTCTTCCTGCAAACAAGTCTCAAGGCGGGCAACATTGCAGGGCCTGTGTTGTTGCATTTTGCGCTTCAAAATGTGCCACACATTCTCTACTGGAGACAGGTCTGTACTGCAGACAGGCCAGTCAAGTACCTGTATCATCTTCCACCACTGTCAGCACTTTGTAATGTGTGCAGAATGTGGTTTTGCATTGTTTTGTTGACATGTACATGAGTGTCCAAGGAAAAGAAGGCAGCATATTGTGCTCCAAATCTCTATGTATCTTATCTTTCAGCATTAAAGGTGCAGTAGGTGATTGTCTTCAGAAACACTTTTTGTTTTGCTGGTTGAAAGTCTCTTCACATTCCAATAGTAATGATTACCATAAATGATCTTAATGTCTTTATATTTATTTTTGTATTATGGGTAAGGCATAAAACTAAAAAAATGTTTATCCAATTACATATTTTCGGGCCGATAATTCCCCTAATTTTGATAAGTAACCCAAACTGTCTGTCAAGAAATGTAGATTTGTATTACGGCGCATATTTGTTCATGCGGATCAGCCATTTGTTCATACACACATGCATGCATGCCGCAAATTCATGTGCAGATGAGACAATCACATCGGTAAAGTCAAATGCTGAATCAAAACTTGTTAAGATCCTAAATCAATTTTGGAGATTGTTTTGCACGCTGTAGGAAGGACGACACCATGGCTGAAGTATTTCTGTTAGACAGGTAATGTTATGTTTTAAAACTATTTTAGTCACGCAAAGCTGACGTAGATTGTGTTGTTTTACGAATGGATTATAGAAGTGTTGTTTAGCCACTGAAATCTCCCGGCAATAGATTGATGTGACTATTTTCAGTTTCATAAGGGACCTTTTACAGCATCGATAATGTAGATTTTTATTATCCTGCTTTACTGACCTGAAGTTTGTTATATATTTACATTGGTTCATTTTTGTACAATGACAACCTGTGACACACTCCCTTTATTGTTTACCATGCTACTCTGAATATTCGATCTGAAACAGTATGCAAGTATGGCTTAGTATAAAGTGTACGTCCTGCACGCCGCCGGCCAACCACTAAGCATATAGTCACTTTAGGACAAAGCGCATTGAGAGAGTGAGACCATTATGACAGGTTTTGCTGCTACACAACTGAAAACGTGCTAGATATAATAAAGTTTTTCATTCAGAATTGCAGTTTTATAAAGTACTGTAAAGTTTTCTAACTGGCGAATGACATGATCTTGTGGGTCGTCTGCTGTCATCTTTAAGGTGCATATTTCAGGAGGCTTGGCTTTGGAAGGTAGGGGAGTGGTTGTATTTCAAAGATATTATGCTAACCTGTTAGCATTTTGGCAGATCACCAGCTGCACATTTTAATGGTGCCATCACAGAAGTGCAAGTTAGGGCACTGACATAACCCAATACCCTGACAGACCCTGACTTGTTGCTGGTAACAGTCTGGATGATCATTTTCTTGTTTGATTGTGAGCACACAGCATCCATTTCTCCAAAAAAAATAAATAAATAAAAAAACTGAAATATTGATTTATCTGACCACCATCCCAGAGGCCAAGCTCAGAGAAGTCAACAGAGCTTCTGGACACTGTTAACATAGGGCTTCCTTTTGGCACTGTACAGTTTTAACTGGCATTTGTGGATGTAACTATGTATTGTGGTACTCGACAAAGGTTTGCCAAAATAGTCCTGAGCCCATGTGGTGATATCGCTTATAGATAAATGAGGATTTTTGATGCAGTATTGCCTGAGGGATCGGAGAATCTTTCAATAATGTTCTGTTGAAGGTGAAATATCCAAATGTCTTCCTATCTTTCTTTGAGGAACATTCTTTATAAACATTTCAATAATTACCACACGTATTTATTGTTAAACTTGCGATCCTCGGCCTATCTTTGCTCCTATCCTTTCTTGGATGCTGCTTTTGTACCAAATCATAATTACAATCACCTGTTGACATCACCTGTTTCAAATCATTATTTAGCCAATTTACCTGATTACTCACCAATTACTAAACTGCTCCTGTGCCAACTTTATTTTAAATGTGTTGCAGGTCTGAATGACAGGATAGGATGTATATCTACAAATGAAATGAAGTTGACCAGACAAAACATGAAATATTTTTGTTCATATTGTCTGCCATAAAATAATTAATAATTATTTTATTTATTTTTTCTTATAATTAAAATAAGTTAAAGTAAATTTGGAAATTATTACTTTTTTATTTATTTATTTTTATTTTTTTTGCGTTTTCCATACTGCCCCAACTTTTTCATTTTTTTCTCTAATTATGCTTTGCTTCTGCTATGCAAAATAGACATGCACATTTAGAGCTGTTCAAAAACGTTAAACCTTACGATAAGGGCTTGGAGCAAGCTGCTGAAAATATACTGTAAAGATAATTTTTTGTTGCCCTTAAGAGTTGCCCTGTGTCTCATCTGGTTACCTGTTAATAGCAAGAATTGCCATACAACATTGCAACAAAGTTGACTAGTGTATAATCACCTTAACTGTACTGTAATCCATTTTAAGAGTACCTTGCTACCAAGTGTGCTGCAAGTAACTAACTATAAAAATACAAGAAGTCAGTGAAGGAAGATTGAGGGATATTTTACTGACAAAATGCGTACAGTTCCAACTCATAAAACATATTGAGGCTAGATGCCAAGGTATAAGATCACTTATATACACACACTCTTATATTGTGGTAACCAAAGGCAGTTTTTGACCTAAAAGGTGTTGTGTAAGATCAAAAAGACTTGAAGGTTTACAAGATTTAATTTAGACGTACTGGGATGAATGAGCATTATGCAGCATCACAAATAACTGCAGACCAAAAACACAAAACTAATTCAGCACCTCTCTGTCTATGTTTCTACAAACCCAGTGTTACTTTTTACCAAATGCTGGGCTGATATTCAAAGTCTGCTATTATTTAAATCCAACATGCAGTGAAGCAAAACCCGTAAATACTTCATGTAAACAAAATCTGGATTCTTGAGGGAAAGAAAAAATACAGAGTTGTCTACTAGATCCAGATGGTTTGCGTCTGAATAAAGCCACAGAACACCTTCTCTGTAGTCAGCTGTTAAACAAGGTGGGTGATCTTTAAATGTATGGACAGCTATATCTCATGGGGGCCATTATGTCAGATGATGGTATATACAGGAATATCAAGGCATTTTTAATGACCAGGTGCATCCTCCGCTTTACTTTCTCTCACAACGTCAATCTTTATTAGGATGGGAATGCTTCTATTTGTGAAGGTCAAATAGATTTTTACTGAACTATCACTGTAAGATAGTTTATCTCAAAGAGATATTAGGAAAGCCAGGCTTTAAGTGTAAAATATGGAAACAATTATATTGGGAGAATTAACTTTTTAACAGTGCAAAGTTTTCTGATAATTAAATATAAGGCTATTTTTAAGGCATTCAAATGTAAATATTTTGTCCCATACAGAGGTAAATTTAGGTGGGAATATAGTGAGTATAAATAAGCCTGATCTCACAAGGAAACGTAAGTATTTTACGTTTTATCAGTTTAGTGGCTTATTCATACCAATTTGTATGAGTTCAGTCGTACAAAAATGTAAGATTTAAAAAGGAGGCGTGGAACCTAACCCCACCCCTAACACCAACCATCTTTGGGTGATGAGCAAATTGTACTGAGTTGTACGAAGTAGATTGTGCGAATTCATACGAATTAGCCACTAAATCAAAAAGTTACGAATTGCCGTGAGATTGCTCTGATATAAATACATTATTGCAGGAACTTTTTCTGCTTGTTCAAACTAGTTATTTAAAACAACCCAGGCTCATTCTGAAAATGTACCTCTATATACATTTCTGGAGACCGTCAAATGCATCCCAGGAGCTTGCAGTTTTTGTTTTCATGAATCCCGCTTTGTTCGCTTTTTTAGATATCAAATTTCTCAAATAATCCTAAATAAATCCACCAGAGGCTACTGTTGACTGACTGTTTGTCTGAGTGAATGACTGGCTGACTGACCGATCGACTGACCCACCCTCCTCCTTCCTTAAACTCAGCCAATAGTGTTTTTAAAAGCACCGATTGACCAGCGCCCACCCCCTTTCCTAAACCCAACCAACAGTGTTTTAAAAAGCACAGATTGACCCTCCCGCACCTTCCCTAAACCTAACCAACAGTGTTTTCAAAAGCAATCCATAAAAAAGAAAACCCATCGCCTGATTTTTACCATGTTTTCAGATTATACCACATTCTCACACTGTTATTTACTTGTTTACTTAATTTTTTAGATTTTGTTTGTCTTACCTGCTTTCTAGAACCTTTCTTAACCAGACTCAAACCTCATCATTGTTGTCAACTTCTCTCTGTGTCTCAAGTCCACCGATGTACATGACGAGCTATAACAGGACAAACTGGTAACAGCAGGAAAGCCATCCATATGGAGGTAAGCGGTCAGCTGGTAAGCAAAAACAGAAACGGTATAGCGTTCATTTTATAGACAAACTGCAGCCATACATACTTCTGGCTAAAATCAACACAATTCTTAAGGTTTTTTGGGACAACTTAATATTTTTATGTTCAATCCATGTAAATTTATAAAAATGATTATGTTAATATAATCGATTTGTGTTGGGACAACATGAAGGAATTATGTGGAACCCAGCATTTCTTACAGTGTTTAGTTTAATATTCCTTTGGCTCAGGCAGGGTTGGCACAGTGGCTCAGTAGTTAGCACAGTCGTCTCATAGCTAGAAGGTCGCTGGTTCAAGTCTCGGCTGGACCAATTGTTTTTTCTGTGTGGAGTTTGCATGTTCTCCCCATGTTGGTGTAGGTGCTCCGGTTTCCCCCCACAATCCAAACACATGCACTATAGATGAAGTGAATAACTAAATTGACCGTAGTGTGTGGGTGATTGAGTGTGTATGGGTGTTTCCTGGCACTAGGTTGTGGCTGGAAGGCCATCTGCTGCATAAACCATATGCTGGAATAGTTGGTGGTTCATTCCACTGTGGCAACCTCTGATAAATAAGGCACTAAAAAGAAGGAAAATGAATGAATTAATGGTTCAGGCAGAATTAGCTTCAATACAGCAATTTCTAGAGAATTTAGTATACTCTAATACTGATACATAAATTTATGAAATTTTCTAAAAATAGTTTTGAGGTCTTATGTTGCACTTTTTAAGAATGGTACTTCATGGATCTAATTATGAAAATGTTCTATTTACCACCCAAAGGGTCTTGCTATTATTACAAGGCAAGCTGATAAGCTCTAATTTGGTACTGTTTAGCACCATATTTGAGTTTAGATTATCTCCATAGAGACAGCCCAAAATGAACATTCACTTATTATTTATTCTCCCTCAAGTCATTCCAAACCTTTATGAGTTTCTTTTATTCCCAGGGTGAACACAAAATAAGTCATTTTGAAAAATGACCAATGTAACCATTGACTTGGATTTGTTTTTTCTACTATGGAAGTCAATAGTTATCGAGTTGTATAGTTTCCAAAATTTTTCAAAATAAAACACACACTCAAACAGGTTTGTGACAAGTGAAAGGTAAGCAAACAATGTCATAATTTTCAGTTTTGCTCGATTGATCTCTTTATTATCACTCTTCTTGGCCTCTGATTTGATGATTGGTGTCTGATTGTTCATCTTGTGTTCTTATTGGCTCACATAAAGAACTGTATAAAACTAAACATGAGTTGTAGAAAGAACCTTTTTGTTCTTTAACAGTAAATTAACATAAGAGACACTGCATAATGTAAATAAGTTATCACGAAGTAAGAATATGAACAACTCTGTGATTTTAACAAAAACGTCAGACTGAAACTAATAATTTCATGGCGATGACATTAGGGTAAATGTCTTAGGGTGGTTCGTCAGCTGCAGATGCACACAGATCATAAATCATAACTCCAGCTGTCTTCATTCCAACACTTATGAGAACAAATGTGTGTGAATGTGCATTACTATATTCATACTGCAGTATTAAATGGGAGCTGATCTGTTTTCACTGCAGTCAGAATTTGTGAGCTGACATGAACTATAGCAGGTCTCAATTCACACTGACATTTATCACTTTAGAGGATGAGATGGAAGACTGTGTCCTCTTTAAGGCCTCCCAGCTCTTTACTGTAAAACATCTGTCCTCTCTTCTTCCTTCTGTTACTTTTCAGCATTAATCTCTTTCTCTCCCTTTAACTTCCTGCCTCGCTGCCTGATCCTCCTTTCTCGTTCTGTGTTTTTCCCTCTATCGACTCCCGCTCCTCCTTTGGGAATTATCTTGGTCATGCTTCCTGTGGCTGTGATAACATAATGAGCTCAGATGGAGAGAAAAAAAAAGTCTCTTACCATTTCACGTCACAGCTGTTTCTCCTCTAATAACACTCTGCTGAGAATTCAAACTTCCTTGGCCAGCTTTCCCAAATGAGCCATAATTAGGACAAACACCAAGTCCTCATGAGTCAGAGGATAACATAAGTCCTCTTGGCTTTCTCAGTTCTTTGAGGCAAACAGGAAGCCATTTATAATTGTAACGTCTGAGAGATGGTTTATTTAATCTGTCTTATTCAAACTAGAGGACAGACGCCACTGATGCAGGCTTGTGGTCGACAATCTAGCAACACATCCCTCAGATTTTTTATAATTGTAGGCAATTTTGGAGAGGCTAGCAATAGCAAGCTAGCTTTGAAAGCTCCTTGAAAACACATAAACACACATAGAGCAGAGTGTGTGAAGCAGCACAAGAGATGTTGTTTGTGAAGGATTGGATGTAAAACTTCTGATTAACTGATGTCTGACGAAAACTTTACACTAACAAACATTAATAAATGTAATGTTAGAATGTAACTGCTTGCAGCATTGAGCTTATCCCTAACCATACACTCTCAGAAATTAACGTACAAAAGTTTTCACTGGGGCAGTAGGCTACATAACTATAGAGTCCGCATTAGTACCTAACCCTCGACGGCCACTTTATTAGGTACACCTGTCCTACTTGTAATGCAAACTTCTAATCATTTGCAGGAACAGAAAACACAGGCTCACCAAAATTTGACAATAGAAAACTCAAAAAACGTTGCCTGGTCTGATGAGTCCTGATTTCTGTTGTGACATTTGGTTGGTAGGGTCAGAATTTGGCGTCAACAACATGAAAGGATGGATCCATCCTGCCTTGAATCAACAATTCAGACTGGTGGTGTAATACTGTGGGGGATAGGTTCTTGGCACACTTTGGGCCCATTAGTACCAATTGAGCATCGTGTCAACACCACAGCCTACCTGAGTATTGTTGCTGACCATGTCCTTCCCTTTATGACCACAGTGTACCCATCTTCTGATGGCTACTTCCAGCAGTATAGTGCGCCATGTCATTAAGCACAAATAATCTAAGACTGGTTTCTTGAACATGACAATGAGTTCACTGTTCTCAAATGGCCTCCACAGTCACAGATCTCAATCCAATAGAGCACCTTTGGGATGTGGAACAGGTGATTTGCATCATGGATGTGCAGCTGACAAATCTCCAGCAACTTCGTGATGCTATCACGTCAATATGGAGCAAAATCTCTGTGGAATATTTGCAGTACCTTGTTGAATCTAAGCCATGAAGGATTAAGGCAGTTCTGAAGGCAAAAAGGGGTCCAACCCGATACAAGTAAGGTGTACCTAATAGAGTGGCCGGTGAGTGTATAAGGAAATGGTAGTAAAATGATCATGATAGTAACAAAAAAAAAACAAAAAACAAAAAAACAGAAATGGTAAACTTTTGTACTTTTTCTGTGCTAAAATGTATATTTAAGGTACCAATTTGGACCTGTCCTTTACAAAAAAGATAAATTTCCAAAAAAAAAAAGAGGAGTTCCAAAGCTCTAAGGACAATGTCAGTTTACATTCTCAATTTACTTCATTCTCAAAAAAGATTAAAGCTATTATGCAAAAATCACTTTAATAAGGGGTTTAAACACTCCTTATGTTGTTCAACAGTGTGTGAATATACCCTCTAATGATCAAAAAAAATATTTTACAATCACACTTCATGAAAACCGTCTGAAAAAACACTTTGATTGATATTCTCCCATTGTACATATCAGAGGGGGAAGCCCCAACCATTAATGATGATTTTCCAACACAATCTTACAGCAATTTGTAACGTTTGACTAATTTGAATAAATTCATCTTATTCATCAAATTCATGCATCTCATTTGTACAATTTAGTATGAATCGCTCATATCCTAATAATAGTTTAGGTTTAGGGGTGATGTTGGGTGCCATGCCTCCTTTTTAAGTTAGACATTTTCATATGACTTAACTCGCCACTAAACTGACAAAATACGTTTCCTTGTGAGATCAGGCTGGATTATGATGGCCATAATGGACAACGGCCAGTGATTTAATGTCTCCTCCATAGGACGGTGCTCACTAAAAGTATACTTACTTATTATAATATATTATATTATTATATTTACTATAATGCAAATGCAGGTATATGGAAAAATTCATTGCATCCACTTCTCTGAAAAGTGTGAACAGCAGTATGACACTGATAGAGGGACTTTTGAAGGGGACATTTATGAAAAAATCACTTTTATAAGGAGTTTTAACACAGATGTGTGGAAACATTCTGTGAATTTAACCAGCTTCTAATTGTAACAATTATTTTATTTTATGTTTTAAAATCACTCTTCATATTAACAGTCTGCAGAAACACTTTGATTCTCCCTTTGTATTTGATATCAGAGGGGGAAGGCTCCGCCCATTAGTGATGATCTTTCTCATTAGCATAGGATGTTAGTCTTGTTTTTTAATCTGCCACTATGCTGGCACATAGGCATTCGTAGCTTCGCGCTCTTTTCAAAGGAGCACCATCTCATTTGAATTTAAAGTGACAGTCACCCAAATAGACAATTAGGATTAAAGCTTAAAAAGGGCAATTTAAAAAAGTTATAAAACATAAATTGTGTGGTATTTTGAGCTCAAACTTCACATACACACTCTTGGGCATAGGTCTCAAAGTCAATTCCTGAGGGGGGCGGAGCTCTGCACAGTTTTGCTCCAGTCCTAATCAAACACAGCTGATCCAAAAAATCAAGGTGTTCAAGACTCTTCTGAACACTCGGTTGTTTGGATCAGCTGTGTTTGATTAGGATTGGAGCAAAACTGTGGCCCTCCAGTTATTGAGTTTGAGACCTATGCCCTTGGGACATCAGATACTTATTTTACATCTTGTAAAAATGAGCATAATGTAGGTCCCCTTTAAGGGAATCCTCCACCCTACCTAATTCTTTTTCCCAAAGATTTTTTTTCCTTTTTTTAACTTAATGTCAATATATGAATGGGAGAATTAAAAGAATAAAACCCTATAGATGTGAATAATGAACATTGGTTATATTTGTGCAAGCTCACTGGAATACATATTTAATAAAACAGTTCTAATGAAATGTTCAAGAGGACATTTTTAGTACACTTGTAAAACTAATGATGCATCCCAATTTGCATCGTATCCGTCCTAAACATTATTTAAAAAACAAAATAAGTTTGTCCTAAATCGTATATGTTGAAAAAAGCATGCCAAAGGCTCCAGGGGTGTGTTTCCCAAACAACGACGTATCTCTCTCGAGGCTAAACTATCATTGTACGATGCATCATTTGGGAAAAGAACCATGTGTGACTAGTGTTTCCCAAAACCCGTAGTTTCTCTGTCGAAGATCCACATTAGTTTTACATTACCACATTAGTTTTAACATAAAATGCCCATGATGATGCTCTAAACGGGGTGGAGTAACTGCTTCTTTAGAGAAAAACCCATAATTTCTTAGTGCAAATTATACCGTTTTACAAACACACGCATTAAAAATAAAATCCAATACTAGATTTGGTAAAAACATGCACTCGCTTTCCATATTAACTGAAATATATGTAAATGCCACTAATAGGGCCTGTGTTTGCTTTACTGATAATATTGAGAAGTTGAACATATTCTATTCTAAAACATATCATATAAATCAAATAAATAAATCAACAAGCAAATAAATAATGAGGCTATTTATCATAAAATAAAATATAATATTTATTATTTATTAGAAATGAAAAAATCATACTTTAATAATAATATTAATGATGATGATGATGCTAATTATTATTATTTTCATCATCATTATTAAGTAGGATATTTTTTATTTATTTATTTATTTATTGTAAGTCTACTTTTACAATTTGACACATGTAAATCACTGCAGAAAGTTCCAACCAGCAGGCCCATGTCATCGACAGTACAGATACTTAATAAATAACCCACTGTAAATTAAAAGAGTTAACGTATGCTTTTTGTTTTCACAAGCTTTGGAGACTTAACATAAACTTCGCTTTTAAATAATAGGTTGCCTATAGCTTTCGCCATGAGGCTTTGTTTAAAATGACATCAATGTTTTCAAAGTGCACTGTGAAGGGAACACAACTGCAAACATGAAGATCGCTAAAACTGAACTGTAAAAATTGTTTGAAAGCAAATTACACCTAAGAGAGATGACCTTAATGCTTTTTTATTTTAAATAATTCCAACTTTGAATGTTATAATGTTCTAAATGAAAAGGGCATAGGGGGGATAAGTGGGAATAGAACACAGCCAGGAACTATGTTTCTAACTACAGCTCCACAGGTGTAGTTGCGAGCAATCAAGTTTGCGACGCAGTTTGCGAATGTTCGTTGGAGCGACGGATTTAAGAAACGGCAAATCAACAAACTATGTTTGTAATGATGGAACTTGTGACCTTAGTTGGCTAACGATGCTTTTGGGAAACGCACCCCAGGATGGTTTACTATTTCTGGTAAAAATTAAAAAAAAGAGCAGAAGCGTCCATACTCTAACCGCTGATATTGGAAACAGTACATTGCGCGTTGCACATGAATTCGATAAGAACTACAAACGCAAGTGAAAAGTGTAAATAAACTAATATAGCTGCAAACTATGTCTTTCTTTGCTTCGCAGGAACAATAAGTTTTACTTGTTACAGACAAATCCATAAACAAATATGCGTTTATTAAAAGGAAAGTACAAAAATCGAAATGGTTCTTACATTCTGCATCCTTATTTACCCTTTAAGTGTGTCTCCTGCAGTGTTTAGACACACAAAGAAAGGTTTCCTTTAACTGACAGCAGACGGTAAGAAAACAGTTTCTCCCATACCTGCGTTAACACTTCACTGAAAATTCTTGCTAGAAAAAAATGCGAGC
The DNA here is from genome assembly GCF_052040795.2 of Danio rerio. Lineage (NCBI taxonomy): Eukaryota > Metazoa > Chordata > Actinopteri > Cypriniformes > Danionidae > Danio > Danio rerio. Next base: position 52,239,247 of record NC_141027.1, read on the forward strand.
ATTAAAGAAACATTACACAAATTATACATAATAAAGCATCAGGTATGATTTTGCCATACATGAATATAAAGCAAATTTTGCAGGAATTATATCTTTAGTTATCACTTACATAACTATTAAACTGGCTCTTATAACTACAAACATGGCGGGCGCGCGTAGAGAGGCTTCAGTAAAGATGTTTGATTTAGTGTTAATTAATATCTAGCCAACTGGAAAATATTTAAATCACATTTTCTGTGTTATACAGTATTTCATCTGCAACAACAATACTTGTATAAAGACGTGTTTGGACATTAACATCTGAATGAATAACTATCCAAAGACCTAAGGAGATTTCTCTGCATGACAGACTCCCGAATGGGAGATTACCTGCTTCTGCTGCAGCAAAGTAATTAAATATGACAGAAATGTGGATGATTGACAGGGCTGATAACTAAGCAACATAACGATCTGTTGACGAGAAAGTAATATGTCCTAAAGCTTGCATACTCTTCTGTCACACACTCAAAAGTATATACTTTTCCTTATATACCTTCACAAAAAAGTACATACTTTTAGGGTGTAGTATAAGTATGCTAAATGGGATGCAGCATAACACTTTCTAAGAGCAAATTTAAAACCTTCCATGACCTGAAATACTTCTGAAACCACAACAGATTACATTAAGTCCTTAGAGATACACACAGCTGAGTTCTATTTGCACATTTATTAGAAAAAAGGCGGTCAAATAAGTTAATGCTTACCAACAGCTTCGAAATCTGCTAGTGGTTTACAGAACTTCTAACACTAGTGATCCACCAACAAGTGCCAAGATTTGTAACAATTTCATAATACAAAAAAACCTTTTAGTTAAATTTGTAATGGAATGAATGTTTTTTGTCGCCTCACAACAAGAAGGTCGCCGGTTCGAGTCCCGGCTGGGACCCGGCTGGTCCAGCTCCAGCTTTTCTGTTGGCGTGGGATTTCTCCGGGTGCTCCGGTTTCCCACACTGTCCAAAGTCATGCGCTATAGGTGAAATGAATAAGCTAAATTGGCTGTAGTGTATGTGTGTGAATGAGTGTGTATAAGTGTTTTCCAGTACTGGGTTTCAGCTGGAAGGGCATCCGCTTTGTAAAACATATGCTGGATAAGTTGGCAGTTCATTCCACTGTGGTGATCCCTGATAAATAAAGAGACTGAGCCTAAGAAAAATGAATAAATTAATGAATGTTTTGGTAAATACAGTTAAGGAGGAAGAAAGAGATAGCAAAGTTTTGTTGAGCAAGAAATCAAATCACCACACTGCAGTATGTTTTACCAGGCTTTTACTGTGTTAAAGTGTAAGGAAATGGACACTCACATTATGAGAGAACAGAAGGCTTGTCTTGGTCTTAATCTGTTTTAAGCCATTGGCCGAATGAAAGAAACTGATTTATCAAAGGTGAAAGGTTAGAGGTCGGCGACTCAGCGGGTGCACGGCTACTAGTTCAGTCTAGGAATCTCCAGACCTACTTCAGAGGAACGCTACTTCATCTGCGCAGCAAGATAAACATGAGTCTATTTCAGTGGGCGAATGGGACATCTGGAAGAAACAAGCTTAGGAAACCCTATATGAACCTCCAGTACCCTCAAATCCTTGACACAATTTAAGCAGGTCAAAGGTCATGGGAACTGCTAGTAAACAACCTCTTTCTCCCATGATTATAAAAACACATGGCTGGATTATGCATCTCGCTGTCAGGAAAACATGGTATATATTACCCTAAAACAGGATTTTATAAATCTGCCCCCTATCAAATGAGAATATTACAGTCGTCTTAACGTTTTGATACTTTCAATATAACAAATGGCCTCAACGGTCAAATATAATCTGTTAATCTTTGCTTCACATTTCAAGAGATAAAGCTGATTCATGTGTAATACTAATTTATAAGAAAGTCATTACTAAGAAATCGAATTTGAGAGTTCATCATAATCCTGGAAACCGTTGCTTGACAGCATCTAAAACAAACCAACAAAAACAGACTTGATGGCCTTGAAACCATTAAAAAACATTAAAGTTTAGTGCCAGGAGTTCATCCAGAGAGCAGTGATCTCACCTCTTGTCGTCTATGAGTGCTTGCTAAAACAGCTCATTGTTTTGCCTTGTGTTTCACAATCACTTCTGCAACACTTTAACACTTTCCCAATCCTCACATTCATCAAATCCTCATAGCGCCGTAGCCGACTTGACCTTGGATGACAGCACTTGCCGGAATCTTCTCTTCAACTCCTGCATGTTTGGGCTCTTTGGCCTGGCAAGGTGTAGTCCACCTTTTCTCTTTTCCCCGTTTCCTCCTCCCAGCGCTCGGCTCACCTCCTGACATAAGTGCAGAAAAGCTGCCTGGACGCTCTCGTGGTTCTCCCTGGCCGAAGCCTCAAAGTATAGCCCTCCCAATTCATCCGCCAGCGCCTTCCCTTCGGGATCTGAGACCTGTCGGGCTCGCAGAAGGTCGCTCTTGTTTCCCACAATGATGACAGGGATGTTACCGCTGGGGTGGATTCGGCGCACATGTTGGTAGAGAGGCTGGATGGTGCGGTAGCTGTTGAGGTCAGTGATGGAGAAGACGAGCACATAACCGTCCGCCCAGTAAATGGAACGGTTGATCTGCTCTTGACAGTAAAGGCCGTCTGCATCATCCTGGAATGACAAATCTGCTGTTAAAGTATGTCCACTGTCCGACTTATCTTATATTGATCTTATTCAAAGTTTCGGTGATTATTTTAGTACTTCTGATTCTGTTGCTTATTGGAGAAATGACTAGGGATAATAAACATCAGAAAATGATCAAACTAACTGATCTACAAACAAGTGTGTTCATGACTACACATAAAAAGAAGAAAACTATAATAAGACAATATCTGTTTGCAACATGAAGCAGCATACCGAGATGTTTTAAGGTCTAAAAATCACAACCCAGGCTCATTCTAAAAAACATACCTCTATATACATTTCTAAAGCTGTTTATTTATTTATTTATTTTTTTTTTTTTTTTTTGCAATTTCACCAGGAGCCGCTGTGAACTGTATGCTTTTTCAGATCTCAAGTTTCTCTCACGAGTTCCATTCAAGCCTGCTGTTCTTGTGTAAATCCACCAGAGGTCGCTGTTAACTGACTGACTGACATATCCTCCTCCTTCCTTAAACCCAACTGATAATGTTTTCAAAAGCACAGATTGACCTGCTCACCAACTGCCCTAAAACCAACCAAAGTGTTTTAAAAAGCAATCCAGAAAAAGAAAAGCCCTCGCCTGATTCTGATTCACATTCTTACCCTGTTATTTACTTGTTAATGTTATTTTTCGGCTTCTGATTTTGTCCTTTTGCCGGACTCAAACCCTGTCATCGCGGTCAACTCCTCTCTGCGGGCTCTATTTTAATGGTCTAGGCACAAAGTCTAGACCACATGGCGCAAAAGCATTAAGGATGTGTCTGAATCTACTTTTGCTAATTTAAAAATGGAAAACTCCACTCTGTGCCACGGCAAATGGTCTAACAGGGTTGTGCTTATTCTCTTAATAAGTTATGGGTGTGTTTTGAGCATAATGTGCATTAAACCAATCAGAGTCTCATCTCCCATTCTTTTAAAGAGTCAGTTGTGTCACACCATGGCGCATTTGCTATTTAAATGGCGGACTTTGTAAGAAGAAAAACTGAACGCTTTAACGCTGAATGAGTTAAACAGACCATTCATTCATTGCTTTCTTTTCAGCTCAGTCTCTTTATTAATCAGAGGTTGCCACAGCAGATCGAACCGCCAACTTATCCAGCATATGTTTTACACAGCAGGATGCCCTTCCAGCTGCAACCCATCACTGGGAAACATCCACACTCATTCACACACATATTCTATAAACAATTTCACCTGTACCACATGTCTTTGGACTTGTGGGGGAAACCGGAGCACCCAGAGCAAACACGGGGAGAACATGCAAACTCCACACAGAAACACCAACTGAACCAGCAACCTTCTTGCTGTGAGGCTATTGTGCTACCCACTGCGCCACCGTGCTGCCCTTAAACAGACCATCTGCAGAACAATAGCAGAAGCTGTGGATTGTGAGCCACAACCTGTAATTGTTTTTATTTGTTAAAATGCATCTGTTACAAGCTGTTCCTAGCACTAACCGCAGGTTGTAGCGAGGACGTAAACAAAGATGTAAACAACAGGAAATGCTGTCTGGCACCGTTAACAATTTAGCTACAAATTCATATTTATCAGTCAAACCGCTGTAAACACTCAGTCTTCAGCAGCGCTGCAGCATCTCTCTCTATGCAGCCGATTTCCCTGCGTTCTACATCTCAAATAACTCACAAAAGATATGTGAAAGTTTGATATTACTTACACATGCTTATAACCTGAATATATGTGAAAGACTTTATTTTAGAAAGCAGGCTTAAGGTTCAGATCTGTCCTCTGTGTCATTTTCTCTCTAATTCAGGCTCAAACTGATACGACTAACAGCTAAACTGACTGACAAGCTGCGTCCCAAATGGCACACTATGCACTATGTACTTATGCACTTAAACACTCAACAGCAGAATATATGTATTTAGTGTCATCCCAAATGGAACACTAATGTTTTTTACTAAGCGAATAGTCAAACCGTTTCCCTGATGATGTTTGTCTAATTAGTGAAGTAAATGACCAATTACCAAATAATACCTGCCAGGAATATAACCGCATTCACCATCGTGAGGTGCTATGATCACTCTCGTAGTAGAATACTGCTTTCACAATCCAAAATAAATAAAGTAATCCAACATGTGCGCCCGATAGCTCTGCCCCTTTTGCTACATGAGCAAACCTGCAGTTGTTGAGTGCGTGAAGTGTCCATCATTACACACTTCATTTAACCGGTTGAATAAGTACATCATCCGGGTAATTAAAGTGCACTTATTATTTTTTCAGAGTAAATGCAAGAGTTTTCAGTGTAAATGCACTACTTACACTGTTTATACTACAACTTGGTGTAGAATAGTGCATAAGTATGCGATTTGGGACACACCGCATGTACAGTATTTACACAGTGCAAAAGCGCATGCTTGTAGGGACATGACACCTTTTCTAGTGACGTGAAGCTGATCCACGAATCACAGCACATAATGTTAGCCGAGCAATCAGAGCCTCTTGATGGCAGGCTTTTAGAGGGATTAGGAAATATGGCAGTCGTTTTCATGTTAGCAGAGTAGCTGTTTATAATCGAAGTAAGATATATGAAAAAATAAGCATGAACACACATTGCTTTGCATCTTATAAACACAAGCAAGCCTCAAAAATTACACTTTGGACCACCCCTTTAACAATTTTAAAATGAAACCATTTTTATACTGTAATAATATTTCACAATATTACAATAATGCCCTCCAATACATCTACACACGTGCAATTTTCATCATTCTCGCCAGATGTAGTAGGTCATTGTTGCCAACTCTTTCATAAAAACTATGAATTCAGACATATTTCTTTTATTAAATCTTATTTTCGCCTACATCAGTAAGGAAGTATGCAGCATTTGTCTTTTTCAAATGCCTGACATCAAAATGTTTGACATATCTGATTGTTAAATTCAAGTCTACAATATAAGACTTATGGAAAGGGGAAACGTGCTGAAAAATGGGCGGACACTAGTGCACTCTGTAGGACTGACTACCAATAAATTGTTTCTAATCTAACTGGTAAGCTACTTCTCAATCATCGTAACACCTATATATACACTGCGCTTGAGCCAGGCTCAGATTCATTGAGTTGAAGAGAGCCCTTCAGTACACATGAGTCAGTCTAATGAGCTTATGGCTGAGCACACCCTCTTTATCTCCCCTGCGCTGCATACTTTGTTTACAGGCCAAATGTTTGAACTAATATTCCCCACAGTTCATCTGAAGCATGCAGGAATCCCACAGGCGAAGAGGCTGACTGATCTCAACGACTGTGATAATACACCACGGGCACACAATGTTTGATGGAGGTTTAGACGAAAGACGGAAGGAAGCGTTTGGTAGTGTGATTTGAAGTACCTGCAGGGAGACACACGGAGTGTCCTGTACTTGCAAAGAAACTTGCTCCCCGTCCAAATTAATCTTCCTTGAATATAAGGCCCCTAGGAATATTAAACAAGACAGAATAAAAGACTCCACACTTACAGTTTATTACAGATGAAGAAAATCATGCCAAAAGAATGCCTAAAACTCATTCAGTCGAGTACGAATGACAGAAATAAATGTGATGATGAGTAAACAAATATGAAAGCCATTTTATAGGTTAGTATAGGATCATAAAGAGAAGGATTATTTAATTATGTTTACCTGTGTTGGCTTCATAGTCTCCTATGAATCTCTTAGTAAGAAATCTTACAATCAGAGCTGAAAATGAAAATCAAATGGAGATTTTGTTTCAGCAAAGCAGGCACATACTGTGCACAAGAAGGCAGAGCCTCAGTGTATGTCGCACCCTGGCGTTAAAACATATCCCAGACATCATGATGTCTTATGATTAAAAAACACACATATTAACTCTTTATTAATGACTTTAAGAGAATTGAAAGGATAAATCACTCTTTTTTTTTGTCACATTTACTTGCCCTCAAGTGGTTCCAAACCTTTATGAGTTTCGTTATTCTGATGAACACAAAAGAAGATACTTTGAAGAATGTTAGAAGCCGGTAACCATTGACTGGTAAGAAAAACAAACACAGTGTACGTCAACAGTTACTGGTTTCCAGGTTTCTTCACAAATTCTTCGTTTGTGTTCAGCTAAAGAAAGAAAGTCAAACAGGTTAGAACAAGTGAAGGGTGAGCAGGTTAAATGACAGAATTTACACTTTTGGTGCACTGTTCCTTTAATGCATAAACATTCAAATGCAAAAGTACGTTTAAATATAAAATATTTAATAGTAAAGTCATAATAAAACGAATTACTAAGGAAAAATATGCATTATGGCACAGCCTACAATATTAAAACATACATTATATGAAATATATAGGCTATAGTTTATTTTCTTACCTGTTTTTCCGACATTGCTTGCTCCCAGAACAACTATCTTGACGTTTTTGTTTGGCACACAGTCTAATACAGGGTACTCCGGTATAGGAACTAGCAGAAAGTTGCTAGAGCCACTGCTCATTGTTCTTGGCTGCTCGATAAGAAGACGCATTTAGAAAGCTGTCACTGTTGTTCGGCGTGCTGAAAATGCATCTCTTTTCCTCCGCTTATTCGCGCAATAGGAGTCCGCTCCACGCGTTATGTGTCTTCCTCATAGCGCCAGAAGTCTTGCGTTATCTCCGCTCGGCAGACTGAGAGAGGTCTGGAGAGATTCTTTCAAACAGATGCGAATATCCAGTGTGTGCACCCCAAACGCTGGCTCCACTTTTGCACCACATGAAGGTTAATTCTGCATAACGGCCCTCTAATGAACTAGTAAAGTTTAATGAAGTAGGCTACATCTGAACAGTTCACAACCCGCAGTTCATGTTCGCCCGGACCACTTTCCACAACTGCGCCTTCAGCCAAAATAGAAAAAAAAAGAAAAAAGAAAACGGAGGGGCGTCACTCAAGCAGACCTAAATTTACTATGTGAATACATTTAATGATTTGATTTGAAATGTGCTAATATTACGAGAGCCATAATTAAAGGGATAGTCCCCCTCATAATGAAAGCATAGGATAAGTAGTTGCAGGGAAAATAATTTTATGGATTAATTTGAAAAATTGAAGGATATCAGGCCTGTATAGCCAGCCTGGTGAAAGGGGTGGTTCTTTTATATTAAAAATAGGAGGACCTTTTGCAGGTATTTGCCCCATTTTCTATTTAATTATGAGGTTTAAATCGGTTGCATTTAATGTCATTTTAAGCACTATTTTTTGATGGATTAGCTTGTCGGATGGTCATCATAACCACTTTTTTGATGAACCAAAACATTTCCTAAAGATTTAGGCTACATCAATTAACATTTACATCATATACATACATCAATTACATCAAATATAATTTGATAAAAAATAGGAATCTGTTAAAGTTTTAAATAAACACTGTAGCCTATTGTCATTTAAATATCATTCATTTAAATAGCAAACTTTTCCTTTGTGTACAAGTCTTCTTTGATGGGTTGTTTTCACAATTTATAATGGCATAGCAGTCAAAATGCAATAAAAAATATATACATATTTTTTGCTTGTTTAAACTACTTATTTAAAATGAGCTGAAACAACACAATTCATGATATTTCATTGTGACAGATTAATTTTTTTTAATTCAATCCACAAATGTGTTAAAAGTGTTAAGTTAGCTTAATTGATTTGTGTTGGGGCAACATGCATGAATTGTGTGGAACCCTGCATTTTTTTTTACAGTGTAGGACAAGTAAGCTCATGTATGAAACAAATTCTGGACCTTTGACAGTGAGGGGTGGGTCTTTCAAACCACCTGAACCCCTCCTGCGGGTCTGATGAGTAGCCTAACTATTCCTTTAATAAGAGGCACACACAGCCTGTGCAATTTTATATTATGCAACTGCAATTAGGGTGCTTTTTTATATATGTAATAATTATTAAAGTTATATTTTACTAGTCTATTATAGACTTACTTTATACTCTATCTGCGACACGGTTTGCCATATATAATATTGATAATGGAATGATATCTTAGATTTCACAGACTCCTAAACATTTATCAAAGTGTGAGGGACCCCCAACCTAAAATACAACTTAAGTGTAGCCTATATTGTGAAAAAGTAGCTATACGTTAACTATTTAACCCTTTTGCACTGTTCAGATAGCCTTTCATTATGTGCGGGATAAAAACATCCACTGAATTAAGCTGCTGTAAAATTGCTATCAGATGTATATACTCTATTGTGTATTTTTATTTTTTGCATAAATCTGTTAATCAACCCCAGTCCTGATAAAAAAAAAATGCTTAGTAAATTACAAGATTTTAACTCTTTAATTGTCAAATTCATAAATGATGCCACTATTTTGGGGAAAAAACATCCAAATTGACATATTTTCAATATAAAAAGTAATTGTGGACTGGATTTTTTATCACAGTCTTGGACATGTGAATGATTAGTAACAATTGGCTTTTGTTAAATTTTCGTTTTTCCTCCCTAATTTACTGCTGGTGGCTGTTTTGCAACATTGTCTTCCATTATAAGCACATTTGATGGTGCATAAATACACAGTCTTTGTTTTTGTTTACTCCATGTAGTTCTGAGAGCTGAAAAGCATATTTTGATTTTCTCAGATGCATCAAGATTAAGTGCGCAAAGGTCACTCTCACACACTCAAAGATACATGTACACACACTTTTAATTTTCTGTTATACTCCATATAAAATCCAGAAACTGAGCTTTTTTTTTGCTCAGGTCTATCTAAAGGGTAATGGTGCCGACTGATGATCAACAGTAAAAATGACAAATTTGATCTCTTCCCAAAAAAACCCAGCAACAATCAAAAATGCGTGATTATATGGTGTAATGGTTTTGCGATAAAACAGTGGTTATAATGGAAATCAATGGGGCAAAAACAGCCACCAACAGTATGAAAATTAATCAATGGCAGTGTTGTTTCTCATGTCCAAGACTTGGATAAAAGATTTTAAAAAAAATCCAGCCAATGACTACTTATTATATTGAAAATACGTCATTTTGTGGGTTTTTTTCACCACATTGGTGACATCATTTATGAACTTGGCAGATTAAAGAGTTAAAAACCTGTACGTAACAAACGTAACAAAGGGTAGTACATTTGCCCAGAGTGTATTGTTTTGTTATTTGTTCTTTTTTGGTTTAATAATCTAAGCATTTTCTCAAAATATGTCAAATAAGATTTGTCACCAAAATCATCCCACTAGCTGAAACACAGAAAGAGTTATGGCCAAATTAAGACACAAAATCACCCCAGAGTGCATGAAAACTCCCCAACATTAAAAATATTATTATAGCCTTTTAGGCTATTATTTTAATTTAGCCTATTTATTTAAACACTGACAGAACAATTAATGTATTGACTATGCCATATTTTGTAATTAATTACTTTATAGTTCTGAGATTATTTATTTGACACTGATCATTATTAGCCTTCAGCTGCTCGCTGTTGCTCATTCGGGTGTTCCGTGTAAAGACAGCAGGGGAATAGCAAAGCGCAAGTTTGACCCCTGCTCGTCTCTTTTCTTTAGTCGTTTTTTTAATGCCAATGGCGTCAGATGCAGCAGATTGATTTTATAACATCAGGTTAAACTTTCTGGCACATTTACAGCTCTGATATACATTAAAAAAATAAACTAAGAATAAACTTGGGTCTATTGGTGTTTGTGCGTTATTGCATGCAAGGTTTCTGTATATGTAACTACCTCAGAGGATATTGGGGTCGCGAGTCACAAGCATTGTTACTTTGGGGGTCGCAAGCTAAAAAGTTTTGGAACCCCTGCTCTATGGTCATCTATAAAATACATGGATTAGGTCAGAAGTAACACACTGCGTCTGGAATGGCATGAAACTAGTTTCTTCAGTCGGAAAACCAAACAAGGGCGGATACATACGAATGAGACTCGGATTATGAATATTAATTAGGCGACGTAACAGGAAGGTTACCAAGCAACGTCAGCATTATCTAATTAATATTCATACCTCAAGTCTTACTATAAAAATAAAAATAATGTTATGAAGGGTTGTTTCATAAGGGACTACGCGCTTTTTTACTAGTGACGTACATAATCCACTGCCTATGTGCGAGCATTTCTATTCTGTTTGGATGCTTATCTAAGATGAAAGACACATTTTGTTAAATATTATGACAATTATATTTTCATTCAAAAAAACTCAATTATTTTTAAGCATCATAAATTACTATCAAAAATCAGTTGCATAAATAAACAATCATGATTTGTCAATTTTTTTGCTTATACAATACACAAAAGCAAAAATATGTGTTTAAATTTTTAGGAAGACGAATAATACATTTGAGACCCTCTCGAAACATTTGAACATTTTAACTAAAACAACTCTTTTTTTTTATTATGTCAAATTTGCCAGTATTAGTGAAATATACATTTAACTCTTTTTAAATATATATATATATATATATATATATATATATATATATATATATATATATATATATATATATATATATATATATATATATATATTTTTTTTTTTTTTTTTTTTTTTTTTTTTTTTTTTTTGTAAATTTAAAGAGAGTATGGGTGTTTTGGTCATAGTAGGATTAGTAACATCGCGTACTGCGCAGCTGCTAGAGAGCGGGGCGACACTCCCTCATTCCGCTACGAGCTGCTGCTGGACCGACTGAAGGATTCACCGGAACTCCAGCCCGTGCGGCTGTCACACTTTTAAATAGGGGTTCGGTCCAATATGGCGGCAGACGGATGGAAATACTGATGACAGTCCGAAAGATCGCCTCGATTTGTACGATGGTGAGTTTTCCCTCGTATAAGTGAGTGTTGTCCCGTCCACTGCGTCTAACCTGTGTTTGGATTAGCTTGCTAACAGGACTAGCTCAACAGCTAACAGATAAACAACCGTGTCATGACATGGCAACACAGCCACAAAAAGTTTGCACAGCTCCCTTTATGCGTTTAAAGGCGCAATAGAAGTTTGGCGATGGGGTTAAATGTACTTTTAAGAGTTTTGCGAGATAATTTGTTATTGCGTTCAAGGGTCAAATGTATAGGCTAGCGTATTAGCGAGCAATACACATAATATCAATGTTTGATTAGCCGGGCGGCTCAGCTTTATTTAAGTTAATTTACCATATTGTTAGTCATTAGGACGATTTTCTATATGTTAACTAGTGTTTTGTAAAGGAAATGGGTGGTCAGAGGTAACAGGCGAGGTCATGCATGAGACTAACGTTACAGTTCCTGCTTCTTCTTCTGCTGCTGCTGCTGCTGCTGCTGTTGTTGTTGTTGTTGTTGTGGTTTTACGATTGTGTGTGTATGTGTGAAGGATACAACTGAAAACAGTTTCAATGAACTCAGTGTTTTTGTAGTGCTGGAATGATCACGTAAACGGATACATTAGAAAGTGAGTACCGTAGATTGAAAACACTGAGTACACAAACGTATGCTGTGTGTACACAAGGTTTTATGAATTAAAATGTCCTTCATCTGGGCAATGTGTTAGTCGTCGTATTTTAGAAAACAATTTGAGATCATATCAGTCAATAAATGCTTTAAATAGCAGATATTTATGTGGCAACTTCCCTATTTACTAGCAGTTACTGATAATGAGTTGGAGATAAGAAGCATGGATTTACACCCTATTGATTCGGCTTGAGTTATGTTAAAACTGTGTATTATTGTGTGTTTATTACTGTGTGTGTATTATATGAAAGTTTTTTTTTTTTGTTGCTTGGAATCAAAGTGGTCAAGTCTTGCGTTGAGATGATGATACAAAAAGCTGTACATACATATAGTTGACTTTTCGCAGTCATGATGAATCAGATCCTTCCAGGAACAGCATTTTCAGTTGATTCAATCTATTATTATTATGGCCAAAAATGTTGCTCCTTGTATCTAAGAATTACTTATAACTTTATGACTGGGTCTTTATTGCAGTGAATGTGATTTATATACATCCTGCCTTTGTTATTTTAAAACAACAGTGTTGGATGCTGTATTCAATGATAGTGACCATATTTTTGGATGGAAATGCAAAGATTCAAATTATGAATAAAGTTTTACATTTCTTTTTTGAACATTATTGGATTTTTCCTAATTAAACACAAAGTATAACAAAGTAAACAATAATCTAAATAGGTCTTTCATCCATACACATACTGCCCTATACATGTCCCAGACAATCAGGGTATCTTCTGTCCATTTCAAAAACGAAAATTAAAAAAAAAGAATGAGATTTTGGCTGGAGTTTAAATTTTTTTTTTGGTTTAGGCTAACTGATCAAATGAATATGTAAACATACTTTTTATATATCAGGGTTCAACGCTAAGGATTTTTTCTATTGGCCCGATTGGACCAGTGGTTCAGATTTTTACTTGCCAAAATTTTCACTGGCCCCTTAAAAGAAATAAAAAAGTTAGCCACATATATTAAATAATGTTTCACGAAATAATGTCAGGCTGTTCATTCCACTGTGGCGACCACAGATTAATAAAGGGACAAAACCGAAAAGAAAATGAATGAATGAAAATAATGTCAGTAGTTGTAGAATTGAAATATTTGAAAAATATTTAGCAGTAAAATGTAGCAGTGTGGAAAACGTGCACGTATTTTATTGCAAAACAAAAGGTGGCTGACTTAAAAGTGACGGCAAGCTAAGAAAAACATTACCTTCATTTTTTTCGTCAAAGTTAGAAACAGACATTTCCTTTAGCCTCATAATTTAATGTCGCGGTCATGTTGCCATCTATTAAAATTTAGTGACAAGGCAGCACTGCCCCGATCGGGCCAGTAACAATTCTGTCTACTGTCCCGAGCATCTCTCACACTGGCCCCGGGCCATCGGGCAGTCCTTATTGTTGAGCCCTGTATATGTATTCTACTTTTCACACCTTAATCTCTCTAAATGTCCTATTGATGTGCAGGAGTATGCTTTACTGAATGGTTCTCCTCAGGGTCAGATAAGGGGCTTTCACACTAGATAAACTTTTTCAAAGTCAATTTTTTTCCACCATTGATAAAAGTACATCTACTATTTGCACCACAGTAATAATTAGTTTATTAGTTTATTCTGGGAACACTGTTTTGGGGAACTTAACTCCTGCTTCACAGTTAAATCTAAGGGCATACTCACACTATGTACAGTTGCCTTGAACCAGGCCGAAGCACGCTTGTCCCCCCTCCCGTCTTCCCCGATGGCCTGCACTCTCATTACACTCGTGCCTGAGCATGCTTACGTCATCGATGATGCGCTGTTCAGTAAGTGCTTTCGCTCAGCACAGTGGAGATTTCTTTAGTTATATCGTTTTAGTGGTTTGATATGCAGTGACACACAGTCAAATATTTCGCCAAACAGATCGGCCACTTTTGACGCTCATAAACAATCATAAAGTCCTCGTGCTGCAAGAATTATGAGGTTTGCTAAAGGTGCAGCTGTCGTGCAGTGAGGGGTTTGCGTCTTTAATAAATCCATATGAAACAGTCCCTTAAAGTCACGTCTCGTCTTCAATTTTGGGCTCACTGGTGTGCTTTGCACTCACACACAAGCATACCGCGTCAAAGCCCAAGTAAACCGCACTCTGGCACACCTCTTCCAACCGGGCCAGGGTCGGCCAACTGAACTGCGCCTGAGCCCAATTCAGAGCACTCACACTTCTCAAACGATCCTGGAAAAGGGCCTGGGCACGGTTCGGATAGCAAAGTGTGCCCAAACTCTGTTCCAGTATGACACTACCAGTGATCATATGCTGACTAGGCATATGATATTACAAATAATCTTATAGTGTTATAATGTTATAGGAGAATGTTTTAGGAGAATGTTAGTGGCATGTATCCATTGCATTTGTCTGCAGCACTGTGTTCTTTTCTTAATGGCATTCATGCACTACAAGTTGTCTACGGTGATTTAGTGCTCCTTTTTTTTCAACCGCATAACTTTTACACCTACGTTCAATCTCCTTTATCTGGAAACACAAACAGTGCTTTATCACTGTTGGCTGACTTTCATCACTTCACAGTTCCTAGTGACAGTTTTGAATGTAACAAAGAAAAGAGTATAGGTACAGGTGGATTTTTTTATAGTATAGGTAGAATTTGTTTTCAAACACTTTAACACCTCTATGCTGCAATAAGCAGAGCTGTAAATGTGTCTTGCTGTGTGTACCCCTAAACCAGTGGTTCTCAATTCTGGCCCTCGGGCCCCCCGATTTTCACATTTTGGGCAACCACTGCCCTAAACACAACAACGAGATCTTCTGTGAGGGAAGAACAATTTCATAGACATCTGGCAAACAGCCTTCTCCAGCCTGTTGCACACCAGCCACCGCGGCATGCCACATCTCCACATTGTTTTCTGTTTGCAGTGGAGAGACACTGAATGGAACATTGTTTTGCAATTTATAAGACGTGGCGTCTGCCATAAGACTTTAAAATCTCTCTCTCGACTTGACCTTCCTTTCAGTGTTTTTATGTTGGTAAATTGATGTTGTTGTGTTATATGTTGTTCTCCTGTCTGAGCCCTTTGGATATGAGATGGGAATTAGTCGCATGCCAAATAAGGTGGAGTTCTAGATCACCAGGGCCGGCGCGTCCATAGAGGCGACCTAGGCGGCTGCCTAGGGCGGCAGAATAGAGAGGGCGGCGTCCCCGACACTACCCTCACCACCTGCGCCCTCGGTTATATCCGCGTCAAGGGTGGCAGAATAGAGAGGGCGGCATCCACTACACTACCCTCACCACCTGCGCCGTCTGTTTTATCCGCGTCTAGGGTGGCAGAATAAAAAGGGTGGCATCCGCGACACTACACTCACCGCCCTGCAGAACACACAAACAAATTGCATAATCGGCATAGACCAATGGTAGCTCAAAGGTATTTAAGAGTCAAATTAATGCTAAGCTTTCGAAATGCTAATATGAACTAAAATTAACCTTCCTTTTGGACATTTTTTTCCTAAACTGACATAATTTGAGTTCATTTTTTGGTTTTCTTTAAAGTATACCGAGGCCTTAAAGGTCCCACACTGCAAAAAATGCTTTTCTTACTTAGATTTTTTGTCTAGTTTTTAGTCCAAATATCTCACAATTCTTAAATCAAGAAGAATTTTCTAGACAAGCAAAACATATTGTCTTGTTTTCAGCAATGATATGCCAAAATTAAGTGAGTTTCTCTTAAAACAGGCAAAATAATCTGCCAATGGGGTAAGCAAAATAGTCTTGTTTTTCCTTTTGACATAAGTTTATTTTGCTTACCCCATTGGCAGATTATTTTGCCTATTTTAAGTAAAAACTTACTTCATGTTGGCATATTATTGCTGAAAACAAGACAATATGTTTTGCTTGTATAGAAAATTCTTCTTGATTTAAGAATTGTGAGATATTTGGACTAGAAAAAAGACCAAAAAATCTAAGTAAGAAAAGCATTTTTTGCAGTGCATGAAGTTTTTTGAAAAATGGAATGTTTAAAGTAATCTCAACTGAAATACAAAGAGTGGGTGGGGCATAGTATAGCCCCTCCCCTTTTAAAAAAACAGCCAGTTTTGTTTTATCACTCTTATCACTTTTATCGCTCTGCCAGTGAGAGTTGGTTAAGCTCAAGCACATCAACATAGAAGGTCTTGAAGGGGTTGGGGCATGTCAGATTCTGGAGAGTATTTCATTGGCTATGATTTGAGGTGATATAAAAAAATAAAATAAAATGTAATTTCATGCAACCTTTAACTAATGTGAGAACCTTGTAGTGACCCTCTGGAGGATCATAGTAGCTTTGATTATGATGTGCATTAGCTATGGCATTGTTTTGAAATGTCACAAAGATTAATCACACGGCCCTGCAATGAACCCAGTTGTGTTGTGGATGGTTAGGACAAAAGCTCATTTTAACATGGAAAAGATACCTTTTATGGCATGTCGCAGTGACACACTGTGTTAGCCTGAACGGGAAAACAAGTAAAATAAGTAATTGAATGACAATTGTTAAGAACAACTGACTTGTGCATTTTACCTTATGAGAAAACATCATACATTATACCTCAGATACTAAGAGCACTTACAGCTTGATGTTTTCCCCTGGTAAAACAGAGTGGCTGCGCTTGCCCAGCAACTGCATCCTGTACAGCCAAGCCTGGCATCACGCTCCACAAACAGGATGTTCCTGTTACTCTCAAATAGGTGCAGGGTGTTCCTGGTACCTTGTGTTATTGAGACCCCATGAGCAATGATAACCATTGTGGCTTTTTTTTTTCTTTCTCTCTCTCAAGGGCGCCAATGCCTCTGCTTTGGAAAAGGAGATTGGACCGGAACAATTCCCTGTTAATGAACACTACTTTGGGCTGGTCAATGTAAGTTCACATAATTGTCTGCAAATGTTCTATATATAGTAGATGACCTTGCCGTTTTTGCTTTTACATTTCAAAGCAACTTAATCTAATGCGCTAGTGCCATCGCTTAATGGCAGACTTGGCAAGCATGTATAAAAAGCAGCAAAATAATATGATACAAGCTTCATGTAATTATGTAAAGTACATTGTACAATAAATCAGTTTTGCCAAAATAAAACCTGAAAAATAACAGTGCTTATGTTATGAAACTGATGCAATTAAGAAACTAATTTAATTTAAGCTGTTCAGTCGCTCTAGAGAAGATAATAGTTACATTATTGGGCTCAGTTTAATTTAGGATTGCTTCAATTAACTTCAGTGTTGCAAAGGTCGTAGAAATCAGTTTAATTGAGTTGTAAGGAATAGAAGGCAATTGTGTGTGTGTTTTTTGTTTAAGGTTTATAGGTCAATTTAATAACAGTGACATTGTTGCAAAGTTAGTTCAGTTCAAATAGTTTTCTAGGACTGCATGATTTCCTGAAATAAAAATGACATTATGAGGATTCTTATTGCAGCGATTTAATGTAAACAGTATTAATTATTATTTTTTTTCAAAATAAATATTCGATAGATTTTTTTTAAAAGTTAGCATGTAATTATTATTAGTGTTTTTAATTTCACATACCTATTGTGTTATATCAATGTTTCTTGTTTTGTGTAATTGTACTAATAATCACAATAAAATCACAGTGTTTAGTCTTTCATATTCGATTGGTCAGAAATAGCTTTGAAATTACATTGAAACAATGTTCTTTTTGTGTTTGTTGATGAATTTTACAGGTTTTTAATTACAAATTTAACTCCAAGTAACACATTTAATTTACAAGAAATATGTGAAATAGAAAGACTGAGATGGTCTATTTTTGTAAAACAATATTTCAATAATGTTGTTTTTATTTTTATTGTTGAAAAGGTGTTACTAAAGTTTATTTTAAGACAAAAGTCATCTTGCTATCTCTAAAATGAATAATTCTTTCCTATATAGCTAATCAAGTCATCTGGTGAAAATATGTTTTTATACTGATGTAAACTACTGGTCAAAAGTTTGGGGTCAGTTTTTTTATTATAATTTTTATTTAATAATTTAAATAAAATTATTCATCAAGGCAGAATTTTATAAATGTAAAAAAAGTTAAATACTTATTTATTAAATATTTATTTATTACTTATTGTATGTAGTTTCAAATGAAATGATTAATCCAGTCATTATTGCTTAATAATAATAATAATAATAACAATAATTATAATTATAATATTAATTAATATTAGATTGATTTCTGAAAGTTCACGTCACTCTAAAGACTGGGGTAATGAAGCTGATAATTCATCTTTAATTGTTCATATTATTCATAGTGCAATAAGATTTCACAATTTTATAATTTGTTCTGTATTTTTGAGCAAAGAAATGCAACCTTGGTGAGCAAGAGAAGCTTATTTTAATACATTTAAAGATCCTACTGACCCCAAACTTTTGATCGGTAGTGTATATCTCCAAAAAATATATAAATATATTTGAAGTGTTCAAAATCCATTTTTTCTGTTCAATATCGTGCAACCGAAGTTCCAGCAAAGGTTTACATTCTTGGTGCCATGATTTCTGATTTGAAACATTTATAGGTACATCATGTGACGTCTTCATCATTCTGTTTTGTTTTGTTCTTTTTTTCCAATCACAACCTGGTCCCTCAGTTTGGCAACACCTGCTACTGTAACTCGGTGCTCCAGGCACTGTACTTCTGCCGGCCCTTCAGAGAGAAAGTGTTGGCTTATAAGATCCAGCCGCGGCGGAAAGAGAGTCTGCTTACCTGCCTGGCTGACCTGTTCAACAGCATCGCCACTCAGAAGAAGAAAGTGGGAGTCATTCCACCGAAGAAATTCATCTCCAGACTGAGGAAGGAAAATGGTGAGAACTGGCCCTACAGTGAAGAGTCTGACTGACTGACTGACTGACTGACTGTCTGATGAGACGTGTTGTTGATGTGGGTTAATCAGGTTGGCTAGAGGTAGCCATAAATTTGCGTGGTGATATTTAAAGATGTTGTTTAACAGATAATATGTTCAGCCAGGTGTATTTGTAAACATTTTTAATGTACACATTCAGATTATATATACAGTAAACGAAATATAGTGTATATACAGTTGAACTGTTTATTCCAGCCAAAACAAATAAATTAAAAATCTATCTATCTATCTATCTATCTATCTATCTATCTATCTATCTATCTATCTATCTATCTATCTATCTATCTATCTGTCTGTCTGTCTGTCTGTCTGTCTGTCTGTCTGTCTGTCTGTCTGTCTGTCTGTCTGTCTGTCTGTCTGTCTGTCTGTCTGTCTGTCTGTCTGTCTGTCTGTCTGTCTGTCTGTCCATTTTCCCACACATCCAACTATCCATCTATTTATCCATCTATCTTCCTATCTGTCTATCGGTCTATTTATCTATCTGTCTTGTCTGTCTCTCTGTCCGTCTGTCCATCTGTCCATCTGTCCATCCGTCCATCCATCCATCCATCCATCCATCCATCCATCCATCCATCCATCCATCCATCCATCATTACTCCCATCCATCCTTCTATCCATCCACCCATCGAGTCCCTCTCTGTAAAAATCCAGCTATTATTTTTTGTTGTTGTAATATTTCTGTTTTTGACGAAATCATTCTACGCAATATAAAGAATATTCCTTAAAAATGTAAAAACCTTGTTTGATATCTTTAATATACTGACTGAATTAGGCCATGTCAAAGATTAATTTCACAAAATCATTTTTTGAAAAAATCCAACTTAAAGAAATGCTTATAGTTAAAACGCATCTGAACCATACTTATCCTGACTTTGTGCTAAAATAAAGCTAGATATTTTTTATATTTTTATATTTTTAAATAAAACTAGTTATGATGTGACGATTAATATATAGCCTATATAGCCTAATAGAAATGCAATGTTTATTATAGATTTTAAATGACGATATATAATTTAAATATATTTTATAAATATTTTATATGTTTTGGTAGTATGAATTGTTTTTTTTCCTTGTGTTAGCATTAAAGACTATCTTAACTACTACACAACCTAACTACTACCTTATTAAGGCAAATATAATAGTTAATGGTTTATTAACAGCGATACTTTGAAATAAAGTGACCATGTATTTGATTATTTATAACTTTATTTTTTTATAGCTAAACACAATATTATTCCTTTCTCATAAAAGCAATTTACCATTTGCCACACTACAGTAGTCTTGCAGCCAGCAGAGACAACATAATTTATTTTTGCTTGTATTATTTTGCTTTGACTGCAAATTCAGAGCTCTGATAAAATCTCATTACTTTTGCTGCTGTAGATTCAGCTAAACTGAGTAGCTATGCTGGAAACACTGTATATATTGGATTAATATGCAATGGTTTTATATCAATTTTTCTCCTGTTCATGTTCACCTTACACTGTTTTTATATTAGACTTGCAGCTTTCTAATGTTATCAACACTTCCTTATACTTTGATTTATCCTATTCCAGAGCTGTTTGACAACTACATGCAGCAAGATGCACACGAATTCCTCAACTACTTGCTCAACACCATTGCAGACCTGCTGCAGGAGGAGAAGAGCCAGGAGAGACAGCAGAATGGAAAGGTAGTACAGAATGGTGGGAGTGGAAGTGGAGGAGGTGGAAGCGGCAGCAGCACAGGAGAAGGTGAAACAGAGGAAAAGACCCAGCAGACCTGGGTGCACGAGATCTTCCAAGGCACGCTGACCAATGAAACACGGTGCCTGAACTGTGAAGCGGTGAGTCAGAGGAAGTGGAGTGAATCATGAGCACTCTCAATAAGATATTGGGAATGAGTATGTTTTTGCGCCTAGGCCATTACTAATTCAACTTTGACACATCACCATCTGTGAGGCTGTATAGATGTGACATGAGGACAGTTTTCAACAAGTTTGCAGGGTTTGAATTGAGACTTGGGGGTGTGTTGTGATGATGAATGATTTAGCCATTCATGTAGTGTCATGTAGCTCTTTATGAATGTAAAAGGCTTGCCTATTCTTACATCACAAACACATGTAGTTTTATTGATTTATCTTTACCAGATTCGCTTAATGCAATCTAGGACTGTGCAATTAATTGAAATTCTATTCATTTTTGCCTTTAATGATTGTGAAAAAGCATTAATCGAGATAAAATGGTAATTATGTGTCATCCTGCCACCTTTACAGCAGTCCACATTCGTTCCTTTGCAAAGCTCAGTTTCACATGGAAATTAATGAAAGTATGTAATGTGGCTTTTGACTTTCTGTTGCAAACTTTGTTTTTCATTTTTAATCAAACAACAAAAGAGAAGATCGCTCGCTGCTTTTGACTAAATGTAGCTTTAATAACAAATTGTGTATGTAACAGAGGCCCCTAAGCAAAGTGCTATGCAGGTAAACCTCACTCCTCTGACCAAGTTCACCTTACACTGTTTTATATTAGATTTTCAGCTCTCTAATGTTATCAACGCTTCCTTATTCTTTGATTTATTCTATTCCAAAGCGAAGTGCCATGCAGGTTAACCTCACTCCCCTGACCTCTAACGCCCCATTCACACAGGGCTTCAGCATCGCTTTACAAAGGACGTGTCTGAAGTTTGGGGCTGACGCGATTGTCATAGCAGCGTCAGCCAATGAAATTAGTCAGCAATTGGCTACAGTCTGAGCTGGTGTATTTGCATACAACGATCTGATTGGCTGACACTTCCGTCTGCGGTTGAAAAGTTGAGTAAGTCCCAAGTTTTGCAGAGAGCAACGTTTCTGAAGCGGGAGTGAGGTTTGGAGTGGTGAGTGTAACAGAGGTCAGCAAGCGAAGCACAATGCAGGTAAACCTCACTCCTCTGACCTCTAAATGTGCTCTAGTGACAGACGCTAGAGGCCATGGTCTTTAGTCTTCTTTCTTGGAGCAACAGATTCCCATGCAAAGAGATGCTGATTTGATCCTAACTCAGACTGGGTTGGGTGCATTAGGACTGGTCCGTTATACGTGGGGGCCTGTCTGGGATGGGAGTGAGGTTTAGGGTGGTGAGCATATCAGAGGCCTGCTAGCGAAGTGCTATGCAGGTAAACCTCACTCTTCTGACCTCAACTCCCATGTAAAGAATCCCCGTTTTCATCCCAGCTCAAATCATGTTGGATGCTGTAGGACCGGGGGGTTATATGTGGGGGCTCGCCCGGGATGGGAGTGAGGTTTAGAGCGGTGAGTGTTAGGGGTCTCACGATTTTGATTTTTAATCGAAATCGATCGAAATTTATGCTCAATTTCGATTATCGAATCAAAAGATAGAATCGTCGATGCTGCCAAGCCCCCATGTCATGTCAGCTTGGCTTGCCAAGCCGGAAAAAAACAGGCTTGTTGCAGCGCTTGTTAAACTGCAGAAGCAGGAGACCCGTCGACAGAACTTAAACCCTCTCCTCTTTCAATGAAGTCGCCGGTGTGTAAGCATTTTGGATTTTCAGTGAGTTATGTTGACAACGTTCGTGTTGTCGACAAAAAAAAAACACAGTTTTGCAAGCTCTGCTATGTACGTATTACGTACGGTTCGTCCGATAGACAACACCGGCATCGCGATCCTCCGCCCGCCCCCGTTGCAAATCCGCTCGCGAAAAGTACACACTCAGGCCCTGTTTACACTGTCTTTGTTTTTAAATGGCATTTTAGAACGACAACGATTTGATATCCACAGTTGCGTGTAGCATTTCTGAGCAGCCCTCTTTCCTCTCTACCTCTGAAAATGCACATCACGTGACCACAAAGACACAGACGCACACACAGCCATGCGCTCGAGACAGCAGGTCCAGGCAGTCAGAGGACTGCTTCAATCTTTCACTCACTTGTCACTTGGTTGTGCGTCTTTTTTACCGACGCCATTATAACGACACAGATCACTGCCTATTCACGAGTCCCGCAGAAAAAAGTGATTGACAGGTGGTAATTATGTGTATCTTGCCTTTATTCATTTACTGTATGATTTGTTTATCGGTTAAACAAAGACCATGCAGGTCAGGTAGTTTAAACGGTTGGCTACAAATAATTAATTGGTCATTAATTAATTAATTACTCATAATCGAAAATCGAATCGAATCGTGACTTTAGAATCGAAAATGTAATCGAATCGAGGATTTGGAGGATCATGACACCCTTAGTGAGTGTAAACTAGACCAGCTAGCGAAGTACCATTCAGGTAAACCTCGCTCCTCTGATCTCTAAAGGTGCTATAGCAACAGACACTAGAGGCCATGGTCTTTAGTCTCCTTGTTGGAGCAACCGATTTCCATCCAAAGAAATGCCGGTTTGAGCCTAGCACAGACTGGGTTGGGTGCAGTAGGACTGGTCGGTTATACATTGGGCTGGAAGTGAGGTTTATGCTGTGTTCAGACTACATAATTTTTAAAGAAGTCGTGTCACAGATGTTTTCACACTGCATGACTCTCTGGCCTAGCGTTTTGTTGCTGCTTTGTTTACGCTGCAAGATGGATCAGCAACAGGGGCTTTCACAGACAACTTCTTCTAAACTACGTCTCACAGCCAAAAAGACGTAGTATATCATTTGTTATTAACTACATAATGAGAAAGAAGCCTTTAATGGGGTAAAAAATGTACATATTTGCTCACCCTGGTTTGAAGGGAATTAGCTATTTCTCCTCAACTTTCTTTTTTAACTTTCTGTATGAAACGTCAAACAGACACATGTGCTCCTATCAAACCTCCACTAGTATTTCCTCCATTTCTTGAGTCCAAATAAACCGATAATGAGCGCTTTTAACTTCTTCCCCAACCTCCGCTGGCCTGCAGGTACATACACAAGTGAGCTGCTTTCTCATTGGCTGTAGGCGATTGCTGATGTCATTTTGCAGTCAAAACTCATCTCCGACAGCTCCAGATATTTAGCATGCCAAAAATCTCACAGGCATCGTTGACTCATCAGCGATTCTCTCAGTTTCGTCTTTGATAGTTCATACTATGTGATTATCACTCACGTGCAAGAGCACCGATTTGCCTGTGATTTCAGGCATTTGGCGGCGATTTCTCAAAACCTGTCGGCGAGTAAAAATGTGTCTGAATGCGAAGGCCAGCTGAAGGCCAGCTAGCAAAGTGCTATGCAGGTACACCTCACTCTTCTGACCTTAGAAGGTGCTCTAGTGTCAGATGCTAGAGGCCATGATCTTTAGTCTTCTTGTTAGAGCAACTCACTCCCATGCAAAGAATCACCGGTTCGATCCATGCTAGATACAATGGGTGATTCTCACGAAAACGTAGTTAAAAAATTTTCAAACATGAATTTTTAAAAAATGTTTAAATTAAATTTTGGTTTTGCAGATAATTGAAACAAAGTCTGGAGCATTTGTCAACATTAATTTAAAAATATATACACATCATTTAGTACCTTTTTGAGCATAATTTTCAAAACAAGTAATAAAAAATCTCATTACCGCAACAGTCTGCTAAATTGATTCTTACAAAAAAGCAAATTCATTTAGACATTTTTAAAAAGATACATATGTATATATATTTTTTTTCTTTTCACTATTATGAGAAATCTTTGTTAATTTTTTTTACTTCGTCCCATTCTGCTTTCGTATTATGAAATATATCTCTATATCATTTTGGTCATATGGCCCACTGATAATCATTTAAAATAATCATGGTTACAATTATGACCACAATAATTGTGATTATGCCATAATGCAAGCCTAAGGTCTTCAGTGGCTGCTCCTGAAAATGTCAGCTTTGACCAGCTTGCGTCACAAAAACTGTACTTGTGGCCTAAAAGTGTTTGGGTTGTGTAGACATCCCTTATGAAAAAAGTCCACTTTGCATTTAATTTCAAAACATGAGGATTTGGGCTCTCATTGCTTTCGTAAAACTGCCATCTTTATTACTGTTTCTTTACAAGTTTCGAGGAACCCTCTGTGGCTGAAATTTAGATGTGATAATGGCCACTCTTACAAGTGTTTTTAGAGATTCCATTCCATTAATTGGACAAATCAGAAGAGAGTAGGCATCAGACTTGAGTCTTACAATTTGTTCATTCAAACCAGAGTTAAAGTTACACATGCACAATAGAGCTGTATATGACCTTTAATAGTGTTGAAGAAAGAAAGCTAACTTTTTTCTTGTCATAGTACAGCTGTATAAGTACATTTATTTAATATATATATATATATATATATAACATTTAATATATTGAATTATTCCAAAATAATTTATAGATGTCTCAATAAAAAAAAAAAAAAATATATATATATATATATATATATATATATAACTGTAACATATGATTTATATATAAATTATAACTGTAAAATCCTCAGGCTTTTTTCAGGGTAAAATAAATGTTTTTGGCAACATACTGTTTATAAGTGATTAAAATTACTTTAGAATTTTGGGATGCTGATTACCACTGCTACGTAAACATCCCACAATTAAGAGCACATTCAGAGTTTTTTTTTAGCTCCATATCTGGAAACAGTGCTACACTTCCCTCTGAAATGTGCAGGCACATATTTAATGAATTAAATGAAAGCCTTATTTCCAGACAATAACAATTTTTATTCTGATTTATTGTGCAGTTTTAACTTAAGGTCAAGTGGACTTATAACATGTCAAGTTTTTCATCTGTACCCTCTTTAATGCCATTACTTTGTGTACACAATGCAATGCTCAGCATTCTTTGTGCGATTGCATTATTAAAGTTTCGAAGTTATGATGGCATTTGAGACAGAGCTTGACTGTTTACTTTAACCACGTAAAAGCCCTTTGGAAATGCATGCATAAGCCTAATTATTCTTTAAAACCAACATTCAAACAAGCCACTAACTAATTTTGAACCTGCACATCCATTTTTAGAGCTGACATTTGACAATCTAGTTCATACAAACCTTAAAGGTTAATTTACCCAACAATGAAAATTCTGTTATTTATTACTCAGCCTCATGTGAGTATTTCCAGTCCCCTGAGATCTGAGATCATCTTCAAAACACACATTTAAGATTTTTTTAAGAACCAAAAACACCAAAAACACTGTCAAAACATTCCATGTGAACTCAGTGGTTTAACTGTAATCATAAACATCTCTAAACACTTTTGTGTGCCAAAATAATTCTGAAAAACAAATTTGTTTTTAATAGACTTCCTTATCAGGTCAGGGTGCACATTTACTATGAGCAATGATGCTATGCTTGTGTGTTGTTCTGCTGAACCTGAAGCTAATATGCGACACAGAAGAGAAAACATAGTCAAACAAAGTCATGTTTTATAGGTTTTGTCACACAAAGTGTTCTTTGGAGCTTTAATATGAGGATGAGTAATAGGGATGCAACGCTTACAGATTTTGCTTGTACAATTATAGTCTGAAGAGTAAACACGTTTATCATGATTATTATGCATTCATTAGTTTCAAAACACTACTAGTTTAGAAAATGACATGGAAACTTATATTAAAGTGTTATTTATTGCTGCTCAGCACAATATAATAATAAAAACAAACAATAGTCCAATAGTTTCTCTCTCTGGACTTTTGGGAGATCAAATGAAGTTAAAGGCTGCCAAACCTCTGAAATGCACAGATCAGACTTTATACTAAACTTTTTCAGTATTCTTAGTTTTGAAGTTTTTATTTCTCTTTGGAGTAGAAATGTGTATATTTTATACAAGGTAGGAAGCTAGTTGGTCAGTTTTTGTCACGTGACTCGCAGTGAGCTTGCGCCATTCTTTCAACTAGAAGCATCTGAAAAGCGTGACCACATCGTGCCATGTGCACATCGCTCCCAATATGCTTGCAAGAAAAGAAATAACAAACTTGCTACACAAAAGACATGACGTGAACTACCCTTTGTTAATAGCCTCAGCCACTCAGCCATAGTTAATCGGGTATTTGTGCATATTAGCCTAGATGTAACTTTAAACTACTGCACATTTGGCATAACTTTGTTTAGTTGCAGAAGTTTTGTTCCCTGCAGAAACATGGTGTTTAGAAGCCTTCACGATTAGTTAACCGTGACAAATTAAAGCGTGGCTAATAGTGAAACCGGTTAATCGTTGCATCCCTACCAAGTAAATAATAACAGAAATGTCATTTTTTTGTTGGACTAAACCTTTATATTATAATAAGTGAACTTAAATTGCATTATAAGTAACCCTGTCCATTTATGCCATAGGTGAGTAGTAAAGACGAAGACTTCCTAGACCTCTCAGTGGATGTGGAGCAGAATACCTCCATCACACACTGTCTAAGGTAATGCCTCAAATCCCACACTTCTCTTTAAAATGTTTAATAATGTGGAATAATAACATGTTGTCTCTGCATTGACAGAGGTTTCAGCAACACGGAGACCTTATGTAGTGAATACAAGTACTACTGTGAGCAATGCAGAAGTAAACAAGAGGCTCAGAAAAGGTATGCAGTATGGCTGAAATCTGTCTTGTCCCTAAAGTGCATTTCTAATATATTCACATTGATGCCTTGGCATTCCTGGAACTAATGGCTCAGCATACCTTATATATACCTATTTATTTTTTCCTCATGAATGCATCTCTGTTGGCATGTGAAGTGCTGTCTGGGAATGGAAATGGAATTTTGAGTTCAAATTGATCTCCTATTTCTTCTTCCTTACAGGATGCGGGTAAAGAAATTGCCCATGATCCTTGCCCTGCACCTAAAGCGCTTTAAGTATATGGACCAGCTTCATCGCTACACCAAGCTATCTTATCGTGTAGTCTTCCCTCTGGAGCTAAGGCTGTTTAACACCTCTGGGGATGCTACAAATCCTGACCGATTGTACGATTTGGTGGCTGTAGTGGTGCACTGTGGGAGGTAGGCTTCAGCGTTTATTATTTTCAGGTGCTGATGTTTGAAGTCCTTGTGAAATTTAAGTTTGCAATGAGCGCTAGCAAAATAAACATTATATGAAGCAAACAATCTTTTGGTGAAAAATTAATCCATGAAAAAAAAATGTTTGTTTCAGCAATCTTCAATTAACATCTGACCTTTTGCTTTCCCGTTTGGTGTCAGTTTGATGGCTTCAACCACAATATTCTTAATTTCTCTTACCATTAGTTTGCTATGAAGGAATGAGGGAAGCCCTTTCCCACACTCAATATTTTGTTTCAGTTGTAAGTACATCATCAGTGCTTCCCACACATATTAATGGGTGCCCAAATATATTTTTAAATATTTTTTTTTACTGTTATTGTCCTCCTTTTACACTTTTTTTTGTGTCTGCCCAATATAAACAAACATCTGCAAGTGATTAAGTTGTGGAAAATCTTCTCTTGTTTACCCGTTTTATACTGCTCATTCTGTGTGTGCGAGAACTGTCAACACTCACATGCTCTGCAGACCCACAGAGACTCGCACCTTTTTGCGTCCGGCCGGGGTTTCTAAATCTACTAAAATGTTCAGGATTTAGTTTTGCTTTCGTTTTCTAAGCTGTCTTTAATTTTATACGCATATCAGCTGAGCTTGATAGACTTTAAATAATAGATTCTTTAATCTAAACGACTCATGAAAACTTCATGAAATGAAATACTAAATATACTTCATGAAATACTAAATACTCGGAGAGAACGAAATGACATCTAAATTGGCTGCGTAGTATTTGTACACCATTAGAAATGTGTAATTAACTCATTTGTCTTATTTAAATGATCTACAAATTTTATTCTTATAAATATTTACATTTTTAGAGATAGTCTATTTTTATTCCTTTTTTATTTCTTATTTGCTGTATATTTTATTAATTTGACATTAATAAATTCCATATTTTCATTCGTTCAATCATTCATTTTTGCTGCCACAGCGGAATGAACTGCCAACTTATCCAGCACATGTTTTATGCAGCGGATGCCCTTCCAGCTGCAACCTATTCCTTGGAAACACCCATACACTCTCATTTACACACACACACACACACACACACACACACACACACACACACACACACACACACACACACACTACAGACAATTTTAGCATACCCAATAACCACCTGTACCCGCATGTCTTTGGACTTTTGGGGGTAACCAGAGAACCCGGGGGAAACCCACGCAAACTCCACACAGAAATGGCAACTGATCCAGCGTAGGCTCGAACCAACGACCTTCTTGCTGTGAAGCAATAGCACTACCTACTGCGCCACCTCGTCACTTAATTTCATATTTTATACACCTAAAATGATTTGCCAATACTGTCAAAAATATTATGCCAATAAAGCAACCTGAAGTTGAATGAGAGAGTGAAGCCGATTTTACTTGTCAGTGGGTGCATAGGCACCTGAATAGCATAAAAGAGAAATAGTGGATTTTTTTTTTACATTTATTTATTTCTTTTTTTACTTTTTTTAACATATTGAAAAGAAAAACGTTAAAATAGATAATAATAAAAACAGTGTTAAAAGTCTTATTATGTTTTGTCGCATAAGGGTAACTATTTATGTGCTGTGGGTTAAAGGTGCTTTTTAATCCGGCCAGTATATTTCAAACCTGTGGAAAGCACTGATCATCATACTGAAATAAGTCAAAACAAATTCCGGTTCATGCTGATTTTAAACAGGCTATGAAATCAAATTTTCTTAATCTGTGACCCACGTATTAATGCAAGTTTCCTTTTTTATTGTAGAAATTTTTGACCATATCATTTTTACTAAATGTGATTTTGTTTGTTTTTTTGTAGTGGTCCAAATCGAGGTCATTATATCACTATAGTGAAGAGTCACGGCTTCTGGCTTTTGTTTGACGATGACATTGTAGAGGTAATGTATGATGTTCGTTCTACATAATCAATGATGTTTTCCAAATGCAACATTGCAGTTTTCATGCTCCCATTATCCAGAGAAAGTCAATTTCCTTGTTTTTCAGTTACCTCAAAATACAAAAAATGTTTTCCTTTAAATACAGTGGGGAGATTAGGTGATGAACACGTCAACATTTTTCTTAGAAAACATGTTTCTAAAGGTGTCGTTGACTTGAAATGTTTCCCGGATGTTGATAACAACCAAAGAAATCCTTATATGCAAAGAAAACAAATCTAACTTATTTACAATTTTTTTATTTTTTATTTATGCAAGTTATGCATAACAAACTGAAATGACACAGGGAAAAAGTATTGAACACACAAAGAACGGGACATGTAGAAAGGCAGTGGAAGCCCAGATAGCAGCTAAAATCTCTCAGTTCTTTCTCAGCAACGCTAATTTTCTATATGAGAGGCATCTTAAAGCTTTAACAAAGCCTTTTATTTAAAGTATTAAATACATTTCAGTAGTTTGGTACTTTTTCTTTGTACCATTTCAATGTTACTACACATAACCAATTTTTTCAAATTTTTGTTATGTTTGGATTTTTACCAAAATCAATTCTGCTTCAATTCCATGTCAACAGCTCCTTTAGAAATATTATTCCCAGGAAAAAACATGATGTATTCATTACTTATTTTCCCAGCTGTACACATTTCGCCATAGATACACTACCTGATAAAAGTCTTGTCATCGATTCCAGTTGTATGAGCAACAAATAATAACTTGACTTCTAGTTGATCATTTGGAAAAGTGGCAGAAGGTGGATTTTTCTAATGAATCATCTGTTGAACTGAATCCCAATCATCACAAATACTGCAGAAGACCTACTGGAACCCACACGGACCCAAGATTTTTACAGAAATCAGTCAAGTTTGGTGAAGAAAAAAATCCTGGTTTGGGGTTACATTCAGTATGGGGGCATGCAAGAGATCTGCAGAGTGGATGGCAACATCAACAGCCTGAGGTATCAAGACATTTGTGCTGCCCATTACATTACAAACCACAGGAGAGGGCAAATTCTACAGCAGGATAGCGCTCCTTCTCATACTTCAGACCCCACATCAAAGCTCCTGAAAGCAAAGAAGGTAAAGGCTTGGCCAGCCAAGTCACCAGATATGAACGTTATTGAGCAAGTCTGGGGTAAGATGGACGAGGTATTGAAGATGAATCCAAAGAATATTGATGAACTCTGGGAGTCCCGCAAGAACACTTGCTTTGCTATTTTACATGACTTTATTAAAAAGTGATTTGAGTCATTGCAGAGATGTATGGATGCAGTCCTCCAAGTTCATGGGAGTCAGACTCAATATTCATTATTTTTCCACTGCACCATGACTTTATATTCTCTACTGGACATTATTTCTGTTAAGAGACAAGACGTTTGTCTAAGCAAAGTCTTTGGTAAAATAAGTCTTATCTAGAGGCCTTTGCCTTTCATATAAGCCACTTCTGATACCAAATGATCAACTAGAAATCAAGTTATTATTTGTTGTTCCTAACTTGGATAGGTGACAAGACTTTTGTCAGGTAGTGTAGACTTTCAAATACACAAGCATGTACGTATTCTTTGTTTTCAGAGAAGTAAAATAAAAGTCTGAAGAAATGCTTCTGAAAAGCTTTATTTGTTTTTAACCTAGAATAGCCATTTAGTTTTATGTTCTAAGAAGATAACAGAAAGTAGAAGTATCTAAAAATGCACACAGTTTCAGTTCAGCAAACTCTGTTCATTCTTCCTCCAGCTGTTATTGTAATATGTTTATTTTCACATTGAGTTGCTGGTGATTAGCGCTGAATGCATGAGTTGATCTGAAGGTGTCTGGATGTCTTGCTCTGCACAGTAGCACCTCTGTTAACCCTCCTTGTCAGGTGATTAGCAGCTGCTGTTTATGCCTCAGCAAGTGCTTGCCTGGAGTTGTCCTCAGATTGATCCAAATACTTGTGCGTTCTCTAAAGGATGAGAATAGAAATGCACTAATGAGACTTAAGACTCTTGTCATTGGTTTGGTAAATGAAATAGAAGTTTTGTATTCTTGGTATGAAAAAGAGCAATTTACATATTGTAACCCAACACCATCTTTCCATTACGTCTTCATGATGTTGATTGTTTAAATGTGTTCTAGAGATCTGGTTTAAGAGTGTACTTTGAACTGACATTTAGACAGATTTTCCGTCAACAGAATGGGCATGTATAGTATAAATCCTTTCAGTTTTGACACACAAATGTCATATCCGCTTAACTACATGCTAATCTGAACAAATATTTACAGGCATGTTGGGAACACAAACTTTTAGGTGCTTCTCGGCACATGAAGTGGCTCTTGTAGCGTAAACACGAAAAGCAGCAGTCTTATAAATATCAAGCACAGTTGGGATGTGCATCTCTGGATGAGTAGTGCTTAGCTGTGTTATATGCTAAAGTGAGCTGCTGTTTTGATGCTATGGTGTCTCCCCAATTGCACATCTGGAAAGCAAGACATGAAAGCATTGAAACATTTCCACAGTTCAACCTGATGCAGATGCTTCAGAAGTCACGGGCAGTGTAATTTCTGCACCACTGGTAAACAGATTTTCTCAGTTTATCGCTTAAGTCAGCGTTATATTGTTTGGCCTAGCTGTGAATCTTAAACAGATTCAGTGTTACTGACTGCACAGATATCATATGCTTCCACATATAAATTGATGTTGTACTAAAGCTGTATGGACTTATACTGTATGGCCTGAAAACACGTACATTTTTCAAGATTAAAGTGTTTTAAAGCAATACCAAGTTTTTTGACCTTAAAAATATCGCTAAAATTCAGTAGTCTACTCTGTCAGTAGTAGAATATATTTAAACTAGAGGAATTCCGCTGCTGTGGCTACAAGATTGGCCTCCTCTTACCTGAAATTTGGACTGGGCGATATAGCCTTTTTTTCCACAAAAAAATCAATTCACGATTTAAATAAATTTTCCCCCAACAAAAAAAGCTTTGAGTTGAAAGTTAATTAATTATATAATAAAAAATGTTAAAGATAAAAAAGTTCTCGTTTAGAAATCAAATATAACAAGCTCTATTTATAATTGCATTTATTCATTCATTTTTTTTAGCCAAGTCCCTTTATTAATCCGGGGTCGCCACAGCGGAATGAACCGCAAACTTATCTAGTATATGTTTTACACAGTGGATGCCCTTCCAGCCGCAACCCAACACTGGGAAACATCCATACACTCTTGCATTCACACTCATACACAATGACCAATTTAGCTTTTTCAATTCATCTGTACCGCATGTCTTTGGACTGTGGGGAAAACCGGAGCACCTGGAGTAACTCCACACAGAAATGCCAGCTGGCTCAGCCGGGGCTTGAACCAACGACCTTGCTGTGATTCTATCGTGCTATCCACTGCACCACCGTCCTTATTGCATACAAAACTTTTTTTTAAATAATAAAACCATTTTTACAATTACAGTAAAAGTAAACTTATAGTAATTGTTAAAAAGGGACCTTTTTAAAGATGATTTATTTTAACTTTTTTATTTTTTCAATGAACATGCATTCATTTGTTTATTCAATTTGATTTTGTGTTATATCAGTTCATATAAATCAGTGGTTTCCAACCTTTTTTTTGTCTGAGACCCCCCTTTCCGCCAGAAAATATTGAAAGGCCCCCCTCAACATTTAATTATATTATCGCTCATATGTTTGCAGTAAGGATGACAAAAAATGTTGTTTTCAAACAAATGGTAATTTTTTATTTATTTATTTATTTATTTATTTATTTATTTATTTATTTATTTATTTATTTATTTATTTTTACTATATCTAGATACGATTATGCACAAATAGCCTAATGTAAAATGTAAAAGCAAAACATCAGTAGGCTATTTTCATCTGAAAAACGAAAGCCTTCGGCCTTTAAATTGGCCCTAATATATCAGTTGTCAATTATATAGTTGACAATCTTGTAAAAGTTTTTGTCAGTTTTTGTCAGTAGCTGTGATGTCCCTCATCTCATTTTGGGTGTGTCAACTCTTTTGCCTTGCACTCAACAATGTTCTGGGCTTGTAGCTGTATTGGGCATGAGTCATCTGTAAATTTCTTATTAATTTGGACAGCCTTATGCATTCGTTAGCAAGAACTTTGGCACAGATAATGCACCATGGCTGGGTCAGGAACTTTTTGCTATGAGAAAATGGAATAAAACTTTAGTTCAGTTAAGTATCTTGGTATTTCCTGCATTTCATGTTTCTAGTATTTCTAGTATTGCTAGCACTGTGACCCGAAATATTTGGAGCTTACTCACCTGGGTCCTGTGCTTGGGTCATTAGTATTAGCTGCTGAAGGCAAATCAGTGAGATGCTGTCGTTTTTGTGGAGGTTGAATTACAAATTTATTTTCTATTTTTTAGGTCAGCCAGGGGATAAAATAAACCAAGACAACATGATCATTCTCTTAATGGTCCACTGCTAAAAACGTTTAAAAATATGATGCAACCTCTTACTGTAAAAAAATACGTAGAGTTACAAATGCATGTCTCGTGGTGAATGCGTGACTGAGTGCCCTGAATTATGCTGTTTTTTTTGTCGGGTGTGTTTGTAAGAGTGTAGCATTTCTCTGAGTTCTCCTCTGTTTACTGCATGTTGTTTGTGTGTTTCTATAGCAAATGTAGGGGGAACTACTGGAGCCCAGTGTTAGGGTGAAAAACGATTTTCATTCAAACAAATCGATGTGAACTTCACACTGGAGTTAATTGATAAAATAGATTTTTCGCCTAGCCCTGCCTGAAATCATGCTGGCTTCTTTGGGTGAGGGACTGTACACACAGCCCTGCCCATCTTTGCCATTAGAACCATGGTCAAATATTTAAATGACCATGGCATTGAGCACTTGGGATCTACACACGTTTATCACAATCACATTGCATTCTAGGACATGTTGGTTCAGTGGACACATGAAGCCGGCTTATTCTCACTGTCAAAATCGAGGGATCATGGATATGTCCATGCAAGCTTCCCTCATTCACTTGAAGTGGAATGCACTTCAAAATAGCTTCAAGATACCCCCGAGGAAACAAGGAAAGGGAAGTTCAGAGTGTGTTTAAAAGTGGACTGGAATGCAGCCCATGACCAAAATAGTGTAATCAGCTTTGCTGTTAACAGGCAATTATGCTCATCAATAGGAATGGGTATCGTTAAGGTTTAACGGTATTACTACTTTTATCGATGCCACTTATCGGTTTGGTACTTTAATGGTTCTCTTATCAGTAGTTTTTGTAGTTTTTATAAAAAACAACAGTTTATTTTATTATATTTTTTATGAAAAAAAAACATAATAATTGTAAAACATTTAAATATTTTTTTTTCTCGCAAAATAATCTACAATGGTTTGGAAAATGCCTCAGTTTTTTTACCATTCTTCTGGAGAAAAAAATCAACATGTTTGTCTTTTTTGGCAGAAGTCGGGATCTTTCTTGGTTTTTATTGTGCTCCCTGCAGTATAAAATTCCCTCCTTGAGTTGCAAAATGCAGTTAAATGAGATTGTTTATAATATTTCATTAAAGCCTTCACTTAAATGAGTTAACGGTGTTTTGGGAGTTAACAATGTAAAAATAAGCAGTTTTTTATCATTTCTTTATAAGCATAATTTATTATTAGGCTATTCATAGGCTATATTTGTAAATACAGTTATATAAAAGCATTTTGAATGTTTAAGTGAATGTGTAACTTAATATGCGTGTTTATTAAACTAATATACTAATTTAGAGAGACCATATGTGATTGACTACTAGCATAACGATGTTGATGATGTACCTTTAGTCAGAGTGTCAGGGTTTATTTTGCAGAGTCCTGCTCAGCTGTCAGGGGAGGTGGTGGTTTGGAGGTGTTTGACAAGGTGCGCGCGATGTATCTGAAGAGCGAGGAGAGATGCGATGGGGAGGGGTGAGAAGGATGGGCGACGTATTTGAGGACCGGGAGGGAGACGCGAGATTACCTGGAGATTATCACTCGTTTGCAGGCATCCGGGAGACTCCCGAAACTTCCCGCCATACTCATAATTTTCTCTTTATATAGCCGTATGCCTATTACATATCCATAAAACACTGTGATATAACTGTGCTCGGATCATATCGCTTTCTCACTGCAATTGATCCGCTCCAGAGTTTGTTTCAATCGAGCCGAGACCACTTCATTCAAGCGATCTCGGAGCAATTGATTTGGCACGGATCTTAGCACCATTGCTGGTTTCACATATGCCAAACGAACCGGACTAAATGGGCAAATGAGACCGGTTCCGAAACAAAGGTGTAGGTGTGAAAGCCTCCTGAACCGTCTGAGGCCAGTTTTACTTAATAAACATTCCCTTGCCAAAACTCGCCACAAGTGAGATGGAGAAACTGAAAGCATGTCTGAAAGAGTATCTTTTTTAAACAAAATTTGTTTGATATAATTTGTTGGTTATTTTAATGTATTTTTGTTGGTCAGTTATCGACAAAATAAACAAAAATATGTGAGGTGAAGTTCAAAACAAGGTCCACTTATAGGCTTATGCTTCAGTGCACAAACTGACAAACAGGTCTGTTAAATAAAATAATAATAAAAATAAAATGACAGTGAAATATTCACAGTTTCACAGTAGCCTATATTACTGTAAATAATTGTCTGTTAATAAAAATCCATATGTGCCTGGTCGTCAGTTTCACTTTTAGCCTATTCATTTAGTCAACTACTTTGACCACAATGAGCCAAGCTTTGTAGAGCCAAGTATTCCCCTCAGAAGAATAAACTTAGTCTAAAGAATGAGAGAACAGAAAGTTATTGTAAGAATAATCTTACAGAGTGGCGCATGTCACGTCTGCGCAGCCGGTGCCTGAATGAAGCGCTTGCATCACTGACACAGCGTGCAACCCTCCAGTCTACAGACACTGCCAAAACTGCAGCACAAAGAAGAGAAATCAGTGAGTTGAAGATCTGTCCAATGTATTATTGAGCCTTTTCTCATCTAAAGTTTCAGGTAGGCCTACTTTGTGTGTGAAGAGCAGGTAATAACCCCTTTCTACTCCAGTGTACAGAGCAACATGATTTAAAAACAGCAATGATCTCCATGCTGCAGGTTAAAATGAACCCATTTAATGCAAAACGAAATGCATTTCTCCACCGATTACTTATATTAACAGGAACAAATAGTCTTGGAAATAGTTTTATGAGTTGTCATGAACGTGACAGTTTGAATTGTGAATAAATGGAGAACGATTGACAGGTGCAGCAGTGGGAAGCGCTGAAGTTAACATGAATTTAACCATGTGAATATTCATCCGTACTTCACATTAAACTATAGAATGGCTTCAAAACATTTCGGTTATAGTAGGCCTACATGACAACTTTCTAGTGCTACCTTCGTGGCTTTTGTTGGCTTATAACTTACACCGAATATACACATGCGCAAGATTGGATTTGGATCAGTACCAGCTGGCCGATAATCGATTTAGCAAAAATATGCAGTATCGAACTGATATTCGATCCAAATATTCCATCCAAATATTTATGCATCTCTAATCATGAATGCTAAGCCAATCAAACAAATTGTGAACAAAGTAGAAAGCAAGCAACTGGCTCCCCAGATTAAATGGGGTTTGCTTTAAATCCCATCATTCACCCTCTTCTTTCTTTGTTCCCACAGAAAATAGATGCCCAAGCAATTGAGGAATTCTACGGTCTGACGTCGGACATCTCCAAAAACTCAGAGTCAGGGTATATACTCTTCTACCAGTCTAGAGACTGAGCCAGCAGGAGTGATTAGAGGAATGAGAGGGTGTGATTTGTGAGAGACCGGATCGGGCAGAATGGGGGGGGCTTGGGCTGTGTTGACAGAGCTCTGCCTCCTGCTTCATCCCCTCTCAGTCAAGTCCCTTTTCATCCAGGCTTATCAGTCGAGCTTTGCACCGGAGCGTCAGGCCCCAGACTGGAGCAGTTGATGCCAGAGCGACCTGGACACAGCACAGCAATCGCCAGGCAGACGTAATCGCCGTCTGGTTCGCCGTCGTCTCACTAGCCTGCTTTGTGTTGCTCGGCACACACAAAACGCACATAAACACATGTGAAATGAGCTACACATACGTCTTGGTGGCCTGAGAACGGACACTGTACAAACTTTTTTTTTTTCTTTCCCCATCACACACAGTAATAAGGTTTATTTTAATAGTCTGGTTCGCTTCTCTGCATTCATCGTGTGATGATCTATGTTTGGCGCAATGTCATGGTCAATCCAGAAAGGCACACAATGGTTCTTGCAATGTCAAGGACCATGCTACGTCTGCTAGTTCTCAATGTGCTGTACGCAGAAGCAGTAACTCATGTTGTCATTGTAGTAGAGCTGCTCGACCTGAATGGGTAAATCTGAAGGGGTTTGGACGAATATGAAAAGGATGAGCGTTTTGGTGTCAGGAACTTCACAAGTGATCTCATGTAGGGCTTATTGGAATGGGTTGACGAGTGCTCTGCTAAGGATTGTGGATAGCATAGTAGTGTGTGGATAAAGGATGTAGCTTGGCTTAAGGATGCTTTTTCAGTATTCTGTGAATGTAAAACATTCTGCCAGTTCGTGTGGACTGTGAGCGAGTGTACAGATTGATTGTGTCATGTAGTGCACACTAGTGTAACACACATGGAGGAGAGAAATCAGGGCTTTTTAATATTCCCAATATAAACTGAAGCTCATAGTGAAACCAAAAGCTGCGCACATTTCCAGTCGTGTTTCATTAACACTGTGAGATTGTCTGAAATGAATGTGGACTCATTAAACAGTAGGAATGTTGGAGGATTGAGTATAGTACGGCTCTGCACTCCATTATATCGTCCTCTTTAACTCCTCTCTGGATCTGCGTAGTCTTTTCCGGCCTCTTCATTAATAACATTTGAACTCAATATTGGCCTGGATGGGAAGCGAAGCACAGCCAGTGGTGAAGGGCAGTCTTTCTGTGAATGTCTGCTCAAACCTGCTTGGCTCAGAAGTAGGTTGGTGACTCGGATAAAGGGTTGCTTCTAATTTGTAGCCCAGCCTGGAGGTTAAACCACTTTTTTTCCTAGGTTGGCTTGA
Organism: Danio rerio; assembly: GCF_052040795.2. NCBI lineage: Eukaryota > Metazoa > Chordata > Actinopteri > Cypriniformes > Danionidae > Danio > Danio rerio. Next base: position 52,278,179 of record NC_141027.1, read on the forward strand.
TGTTAGTGAATCTTACTACCTAGACCATCCTGCAAACTATCAAGATTTACAGGCACAAATAAACATAAGCAAGTTTAGGTATTCAAGGAACTTAAAGTTTTTTTTTGTGTGTGTGTTTTTAAATAAGCTCATTTTACAAGTCTCCAAAAGTTAAACAGTTGAGTTTTACCATTTTTGACCAAGTCAGCAGGTCTTGCAGGAGCACTTTTAGCTTAGCTTAGCATAGATCATTAAATCGGATTAGACCATTAGCATCTAACAATAGTTGCCTTATTTCAGAGGTTGCATCCTCCAAAGGATGCAGACTTCAAGGGTGAGTCATTCAAAGTCCACACAAGCCACACCGAGCATTTTGAAATGAGATGATCCAGCCTACAAAGGGACATATCTCATCACCTAGCAACAATAACAGCTGCCATTAATAAGCAGTAATAAAATTCGTAATAATTAATTTTTATTTAGAGCGATTTTAAAACATTTTAAGCGAACTGAAGTGTTTATAAAAGCATAATGATGAAAACTGTCTACAAAATCATTTTTAGTAAGACATGTCATACTCTTTTTGCTTTTTTAATGTGTTTATACCCAAGTAAAATAAAACTTAATTCATTCATTTAATCTGGAGTTGGCTTTTTAAAACGTCCTGCCGTTATCCGCACGTAATCAATTTTGGGATGTTCAAGGCTGCTAAGTATCCACCGGTTGTGTCCTTCATTACCTGGGAAGCAAAGGACACATTTTGAGGCTGCATTTGAAGGAGCATTCTACATTTTTTTTAAATGAGACCGCCTTCATCAAGCAGCCCCTTTTAAATGTATCCTTGGGTGGATGCAGCCTGTGAAATGAGACAGCTAATATTATGCAGCACCTGAAAATAGTCCCCAGCTAGCTAACGAAGTAAAAGATTAGTATAATATTGCACCTGCTGCAGGCATAGTACTTGATTATTACGCCAAGTTTCCAACCATATTGGCCTAGAAAAGAGCCAATTTTCAGTTTGTCCTAGTACATGTTTAAACTACAGAAGAGTCAAGAATAAGAAAATTATCATAACTTTTTTTTGAGAGCCTAATGCTAATGGTCTAATTCGATTCAATGATTTATGCTATGCTAAGCTAAGCTAATAGTGCTCCCCTGCCAGACTGAAAGGATTCAAAAATGGTCAAACTCAACTGTTTAACTCGAGAGAAGTTGTCAAATGAGTGTTCCTTTAAATCCTAAGTTTTGCTAGTACATGCCAGCGAGATACAGCAGTAAAAGAGTCCAGTTTTGAGCAAAATAGCTTTGTCCATTGCCTCTCAACCACATACCTGGAGGACCACCAGCTCTGCACATTTTTCCATGTCTCCTTAACCAAACACACCTGATTCAGATCATCAGCTCATTAGCAGAGACTGAAAGACCTGTAATGGGTTTGACAAAGACATCTAGAACATGCAGTGCTGGTGGTCCTCCAGGAACGTGGTTGAGAAACACTGAATTAGTCTGTTTTTCTTATCTAACTTTATCCCTGTCAAATAAAGACTAAAAAGGATGATATACGATGGTATAAAAACGAAAAAGTGGTCATTTTATTTGATAATTTCAGGTTTCCTGTGTAAATGACACTGGTTTTATTTGATAGTTGGTTTGACGGAAACACGCTTTAATCTGTGAGAGGTCATAACTGACAGTGCTGCTGATTATTATTCCACTCATCCTGAAGTCTACTTGGTATCGATGCATGTGTGGTATAACAACTCTTGACATTGTTATAAAGCATGCATAAAGGTCTTATAAACAAGACATCACAACGTCTGTTAAGAGGTTTACGCTTCTCGCCGGTCAGTTGAACTCACTGGCATTGCGTGTCTCAAGTAGACTCAACTGTATGTAGAAATAAACTGACATATGGTGCCATGTCATGTAAATTCCACATTTACACATACTACAGTGTTTGTAGATGTGTCATCATCACTTTTGAATTAAAGGGATAGGTCACCCAAAAATCTGAATTCTGTCATCATTTAGTCACCATTGACTTATTTGAAACCAGATTAGAGATTATATTTTGAATAATGTTGCTAACCTGGAACCATTGACTTCCATGGTAGGAAAACAAATACAATTGAAGTAAATGGTTTCCAACATTCTTCAAAATGTCTTCTTTTGTGTTTGGAACAAGTCAAGGTTGAGTATATGATTGCAGAATTTTCCTTTTTGTGTGAACTATCCCTTGAAGGCTTCTCCAAGCGGAGTTAACTGGATATTTTTATTTCTTTGGTTTGTGATCTAGTATAGTTACGGGAGAAGGATTGTTCCTTTATTTTGATGATTTTATTTATGTGTAATTATAAATGTTCTATTAACTTTTCTTTGACATTCTCTCTCTTTTTATACATTTTGCTAATTAGTCCCTTATTTGGACACCAGGTCTGTTGTATGTGATGAAGCAGAAATGTAAGGGTGAACGTTGAAATGACTTACCAGATTAATGCTGCAAGAAGCTCAGTTACTAGTCATAGAAAGAGTTAATGCACTGATCTGAGTGTTAGCTAGCTGTGGCATTAGCAGACGGACGTGTACTGGATCTAATGCCATGTCATGCTAACGTTGTTTCATCCCGCCCCTTCCTATAACATTGTAATGATGTTTATTCCATACTGGGTTTGAAAAAAAAGTGCACTTTCGATAAAGCAATGTACAAATTGTAAACCAGGTGAATGATCTGGTTTGTGGAGTGGAGTGGACAGCGTGGATGAAAGATGGGACTGGGTCATCCTGTCCCAAATAAAAGCAAACAAAACGCATCAACCACCTCAAGGGGGTTCATATAGTGATCTCTGTTTTTTTTTTATCATGTCATGTGTTCACTTTTTTTCCTGATTCACAAAATCTTCACGGTTTTGTTCAGGTAGTGGTAAGAGATCTGAAAGAGATAGTTCAACCAATAAATTACTGCTTGGTTATTTACTCTAGGATGGGTGATATGGCAAAACTGCAATCTCGATGATTATTTATTGAACGATAGTGATCTATGTTTCAATATAAGTTGTTAATGCTTTCAGATTTAAAAGAGTACCCCAACAATGACTGAAGCCACTAAACTTTGAGGGTCCATTAAACGGCGTAACATATTTTTGGTGGCTGAAAATTCGGTACATCTCTAATATGATGAAGAGTTGTCACAGCACTGTTACATGCAGCGAAATTAGACCCCTCCGACCAGGCCCGGATTAAGAATTCAGAGGCTCCTGGGCACAATGTCTTGTCGGTCCCCTACCTGGTCACACCCCTATTGTTAAATAAAAAAAATAAGAATAACATTATTTTAAAAATAAAATTAATCTATAATGTATTGCCCACCTTTTTAAAGCAGATGATATACAGTACATATATTTCTAGTCTACAGAGATTTAACAAATTTTTAAAGCATTTAAAGCACACTTTTAAAAAACGAAAATCATCAGAAAGGAGTTCATCAGATGCTATTTGAACTGAGTTCATGATCATGTAAAACAATTTGCAATGCACTTTTAAGCTACGCCACTCATGCTGCTGTGTGTAGCGCTTTTTAGTTATGTTGTCTCTGTCTATCAAATGGTGATGGGCGGGAATCACTTAATTAGCTTATTCCAACGAGGTGTGTAATTTGCATGTAGCCTAAATAGACACTCCAAAAAAAGTATTTCCCCATACACAGACATCACACATTTCAGGGGAGGACAGGTCTGTCGAGACATAACAGAGAAAAATAGGAAATAAGATACATTGGGGGACAAATGGAGATAAAAAAAAAGCCTTAAAGTAGGGCAATATCAACACACTTTTCGATTCCCATTGTTGCTCATTTCTGCTGTGTGATTGGCTCTTAGATCATTATAAAAAGTCCAGAGCTTGTCATTGTCATTTACCTAAATTTTAGCCCGATTCGATATAATGCCATTTATCGGCCCTAATTTACTCACCTCATTTTTTAAACATTTTTTTCTGCTGGACATGAAAGAAATTTTGAAGATTGTTGGCAACCAATTAGTTGATAATAGCGATTAAATTATTCAAAATTATTCTAGCATTAGAATAATTCTAACAAATTATAATAAATTATTCTAGCATTTTTACATGCTAAAGGTTGGTAGCAGAATTGCACAGAAACTTGTGCTGGGCGATAAGGCAAAAATGCAACTCGATAATTATTTCCCATATTAAACGATAATGATATACATTTCGAAATAAGTTGTTCATGCTTCCAGATTTAAAGGAGAACCCCAACAATGACTGATGCCACAAATGTTAGAGGGTCCATTAAATGGGATGACATTTTCGGCCAATAAATTTGAAAAAGAGTTTTTATTTGTCTTGACACTGTTACTAGGACTGGGCGATTAAGCGAAAAGTTATCGAAATCAGCATTTAGAACCTATAATCAATCACATTTTTCCAGGTAGATTTTTTTTTCAATTAATTTTCTGCAGCGTGTGGAGTCATTTGACCCTGCTCTTTTTATACTTTTGCGTTGAGCTCACACATATGGTCCAACGTAATCTCACGGCAATTCGTAACTTTTTGATTTAGTGGCTAATTCGTTCTATCTAATTCGTACATTTTAGTACGATTTGCTCATCACCCAATGACGTTTGGGGTTTGGGGTGGGGTTGGGTGCCACGCCTCCTTTTTAAAATCGTAAATTTCATACGACTGAACTCGTACTAATTCGAATTAACCACTAAACTGACAAAATGTAAAATACTTACGTTTTTCTCGTGAGATCAGGCTGGGTCCGGGACGGCCTTCGTGCAGTCACATACTTCTCGCTGTGGCTGACGCCGACGCTAAATTTATTTCTTTTATTTTTACTTTATTTTAAAAAAGCAACATAGGCTCATTTTGAAAACGTACATGTATATAGTTTTTTGGAGATTGCGAATTATGTAGTCAGAAGTATGCATGGCTGCATTTACTCTTTAAAATGAACGCTATTGGGCAGTACGATGCCGTTCCTTTACCTGCTTACCAGCTGAGTGCTTACCACCGTGTGGACAATTTTTCTGCCGTTACAAGGTGTCTGCGGGGTCTTAAAAAGTATTAAAAGTTGATTAAATCAATTTGGAGAAATTTAAGGCCTTTAGGAAGTCTTAAATGCTGCAACAAGGTAATACATTTTCATCATTATTGATAACACAGTTGTATAATTATAGTTGTATGCTAAAGTTTGAAATTTTAGGATGTTGTGTAGTTTATGAAATCCATAAAATCCTGCTATATTTGATGTCACACTGCTTTGTTTACTACAGTAACCAAGGCAGCACCATTATTTCTGTTCTATAGTAGACGCCTTCTGGATTAACATTTATTTTTTATAAAGTATATGAATAATGTTTTCCTTTAGGATTAGTTCCTTACAATCAGTATTTAGTGAATATATTTAAAATGTTGCCAATGTTACCGGTTCAGACCTAAAGGGGCGATGAGGTCTTAAAATGTATGGAAAGAGACTTAAAAATGTCTTAAAAGGTATTGAATTTTACTCTCTGATTCCAAATCAAATCTGTTTTATTGTCACATCATCAGTAGCACGTGTGCTATGTTGAGTAAAAAGCTTAGATCTATATAGTCACAGGGTCCTGTATATACCCAGTGTTAACAGTTTGTCCAGTAGCTCGACATTTACGTCAGCGGACTTGAGACGCAGAGAGAAGTTGACCACGACAACAGGGTTTGAATCTGGCGAAGAACGGTTCCAGAAAGCAGGTAAGACAAAAACAGAAGCCAAACAATAAATAAATTAAATAAACCTTCATTAATCGTAATCAAGTAAAATGGCCATTTTATCGAGATTTTAATTTTAGGCTAAATGCCAGCTCTAATTGATACATTCAGCGAAATAGGACCCCTTAGACCATACACAAACATCACTTATTTCGACAGGTCAGTTGAGATGTAGCATAGGAAATAAGGTACAATGGGGGAAAAAAAGGTTAAAAAAGCCCCTTTCAGACTGTCCTCAGAGCAATATCAACACACTTTTAGATTCCCATTGTTGCTCATTTCTGCTGTGATTGGCTCTTAGATCAGTATAAAAAGTCCAGAGCTTATTACTGTTATTGACCTAAATTTTATTGCGATTCGAAATATTATATCATTTATTGTCCCAGCCCTTATTTTCTCACTCAAATTTTTCAAACTATATTTTTTCTGCTGGACACGAAAGATGTTTTGAAGATTTTTGGTAACCAAATGTTATTTTAAAGCCATTGATATTCTTGCATTTCTACATGCTACTGGTTGGTGACAGAATTGCGCAGAACCCGTAAATTTGTTGAAAAGATCATTTCGCAAAAGTGCGTAAGTGCGACTCAGAGAAAACGATTATGTGCACACCTCTCTTCCAAACGGGACATTTATATAAATGGCAAACGATTTTGAAATTGTACACAGCTGACTGCGGTCAGAGCACTGCCTTGTAAATCGTAAAGCAAAAAAAAAATACAGATATTAGTGTGTATTCAGAATAACAAGCACACTGAAAAAATAATCAGAGTCTGTAATTAAGATCTTGTGGCGAAGGTAGAAACTTGCACACGTACACTTTTTTTTTCCACACAAAACGTAATTTGTGGCAAAGGCTCTGAACGAGGTGGTGGACTCGCAAAGGAGTTTGAAATTAGTCCAATGACAGAAAAGTGTCAGTTTGCCTTTATTTTAAATCATTTATTGTGGGATTTTACGCATTAATAAATCAAAGTGTTGCCAATTGTCTAGTAAAAAACAACAACATGGAATAAATGCTGTAGTAGTACTCTCAACATTAAACGGTCAGGTCAATCTGCGTAAGACTAAAGTTATTCTCTCAAAACACATCTTGTGTATGATGATTTCGGTTCATGATCACCACTTTTATTAGATTCTCAGATAGCTGCAGGACTTTGCCTCAAGAAAAAGTGCCTACCCCAGCTAGCAAAATTCATGTGGCTCAAATCCGGCCCACACCAGACACTTACATCCGGCCCACATACCACATGGAATGATGGCACTTGGGCGGTCCGCTCCTGTTTGCCAGATCTGGGCCACAATTAAGCCGTAGCAATATCACATATCAGCCAGAATTCAACCAAATGAACCAGAACTGACCCTATTCTGGGCCACAGTTTGCTTTTATTCTGGCCCAGATCCGGCCCACACCAGACACTTACATCTGGACCACATACTGAATGAAATATGGCTCTAGGGTGGTCCGCTCTTGTTTGTCAGATCTGGGCCACATTAGGCTCACAGCTGCAATAGCCAAATCTTACTGAGCCCAATATTTGCCAAACGTGGCAGACATATGTCATGTTATTAGGATAACTGAGCCACATTTGCACTTACACGTGTGAGCCACTTTAGGTTTAGACCCAGATTACCTTTAAATGACAATGCCACATTTTTGCCAACTGTGGCCCACATTTTCCCTCCAACATTTGGGCCAAATTGATCATTTTCCATATGGGCCACATTAAGCTTACATTCAGATTACATTTTGCAATAAGTGCCAAATCTTTGCCTTAGATGGCCCATATATGAAATTGAATCTTTGCCCCCACTTGGCCATTGTACAGGTGGGCCACTTCCTCATTCGTTTTGTCTGGGCTGAAGGAATACCACCAGTGCCGCATAGCTGCCTAAAGTAGCCCACATATGTATGCTATCTGGGACATCTTCTCAGACCTTGATGTGGTGGTAAGTACTTCTCAATGTTAAAGACTTTATAAATAGGAACATTGCTGTGAATTTAAGCATTCGCATGCTTTTAGATCAAACTGGAGCATACACACACTTTCAGAGCTTAATTTAAGCAGGAGAGAATGTGAATGAATGCTTGGTGATTGTTTCATGCGCAGTGAGCAGCGAAAGTAAGTAATGGCATAGTGGCCTACCTAAATAATATTTGTATTTTCAAAGTGGCAAAGAGTGAGTTATGCATATTTTAAAACCACAAGTAAATCTGATAATGAGCCTGATCAAAAAAGATCTGAAGAAGATGAAACTGTCTCTGGATCAGGATAGCAGGAGGCAGAAGCAAAGCCAGAATACATGACAGAAGAGGTAACTGCGGGCTCTTCTTGAAGACTAGACTAAGTGAGTCATAATTATTTTTTTCACTCGACACCTAATAGTGAAGTGACCTGAATAGTGATTGTTCATACGATTTATGTTTGTAGCTACAAGTTTTTATAATCCATGACTGACCTATAACATGGCACAAAATAATCAAAGACCGTTCAGAAATGCGATGCTCTTGTGTTCAATAGAAAATACAATCTCAAACAGGTTTATGACAAGTGAAGGTTGAGTAAATAATGAAAGAATATTCATTTTTGGGTGAACGATTCCTTTTAACACAAAAGAAAGATATCATGGAAGTCTGGCTACCATCAACTGGTAACTAACGTTCTTCAAAACGATCTTCTTCTGTGTTAAACTAAAAAAAAAAAAACTTACGGTTTAATCACCGTGGAACATTTACTCACACTTAACTGGTTTTAAACTTTTGGAATTTTTTTCCTCTGTTGAACACAAAACAAGATATTCTGAAATAATGTTAAAAAAAGCAGTCATTGACATCCATAGTAGGAACTAGGCATGGGCTTGTATAAGATTGTGACGTATAATAACCTTGGATAAAAATATCACGGTTTCATGGTATTGTGATTAAATCTCTGGGTAAAAAAAGCAACCCTTTTCCTCTTTGAACATGGTATATTTTATTTTAACATTTAAAATATTCTGAAACAGTATGTCAGGCTAAATAATTAATAAGTCATTGACTTCTGCTGTCTTCATTAGTTTCAAAAACACAGATTTCTGTACAACTTGAAAAGGCATCTTTGAATATCTTTCTTTTCTTTGAATATTAAGTAAAGCCACTGCACTGTTCGGGTATAACATGCTTGTATATTGGTTTTAAGCCATTTTTCTCTCTCAAATGTTTCCTGACTTATGGACTGACCAGTAGCTTCTGATGCGGAGGGTTCTTTAGCTAGAGACTCAGACTTTATTATTTCGTTTAGGGAAACTAAAATTGCAGTAAGGTGCTGTAACACAGGCAAAGTTCCATGTACACATTAACAAGATATTACAACACAACATGCAATACATCATTTTTTTTGGTGCATCTCCCTCCCCTCTGAACTCATTTAATGATCTAATGGCCACCATTATAAAATAATTTATAAGTCTATTTGTCCTGCAAATAGAAACTCTAAAAACACCGTCCTGATGGCAACAGCTGAAACACAGAGTACAATGGGTGATCCAGGGTGCATACCCTGAGCTCTCTTTAAAACAGAATTATGGTAAATTATCATTGGACCAGTTTGGTTAAAACTGATGATCTTGCCTTCCACCTTCACAAGACTACTCAACCTGTTCTTATTTGACACAGTCAGATTACCATGCCAAGCTACAATGCAGAAAAATAAAAGGATTCAATAAATTGTTTATAAAACAGTCATTATAGAGGTACAAACCTGAAATAATCTCAAGTTTCCTAATAAAATAAAGTTTCCTCAGAAAAAAAGTTGAAAAAACAGTGATACTGTTGCCCTAAAAAACCCTCAATAAAATAGTCAGAAAAAAACACATAAAAGGTGACATGGTAGTGCAGTGGGTAGCACGATCACCTCACAGCAAGAAGGTCACTGGTTCGAGCCTCGGCTGGGTCAACTGCCATTTTTGTGAGGAGTTTGCATGTTCTCTCCGTGTTCGCACGGGTTTCCTCCAGGTGCTCCGGTTTCCCCCACAAGTTCAAAGACATGCGCTATAGAGGAATTAGGTAGGCTAAATTGCCCATAGTGTATAAGTGTGTATGGATGTTTCCCAGTGATGGATTGTAGCTGGATGGGCATCTGCTGCATAAAAAATATGCTGGATAAGTTGGTGGTTCATTCTGCTGTGGCGACCCCAGAATAGTAAAGGGACAAAGCCAAAAAGAAAACAAATGAATGAAACACATAAAAAATTACAAATACCATAGGAAAGGTAAAACAGAAAATTTTGATGGTTTTAAAACCTTATTTTTTTCCAAACAGTGGTAAACCTTAAAACCGGTCATCTAGAAAGAAATATTACGAATGTCAATGGCTGTTTTCTTTTTTTCTCCTCCCGAATTCTTCAATATGTCTTCCTTTGTGTTCAACAGAAAGAACTCAAACCAGTTTGTAAAATTTGGAGAATTTTTCATTCTAATTTTAAATCTCTGTTAAACAGTTTTGGAAAAAAGTAGCTATCCCTACAAAGGTGCATTCAGGTTGATGTCAATTATATTTACAAATGTAAAACATACATTAGTATAATATGTAAACAGGTGGAAAGATTTGTAATAGATAAAATCACAGTAATGCCCATAAAAAGATGCATAATTTGGTTTACTTGGAAGATAATTTATTAATTTATAGCCTTACAAGTATAATTAGCAGGTTAATGTCAATTTCTCAGAGCATTGCGTCATCAGTACACAATGAACAGCCATGCTAAAGCTAAAGCTACAGAATGCACCTTTAAAAATCTGTACAAAAATGATTGAAATCGAATAGAAAATGATTTAATAGCAAATAAGAACTGATGAAAAACTACCTTGATCTTCAGCTTGTGTGCAAAGAAGGTTTGGCTCCAGCTTAAAAGTCCAATATTAGTCTGAATGAACGAAGTGTTTCTTAATCAGAAGTGCATGGGTAGTAAGTTCATTTGGCATTTGGTGATAGGTGTTCATAGTACTGCCCACTAAAGAATTGCCAGTGTTCACTCTGAAAAACATTGCTCTTATGAAAGAAAGACAGCTTTTTCTTTTAACTAAACAGAGTTCAGATATTTAATACAGTCAATATTTGTCTAGGATCTAGTTATATGAATCTTTAACGCCAATAAAATGTTGACGTCAGTGAATATCCCCCCCTGGTGGTTCAATGATGCCATGAGTTCAGAGAGCGTTCTCCAAAGCGAGTCAAGTTATCAAAAATACCCCGTTCTTCAAAAAGAAAAGAGGAAAAGAGTCTTCCATACCACCTAACGTTTCTCAGACTGCGAGTGGTCATTGAAGAAATTTTGCAGGGAAGGACTTCTTCTGACAACAGGTATCTGAAAAGCAACATGTACAGCATTTAAGGGTACAGAATCCATTTTGTCCAAATAAAAACAACTCAAAACTACCAAGCATAGCCTACTATATGCGCTTTATTTACCAAAAGAAATGTGTTAACATATATGTAAATGCTTCTAAGCCTCAGTTAGCTGCCAATACATCAGAAAACAAATACAACTAGCATGCTTCAAAAAACTTGAGTATTATTGTAAACAAATAATATAATAAGAGATGTCTGTTTTTGCTGAAATGTTCAGGACCTACATGTAAATAATTTGTGTATATAAAAAGCTGCTTTCTATTTATATAAGTTGTATAACAGCCTATATATTTACATTCTAAAGTCACATGTCTGTAGCTTGATAAAATACATAGTTCTGGCAAGTTTATAATGATAATCTCACTTTAAAAAAAGGTCTTCTTGTTCTAGATGAGCTTGGTGATTTAAGATTGTTCATATAAACATTATATCGTCCTTTACTTCTCTGTGTGTGTGTATTTACTGGCAGTTCTCACTGTTATGTGTACATTCATTCACACGCACACACACACACATCCCCAACACTACATGTAGGGGTCATACTATAGTCTCTGAGCCGGACACCTTGCCAGTGAAAAAGTCCCAGAAGTTGCTTGGCGTCTTGCTGTCGTCTGAGGTGGTGGAGGAGGCGTTGGAGTTCTGTCGTACCCAGATGCCCTTCTCTCGAGGACTCTGTGGCTGAGAGCCGCTGTCCTTCCGGCTCAGGCTGAAATGAAGACGCTCCTCTGGACAGGTGTGCCTGGAGCTGGCCTGCCGCTGCTCCTGAAGCTCTCGCTCATCACTCGGGGCATTGGAGGAGGACTGGGTCAGACTCAGCAGGTTGTGGTGGGAATGAAACTGCCTCATTTTTACAATGGACTTGGGTGGGACCTCGGAGGATCCTGTTGTATAGAAGAATAGAAAAGGAACAATTTGCTTACTTTTTTATTATTGGTCTATAGGTTGGTATCAGAATATGGGCTCTATTTTGACGATCCATGTGCAAAACGAAAAGCGCAGGGCGCAAACGCTTTCAGGCCGTGTCAGAATCCATATTTGCTAATTTAAGGACGAAAAAAATACGCTTTGCGCCATGGCGCATGGTCTAAAAGCGTTGAGTTTATTTTCTTAATGAGTTATAGGTGTGTTTTGAGAATAAACCAATCAGAGTTTCATCTCCCATTACCTTTAAGAGCCAGCTTCGTCGCGCCATAAGCGCATTTGCTACTTACATGACGTGAAGTAAGTGTAAGTGGAAAAACTGAGCATTTCACAAGCAAACAGTTAACAGTTGACAGTTTTTTTTTTTTACAGAAAACAGTTAAACAGAGCATCTACTGCGTCAGAATGAGAAATAATCAAGCTACTTTCGCTCTTGGATAGGGAACCTTTACGCACAGACATCAATTAGCCTATAAATAATTTTGTTTGTTAAGCGCAAATATTTGTTTCAAAACTATTTCTAAATTCAGTTCTAATTTCTAGCAAACAAATAAATGAACAATAATAACAAAATGTGCTCAAAAATCTGAGTTATATCCTAAAACACCTGCCATGCCCCATATGGTCTAAAACCTGCAGGTGGGCAAATCTAAGCTTGTTTTTAATAAAACAAATAAAAATATGGATATAATAAATAATACTGCTAATAATAATAATATTATACAAAAGCAAATTGTTATGAATGAACTAAAAAAGCCTCCCGAGATGAAGAAGACATAAAAGCAGTGATTTTTCATATTTATGTAGGCTAGAAAATAATATGTTTTGTAATATTTTAATCTTTTATTTTTATATCCTATATCTACTCTTATTATATCCTATATATATCCTTAATATTAAATTTTTTTCATATGTAAAGATATTTGCGTATTGCTCTACATCTTGTGTGTAGGCTATTAAGCAGTGTGTAAGCGAGGCGCAACTCTGCGCTGGAGTTTAGACCGGGTTTGTTTTGGTCTAATGAAAAATCTATTATAGTTGCACAAAATAGCAACGCGCCAGCAGTGCGCCTCAGAACGCCTTCCTTTTTAGACCAGAATGCCTATGGGTGCACATATGAGTGCTAATGCATTTGCATTAAACAACGTGGTGCAAAACAGCAAAACGACACTTGCGTCAAGCTGAAACTAGCAAATAACATTTGCGCCGCGCCTTGTGCCAGGTGTATAATAGGGCCCATTATGTTTTAAAGACATTTTTATTCAGTATTTTGCAAGGATGCATTAAAATTTCTAAACAAAAATGCTCTATATTAAAAGATGCTAATTTAATTTACGAACATATTTTTATACAGCCTACCGAGAAACATATCAATGGGATAGTTAACGCAAATTTATATTTATCTATACAGATACAGTAAAGACCACCTGTTTATTTTTTCCCCAATTTCAGTTTAACGGAGAGCAGATTTTTTCAACACATTTCTAATCATAATAGTTTGAAGAACTATTTTCTAAAAACTGATTTATTTTATCTTTGTCATGATGACAGTAAATAATATTTGACTAGATATTTGTCAAGACACTTCAATACAGCTTAAAGTGACATTTAAAGGCTTAACTAGGTTAATTAGGTCAACTCAGCAGGTTAGGGTAATTAGGCAAGTTATTGTATAATGATGGTTTGTTCTGTAGACTATCAAAAAAAATTGTATATATAAATAAATATTTATATATTATTATTATATGTACAATATTATATATATATATATAACCGGCTTTATTGAGGAAAATATGTCTTAACTAAATCCTGTTGTTACAAGAAATTACCTTTTATAACATTATTAAGTGAAAAAAATAGGCTAGCCTGTGTGTGGCAGCATTGCGTCACCGTGAATGAGTCGGCCTATCTGGTTTCAGAATATAAAAAACAAGCCTTTATTCGTTTTTGTTCTTTGGATGCATGTGTGTATTTATACATACATAAGAAATATACATAGAGCACACACAATTATTATGTCAAAACAAACTTTTGTTTTGGATGTGATTAATCATGATTAATTTGTGTCAATAATAATGTTACATTTATAAAAACAATTAAAGCTGTCTTACACTTTTTAATCTTTTGATCCTTAAAAAACCCTGTTTGTTGTTTAATGTATTCATTAATTAATAAAAGATTAAGTTTAAACTAAATTCTGTTATTTTAAACCTTACATTTTATCATAGGCTCTTGAAAAGAAGGTATTATCTTGATGAATTTTCCACAATTTATTTATTAAATAGATGAAGGAAGCAAGAAATGTTAAAGACTAAACTTTTGAATGGTAGTGCATATAATGACACACACGCACACAAAAAGAGGAAGCAGATATTATTAGAAGTCCACAGCTTCGTTTGAAGAAGTCTGCACTATACTCACGTTTCCTGTTAGTGTTTAGATGAAGTACATTGAGCAGGACCTCGCTGCTCAGACTTCCTATTGCAGAATGCTCTGGGTACAGAGGACACAGTGGCTCCCGGGAGGAAAGGTCATCACTGGACTGACCCATGGAGTCCAGAGACGACTGAGTATCCCTCCGTCCACCAGAGTCCGGCTCCACTGTTAGGCTGCTACTGCTGCTGTCACAATGGAGAGACATTAGAGTCATACACACAATAATGCACTTCAGTGTTTGGACAAGTGGCAATTATTGTCGCTTTGCCTCTGTAATCAGGCACATTAATCATGACAGCCTTTAATTTAGAGTATTTAGCCGATTAACAATGTAAACAAATGTTTGGGTTACAGGGTTCTGTCCTTTGAATTGGGAAATGATAATTATTAAATCATAAGGAGAATTATATTTAAAGCGGCACAGTGGTTTAGAGTGGCTCAGTGGTTAGCACTGTTGCCTCACAGCAAGAAGGTCGCTGGTTCGAGTCCCTGCTGGGTCAGTTGGCATTTCTGTGTGGAGTTTGCATGTTCTCCCCGTGTTTGTGTGGGTTTCCTACAGGTGCTCCGGTTTCCTTTACAGTCCAAACACATGTGCTATATGTGATATTAGGTAAACAAAATTGGCCTTAGTCTATGAGTGCATGCATGAATCTGTGTTTCCCAGTGTTGGGTTGCAGCTGGAAGGGGCATTCATTTTATTTAAATAAAAAAGACTATTTGAAATTTGAAAGTCAAAGGTGTGTTCATGGCATAATTATCATAATTACACCATTATACTGGTCGAACCAGCAACTGTCTTTTTATGAGGTGATCATGCTACCCACTGCACCACCGTGACGACCCCCTCTTCTACACTTGTAAACTCTAAAACTTAAAGTATTGCTACAGAAAAAGTAAGAGGACCTAAATGGCTCCAAGCAGAACATCATGAGTTGACATCTCAATATTACTGTAGTAAGACATGGCATGTGAACGCACCAGAAGAATATGAAGTTAACTGTTGTAATGGGGGAAAGAATGACAATCCCATAAAGCATTGTAAATCACACACAAAATCACATTTAACACAGTGGACTTGAGTGAGTTTCTACCTGAAATTGAAGTTAAATTAAATAAACTTTACAAGTAATTTTAACTTACAATACACTGATTTTACTTAAGAATCATTAAATCTTGTATAACTTCAAAACTTAAGTTATCTTGCTTTAACTCTTTTGATGAGTTAGAGCAGAGATCACCAAACCTGTTGCTGGAGGGCCGGTGTTCTGCAGATTTTAGCTCCAATCCTAATCAAACACATCTGAACAAGCTAATCAAGGTCTTGCTAGGTATAATTGAAACACCCAGGCAGGTGTGTTGAGGCAAGTTGGAGCAAAACCCTGCAGACACCAGACCTCCTGGAACAAGATTTTTGACCCCTGAGTTAGAGTAATATAAAAAACATATTGGCATGACTTACTGATTAGATTTTTTACAGTCTGGGGTAACCACTGATTTAAAATTGTATAGATATTAATAGAAACATTTCTGTTTACAGTTATGGAACAATATTTAGCCATGCTACAATTATGTGAAAATCTGGAATCCGAAGGTTCAAAATACTGCAAAAATTGCCTTTAAAGTATCCTAACTAATGTACATTACTAATCAAAATTGTTTTGATATTTTTACGGTAGGAAATTTACTAAATATATTTATGGAACACGATCACCTTAATATCCTAATGATTAAGGCATTAAATAAAAATCAATTATGGACCTAGTCATTCGTTCATTCACTTTTTTCGGCTCAGTCCCTTTTTTAATCGAATGAACCGACAACTTATCCAGCATATTTTTTATGTAGCAGATGCCCTTCCAGCTACAACCCATTACTGGGAAAATAATTGTGCCCTATAAAATACATTTTTTTAAGCTATTACCAAAAATATACTCTTTCAACATAAGACTGGTCACATACTGCATATGAATCTTGTCTTAGATGACTATAAATCAGGACGCTGACCTGAGTTTCCTGCGCAGCAGATAGTCAATGACATCAGGATCCGTCTGAATGAGGCTCATGAGCACCTCCTGCTGCAGCTCTGCAGACACCTGCACATCACAGAACAACCCGCACTCTATTACAGCTATAACCACTTAAATAATCGAACAATCCTACAAAGGTGTCAGAAATGTATTGAAAACAGCTCTGACATTCTCACTACTATTTACTTTGGTCTAAATAAACTATTTAATTGCCTACATGCAGTGGTGTAAATTAATGAATTACAAATACAAAACTACTAAATTATATTGAAGTATTGAATATAAACATATTGCAATAGT